>NW_006399839.1:12353090-12361116 GCF_000299155.1 Elephantulus edwardii | reverse complement strand
AAAAAAAGGAGTGGGAGGTCTTCCATTTTCCCTGGTGAGAATACAGAAGATTTTCTCAATTTTATTTTTTCAAAATATTCTTCATTTATGCTGGTGCTTTTCCTTTTCAAGTTTTCTAACCCAATTGGTGTTTAGAAGGACGCTGTGAGCTACTGGCATCTATAAAAGGCATGAGGTGCATAAGCCCTTGAGATGAGTGCAAACCCATGGCGTCTGGGAGCCAGAATCCTGAAACTGATTCTTGTTTTGTCCTGGGCCAATTTGAACTCAGTTTGGTCAATAAAAAAAGGGAACACAAACATGCACTGGCCGCAGTCCCTCATAGGCTAGTGTGGACAGGTGAACTTGTGTCACTTAGGGTCCCAGATGCAGTCTGGAAGACTGTGGAAGACAAAGAGATGAGGACAGAGCAGCGGTTCTCAACTGGAGGTAACTTTGTCCACTGGTTGACACTTGGCAGTGTCTGTGGACATTTCTTTGTTGTCATGACCAAGGGGGTAATGTTACTGGCATTAAAGGGGTAGAAGCTTGGGATAATATGTCATTAATATTTGATAATACTATTTAACATCCGATACTATGAGGTCACAAGACCACAAAGAATAGTCATGTGAAGATGTCCTGCCAACAAGTTGGGTTATGGTTTTCTCAACCTTCCTCTCACTGTGGGGTGACTTGAAGCCCAAAAAACAAACCCTCTTTCCAGGCCTAAAGAGTTATCAGAGTTAAAAAAAAGAAAGAAAGACTCAACAATTCTGTACCCTTTGAACTTGGAAGAAAATTCATCTCTGTGACTCAACTTAGAGCCAAATTACAGACATACCTATAAGGTGACCAGTACCACCATTCCTTAGAATAACCACCTACAGAAGGTTTGAAGAGCAGCATTTGCCCAAAGGTGAGGCCCTGAAGGCTGGAAAGGATAGGATAGAAAGATTAGTGGAAATGAGAACTACAGAGAGGGAGTAGGAAGAGGATGCCTTATATTATGGGAAGTGTAATTCATGTAATAAAACAAGATGTGCAGGAAAGCCTACTTGCACTGTAAACTTTCATACAAACATGCAAAGAGAAAAAAAATTAATTAAGAGATACAATTCTGGACTAACTCTCTGCCCTTCAGGAAGCCAAGGAGATGCGATGGGGTGATGCAGTGGGATATTAGCCCCGCTGTCATTAAATCAAGTCCAACCCACAGGAACTCTACAGGCCAGAGCAGAAGTGCACCATAGGGTTTACAAGACAGTCTTTAGCTTTTTCTCCGACATCTTAACAAGGCTGCACTTGTAGTAGCTCCTCTCCGAGCTTCGCGATGCCGCCCAAGGATGACAAGAAGAAGAAAGACGCCGGGAAGTCGGCCAAGAAGGACAAAGACCCAGTGAACAAATCTGGGGGTAAGGCCAAGAAGAAGAAGTGGTCCAAAGGCAAAGTTCGGGACAAGCTCAATAACCTGGTCTTGTTTGACAAAGCCGCATATGACAAACTTTGTAAAGAAGTTCCCAACTATAAGCTTATAACCCCAGCTGTTGTCTCAGAGAGACTGAAGATTCGGGGTTCCCTAGCCAGGGCAGCCCTTCAGGAGCTGCTAAGTAAAGGGCTTATCAAGCTGGTTTCAAAACACAGAGCTCAAGTGATTTACACCAGAAGCACCAAAGGTGGCGATGCCCCAGCTGCTGGAGAAGATGCATAAACAAGTTCAACCAAACTGTACATTCTAAAAAATAAAATTTGACCCAACCAAAAGAAAAAAAAAAAAGACAGTCTTTAAAGCAGCAGACTGCCACATTTTTCTCCTAGAGAGCAACTGGTGGATTCGAACTTCTGATACTCCAGTTAAGGGCCGAGCACTTAACCACTGTATCATCATTGCTTCTTAGAATATTTGTCATTATTAGATGTCGTCTAACTCATAGTGACTCTGTAAACAACAAATCTGAATCTTATCCTGTCCTTTGCTATCCTCCCATCTCTGATATTCTCCAGTCCGTTGATACCATCACTGTGTCATTCTACCTTGTTGAAGGTCTTTCTCTCTTTTTCTGATCCTGTCCCAAGCATGTTATTTCTCCCTCCCCCCAAGGACTGGCCTCTCCTAATAACATTAAAGGATGTGAAAGGACATTTTACCATCTTTACCTCTAAGGAGGACTCTGGTTGTACTTCCTTCAAGTCAGGCTTCTTTTGACAGTCGATGGGATAATCAGCACTTTTTCCTAACATGCAATGCAAGGGCATAGATTCTTCTGTCACCCTTATTCAACATCCAATTTTACTTATATTTATGTATAGATCTCCAACTTACAAGTGCTTAGGAAGCAACTGAATATCATGGTTTGGGTCAGGCACACCGTAGTCTTTAAACTGACATTCTTGCTCTTTAGAACTTTGGAGAGGTCCCTTGACAGCAGATTTCCCCAATACAACATGTATTTTGATTTTGTGACTACTATTACCAGGGGTGTTGATTGTGGATCCAAGTAAAATAAAGTCTTTGGCAACTTCAGTCTTTTCTCTGTCTACCATAACACTGTTGTCCACTGGTCCAGTGGTGAGAATACTTGTTATTCTCATCATTGGACCAATGATTAAATGGGTTAAAATGATATAATTAGTCAAGTAGAGTGAGGACATAAAATAGCTGAGAGAGACATCTAACAACAACAACAACATAACAACACTGAGTGCTCAGATGAGGATTGGAAGGACATGATGTTTAAGTAGCAATTTGTTTTCATTACCAGTGTACTTGTTCTAAGTCCTGCTATCTAGAAGCTGGATACGACCTGAGTATATAATACATCTCAGATTTGGTGCAGACAAGCAGGATGTGGTGTTATTGACACTCAATGAGCCAGCCCAAAATGTTATCACACTGAGGTTGAGAAATCCCCATTCAGGCAGATAAACAGAGTTTTACTGGCCAATGAAGGGAGAAAGGATATTCCAGGAAACTGGTAAACTCGTAGCTAGATAAGCTGGAGAAATAAACTACAGCCTTCAACTGATTATCTCTTCCCTTTGAACCTCAATTTGCTCATCCGCAAACAGTGGGGCTGTAATAATTTGAAATGACTCATCTCATTTCCTGGTAACAGAAAAAATGCCACTGATAAAAATTAAGTCCCTGGGACTCATCTCCTTCCATTTGGCCTTTTCAAGCACACTTGTAAGAACTTGTTCAAGGAGCTCTGGTGGTATATAGTGGTAAGGAGTTGTGCTGTCAACTCAAGGGCACGTGTTTGCAACCCACCAGATGGACAGTCTGTTCCCGTGTGATTTACAGCCTCTGAAAACCCACTGGAGGGGGTAAGGGGTCAGTTGTGAGTTGTTTCTGACCTGATGGCACACAACAACAACAGCAAGAACACAGTGGCCTATTCATGAAAAACAAAACAAAGATAGCTTTTGAGAAGTCTGGCTTAGCAACCTGATCTGTAAAACCAAGAATTATTTCTTTAGGCAGGAACACGTTTTCCATGTTGTGCATAGATCGGTAGTGTGTATTTCACATGTAATTTGGGACCTGAAAGTGGGCAGTCAAGGTTAGACCAAGGTTAAGCAGATAAGACACTCTATAATGTTACCAGGAACCCAGACCCCTTGGAGCCTTCTCCTCCGCCATCCCAGATGGTGTGAGACAGTGGCTGTGAGACTGGTGCAAGATTGGATGAGGCTGAATTCTGCTGTTCTTAGGGTCACTGTGAGGAGTCAAGGACACCTAAGCCAAGGAGTCAATAACAATAATCTTCAGCATCAGTGTTATAGGCAAGAAGGAAAAAGAGAGAAAGAGAGATAAGAAAAAGATGAAAGGCAGTTTGGTTGCATCCTCATTTAGCAAACTTTCCCAGAGGCCTCTCTGCTTGGAACTTTCACCCATACCTGGTTATCTGAAGCCTCGAGGCCATCTAGACATGAGCATTCTTTTTTATTCTATAATTATATTTTATTAATTTTCATAAACATTTACAGAGATTTTGGGTTTCCATTCATTCATTGTTGCACTATTCTCTCTACCCTCCTCCCAGTTTGTTCTTGTCCAAATGCCACAGTGCTTGTCAAAGCCAGTTCTGATTAATCTTCTTTGTCAGTGTGTCCTTTGCCATTCCCTATCACTCCTCCCTGAGAGAGACTTCACCCTGAGTCATAAGGAAAAGGGGATGGCGTATTCTCTTAGCTACTTCCTGCTGAAAAGGGACGCTGTGGGTTTCAGGGTGAAGATCTTCTCTCACTACTCTAAAGGGCCCCTTTGGCAGTAGGAAACACATAGACTATTATGGAGATTGATTTTGGAATTTAGATGCACTCTTATTGATTTGGCTTGGCCGTACATGTTCATATCCTTGAAGATGTATCATGGGGGTGTTGCAACCTAGAAGACACAAATTTGACTAACAAGTTATAAGTACATGAGTCAAAAATTATGGAAAAGTAAAAGAAAAGATTCTTTCATTGTTTTACAAACCCTCCCCCAGGTCCCCTCCACCATGTAGCCCTCGCTCTAGTCTCCTGTGATGACAGAAATACCTAGTTATATATCTCTTTTAAACAGTTTTCTCCCTCCTCTGTTTCAGTGCAGTATACATTATTGAACCCATCTTACTCAGTCTCTCCCCAACCCCAAGGACAGTCCCATTCTACAACAGTGGCATCATGTAATATTTGTCCTTTTGTGACCGGGATATTTCACTCAGCATCTAGGCATCTCGGATGAAATTGAGCCTTGCTAACAAGGAAGAAAAACTAAGTAGAAATACCAACTTAATGCCACCAAAATGAGCACAGGATAGTGCCCACATAGACCAACTTCATATTGAAATCTTCCTTCAAGAGAATGGTATTTTATAAAATATATCACACAAATTTCCAAGGTCATTTAAAGGATGCTCTAGTATTGAAAGTTTATTGCCACTAATAAACTTTGTTCTCTGTAAAAAGAAATAAAGTTTATTACAGAGAAACTAACAGTTAAATAGCCATTCAGTATTTATTGACTGCTTAGTACGTATTGTATTAAGCACCAAACCACAAAGAGGGAAAACACGTGGCTTGGATATTTAAGGAGCTTGTAGAAAATCCTACTGGAATGCACATATATCAATAAACAAATGAGAAGTGGGTTAGTATGGAAAGAGTTAAATGCCAATGAGGATGTTGTTATTGTTGTTTCTAATTTTTTAACTTATTTTACTATTTTGTATGTGTGTACCATCAAATCGGATATGACTGGTACAGAAGGAGATTGCTCCTCCTTCTCCAGGGAAGAATCTGGTGGATTCGAACCACGTAGCCCTGGGATTGCAGTGCAGCTTCTTGCCACTAGGCCACCAGAGCTCCCTTGTTACTGTTGTTTTTAGATACCATCGAAGGAGTACGACTCACAGCAACTCGATGAACAGCCAATCTGAATACCACCTTATCCTGTGTCATCCTCATCATCTCTGACACAATTGAGCCCCTTTTGCTGAAGTCACTGTGTCAGTCCATCTTATTGGAGGGCTTCTTCTCCTTTGCTGACTATCCCCCATCCCCACCTTTCCAACCATGACTGACGTCCCTTTTCAAGGAATAGCCTCACTTCACTACATGTCCAAAGTATGAAAGACGAAGCTTCACCATCTTTGTCTCCAAGCAGCACTTGTGTTTACAGGAGCAAAAATAGCACAAGCACTTTGGAAAACTGTTTTGCAATTTCAACAAACCCACTGTCAGATACCATCAAGTCAATTTCAACTCAAAAAGTGACCCTCTATCAGGTGCTGAGGCCATGAATTCTCATGGGAGGAGACTGCCTCTCTTTCACCGGAAGAACAGCTGGTGGATTCAAGTCAACGACATTTTGATTAGTAGATAAAATATTTCACCAGAGTTCCTTCATTTCAGCCATAACTCAAACCCACAATTTCAACCACACAGTGCAGTAATTTCACTTCTAGGGATCTACCTGAGAGAAATGAATGAAGTTAGAGACCCAAGCCAAGACTTGTAAGCAAATGTTCCCATCATAGAAGCTTGACCCAGAAAAGCAAAAATTGGAAACAATGCAGAAGTTCCGTTTCTGAACTTAAAACATGATGGCCAATCTCAACTCTTTAAGCGTGAAATGGGATCAGATTATGGGACTCTTTCATGTTTGAAAAAAAACAATGTGTTCTTGGCTAGAGGAAAGGTCAATTAAAATTGTTGATTGTGCAATTCCAAATTGTTTTCCCTGCTCCATCTTGGTTTCGAAGGAGGTGGGTGTTCATCTTGCTTTATGATTGTAGTTTAGTCATTTTCACTATATCTTTTCTGTCTTCATATTCTTTCATACTGTGTAACCACATGCATAACGACTATGGTTAATAACATGTATCCTAAATCACTATTAAGCACTCTTCTTTATCTTATCAATGCCTTTTCATTTTAAAATTTGCTTTACTAATTTTAAAATTTGCTTTACATTATATAATGTATTATATAATACATTAAAAAGACCATATAACATACACATGGAAAGCTTGGATGATAGTAACAAGTACTGTCTTATTTCAAAATAAGAAGTTGTGAATCCCACCAACAATGTAAAAGAGTTTCTATCCTGCCACATCCTCTCCAACATTTATTACTTGCTGTCCTGTTAAACTTTGCCACTGCTACTGGAGTGAGATGGTATCTCATTGTGGTTTTGAAATGCATCTCTCTTACTGAAATGCATCTCTCTTACTGAAATGTCTGTTGACCATTTGAATATCTTCATCTGTGAAAACTCTTCCCATGTCTTTTGCCCATTTTGTAATTGCACTGTCAGTCTTTTTCTTGTGAAGGCCCAGGAGTACTCCATATATTTTTGTTAGGAGACTCTTGTCTGAGATGGTATTGCCAAATGTATGTTCCCAGGAAAGATTTCTTTTCACCCTGTTGGACAAAGGTTTTTATGAACACAGAGATTTAATCTTTAGAAGGTCCCAACTACTCTGGAAGGCAGTTTGGTGCTTCCTCAAAAAGCTGAACATAGAAATTCCATATGACCCAGTTATGCCATTGCTTGGAATACACCCCAAGAAAATGAGAACTGAGGCTCAAATGGAAACTTGTACAGCAGTGTTCATAGCAACATTATGCACCATTGCAAGAACATGGAAATAGCCAAGATGTTCAACCACAAACAAATGTATTGAGATGTTGTGGTACATTCATGCAATAGAATACTATGCAGTATGCAGGAGTAATGATTTTGTAAATTACTACCTAACTTGGAAAGGACTAGAGAGCATTATGCTGAGTGAACTAATTCAGTCTCACAAGGACAAATACTGTATAAAACCATTATTATAGAATGAGTATGAGTATGTACACCCATGTTTATTGCTGCTTTGTTCACAATAACAAAGAGTTGGAAACAGCTTAAATGTCAATCAACAAATGGATAAAGAAGCTGTGGTGTATTCACACAATGGAATATTATGTAGCACTGGAAAAAAAAGAATTCATGAAATATTACACTAATAGGTGACCATGGGGACATTATTCTAAATGAAAATATCTCAGTCACAAAAAGACAAATAGTGCATAACATCACTGTTATAGAACAGGACTGATATGAGGATTAGGAGGAAACTAAGAAAAGAGGGGATCAATAATGTACAGGGCATTGAAACAGATGAGGGAGAGAACTGTGTAAAAGGAACATATGATTAGGTATTATTGGCATGACAAGAGTCCATAGTAAAATGGTCTGGGGTGGGGGACCTGTATAACAATGAAAAAAACTTTTTTTCCAAAGAAAAAAGCAAACTAAGCGGCGTGGGGACAGGGAGGAAAATGTGCAACAATGAATGAATGGAAATCCAAGTTCTTTATAAACTTTCATTAAAATCTAAAAAAAAAGGGGAGCTCTGGTGGCCTAGTGGCAAGAAGCTGCACTGCAATCCCAGAGAAACACGGTTCGAATCCACCAGATGCTCTGCCGGAGAAGGAGGCGCAATATCCTCCTGTACCAGTCAGATCTGATTTGACGGTACACGCACACAAAATAATAAAAAATAAT
>NW_006399839.1:12334652-12352990 GCF_000299155.1 Elephantulus edwardii | reverse complement strand
AAAATAAATTTTTTTTAAAAAATTAGAAGTTATGAATCCACAACTCCCTCTCACTAAGCCACCACAATGCATCTATAATAAAAACCTCATTGCCATCAAATCAGAATCAACTCCTAGCTGACCCTCCACGGAGATTCCAGGATTTAAATTGAATGTGAGGAGATTGTCCATCTTTCTCCCAAATACCGATAATACCTCAAACACATACGTAAATCAAAAGAGACAACAATAAGACAACAACAGTAAAATATAGTTAATTAGAGAGTCTGTTGTTGTTGTTGTTATGTGCCATTGAGTCACTTGCTACTCATAGCGACCCTCTCTATACAACAGCTCTGGACCCTACTCTATTCTGAGTCAATCTTATTGTCTTTGACATATCTACCTCCATTATCTTATCCCAGCCACTGAGTCAATCCATCTCATCCAAGGTCTTCCTCTCTTCCTTCTCCACACTTCTGGGCATATCCTTCTCCAAGACAAAGCTTTGCCATTTTTGCCTCCAAGCAGCACTTGTGTTTACAGGAAAGTAAAATGATCCAAGCACTTGGAAAACTGTTTTGCAATTTCAACAAACCCACTGTCAGGTACCATCAAGTCAAATTCAACTCAAAAAGTGACGCTTTATCAGATTCTGAAGCTGTAAATCTTCATGGGAGAAGACCACCTCTATTTTAAGCAGCTAGTGGATTCAAATTAATGACATTTTGGTTAGCAGATAAAGTACTCCACCAAAGTTCCTACATTTGACCCATAACTTAAACATGCTCAAAAGTATGTGAGATGGAGCTTCAAAATCCTTGCCTTCAAGCAGCAGCTTGATTTCACCATCTCCAAGATGGACCTGTTTGTTCTCTTAGCAGTCCAAGAGTATGTTCAAGACTCTTTTCCAGCACCACAACTCAAAGGCATTGATTCTTCTTCTATCATCCTTAGTCATTGTCAGCTCTTCGATGCATATAGCAAGTAATTGTGAAGACCATTGCCTGGATCAAGCTGGGTGATAAGTATTCAGGAACTCCATATTATCCTTACAACTTTTTAGGAAGTCTGAAACTAACAAACCAATAGTTAAAAAATAGACCAACAAGCTATTTTTAGGAGGCAATTATTTCATATTGTTCTCCTTTCTCTTTGAAATTGTATTTACCTTCCATATCCCCAGCAGACTTTTGTCCCAAAGTAATAGAGTTGTAGGTTTAAAAGCCTAATGTTATGTATACTGCACTGAAACAGATGAGAAAGAGAACTGTTTAAAGTGATATATGATTAAGTGATATTGTCATGACATGAGTCCAGAATGAAGGCTGCATAGTGGAGTGGACTTGGGGGGAGGGCTTATATAACAGTGAAAGAGTTTTTCTTTTACTTTTCAAAGAGAAGAATGAACTGGAGGGGAGGGATGGGCAGGGAGAAAAGTGCAACAATGAATGAATGGAAATCCAAAATCTCTGTAAATTTTCATTAAAATTAAATGATAATAAAAAAAGAAAATACAACACACACAAAAAGTCTATTGTTGATTAATTAATGTTGTTTTTTGTTGTTTGATGCCGCCGAGTCGTAAACGACTCATAGCGACCCTATGAACAAACGGCCTGAGCACTGTTCATACATAGTTTCCGGAGGCAAGCCATTTCAGAAGTGGATGCCGCTCCTGCTTCCAGGCTTGTTTTAGTCGGGAAGCTCCAAGCCAACACTGTCCATCATTGGTACCCGTTACCACAATTGGCACATCACTGTCACAGTCTTCAGCATCACAGCAACCACGAATTACCTCTGTACAGCAATGCACAGACCAATGCTATACCACCTAGAAGAATGTTGGACAGGAAAACAATTTGAACCTGGCCGAGGGCCACAGAGGAAAATCACCCACCTTCGGCTTGGTAGCATAGCTTCCTTTCCACTAGGGCAACATAGCTCTCTCTTGGTCGTCGTCATTGATTAATTAATAGGCTACTCTAAAAAGAAAGATTATATAAACTGAAATAAACATTTACAAGGTATCTTCTTACCATAAACAATGATCCTGCTTTGAATTATCACGATATCCAGAACTTTGTAAACATTTATGAAAATAGTGTAGTGTGTGTGTGTGTGTGTGTGTGTGTGTGTGCGCGCGCGCGCGCGTGCTCGCGCTTGGGCGAGCTTGTGTGTAAGTATTCCAAATAATTATACAAAGAAAGTGAAATGCTATTGAAATTATATCTCTGGACAAAGAATGAATAGGACTTATTGTTAAGATGCATCCATTTTCTTGTCTTTAAGTGCCCAATAACTTAGCTCCTGTATCTACGTAGACGGGAAAGATAAGCCCTGCCCTTTTTTCCATCCTGCTGAAACTGTATGCTCAGGCTGCCAGCACTGGACCAGCCCTGCGTAAATAAATAATAGCTGATATCTCACAATTCCTTAGTACCTTTCAAGTTAGAAGCCAAGTCACACAGTGATCTATCATCAGAAATTCTTATTTATTGCACGCTCGGCTGACAACTCAGTTTTTATCTTCTGTCAATGTTACTCAAAGTAAAGAATCAGATTGGCGGGAGTTGAAAACGGGCTCAGTATTCAGTGATGAGGATTATTTCCTCTCTGAATGTCATCACCAGTAGTCAGGTAGGTCAATTTGTTTGGTGCTCCGGAGGTTGTCTACCTCAGGGCAATGCATTTGAGGACTAATAGGCACGGGACAGAGGTAGAATTCTTACCATCTGTGAGGGAGACTCCAGTTAGATTCCTGGACAGTGCACCTCATGCCCAGTCAGCGGAGGTCTGTGTATTATTATGATGTTGAACAGGTTTCAGTAAAACGTCCACATTAAGACAGACTAGGAAGAAAGGCCTGGCAAACTACTTCTAAAAGAATCAGCCATTGAAAACTCTACTGATATCAACAACAAGCACAACAGGCACAGGGGAGAGAAGACTCTTTCCAGGGGTAAGGAGTTGTGCTGCCAAACCAAAGGTAGATAGTTCGAATCTACCACACTACTCTGCAGAAGAAAGATGGGCGATCTTCTCCCATGTGATTTACAGCCTCTGAAAATCTGCTGGAGGATCAGCTATGAGTCAGTTCTTGTCCGATGGCACATAATAACAACAAACAATAAGAATAAACAAAAAAAGAAACCTACAGTTCTCAAGTTTGTATTTCTACTCATGGTGACCTTCCATCAGATTTATTTTTATTTCTTTTTTTAATTGAAATTTTAATGAAAGTTTATAGAAAACTTGAAATTGTACCTACACACCCCCAAGTTTGCTTTTCTCTTTGAAAAAAATTCTTTCATTGTTGCACAATCCCCCTGACCCCAGTCTACTTTACTTATGAAGGTTTTATTCTGGACTGTCATCATTCCATCAGATTTTTTTACATAAATGTTTATGGGAGGAAATTGCTTCACCTTTCTCCGATCAAATAGCTGATGGATTAAGAAGCTAGCATTTTAAGGGAGCTCTGGTGGCCTAGTGGCAAGAAACTGCACTGCAATCCCAGAGGTGCGCGGTTCAAATCCTCCAGATGCTCTGCTGGAGAAGGAGGGACAATCTCCTCCTGTACCGGTCAGATCTGATTTGACGGTACATGTACATGTACAAAAAAACATAAAAATAAAATAGAATGTCAGCATTTTATTAGCACCAGGTATCCTCTCTCCATACATATTCGATCTGTATGCTGAGAAAATTATTCAAGAAGCTGGACTTGATGAAGAAGAGTTTGGCGTCAGGTTTGGAGGAAGGTTTATCAGCAACCTTCGTCATGCAGATGACACAACTTTGATTGCTGAAAGTGAGGAGGGCTTGAGGCGCTTACTGCAGAGGATCAAGGACTGTAGCCTTCAGTATGGATTACTTGTCACCATTAAGAAGACAAAAATCTTCCTGACTGAGCCAATAGGCAGCATCATGATAAAGAAGGGGGTGGTGGAAATAGAAATGATCAACAATTTCATCTTACTTGGATCCATGGTCAACACCCTTGGTACTAGCAGTCTGAAGATCAGGAGACATGTAGCATTGGGAAAGTCTGCTGTTAGGAACCTCTCCGAAGTCCTGAGGAGCTGAATGATGTCAATTTGCATAATAAAGTGCACCTGATTCAAGACATGGTCTACTAAACACCTTCGATGCATCCGAGAGCTGGATAATGAAGGAGAATAATAGAAGAATTGATACCTTTGAGTTGTGATGTTGGAGAAGAGTCGTACATAGCCCATGGACTGCCGAAAAAACAAACAGATGTGTTGGAGAAAGACCAAAGAGGCTGCTTCTTGGAGGCAAGGATGGTGAAGCTTCATCTCACATACTTTTAGCCTGTTGCCAGGAGGGGTTATTCCTTCGACTGAGATGTCATGCTTGGAAATGTGGAGAGTCAGAGAAAGACAGGAGGACCCTTAGCGAGATGGGCTGACAGAGTGACTGTAGCACTGGGCTCAAGTATGTTGGAGATGACGAGGATAGGACAGGGTTCAGATCTGTTCTTCACGGGGTCACTGAGTTGTACTCGATGACACCTAACAACCACCACCACAGACACCACCAGGCTCCTTAGAATGCTAGGATGTTAGGCTCCGAGCCAGAGTAACCCTATATATCGCCAAACAAAACCCAGCCCCATCCTGATTGTCCCTCCCAATCTCTGCTGTGCTTTTAAACCCATTGTTCTAGCCACTCTGTTGACCCATCTCCTTGAGGGTCTCCCTTTCATTTGTTGACCCTTTACTTTTCCAAGCCTTTTTCTAAGAACCTGCCCGATGTATGTGAGATGCAGTTCCACCCTCCTTGCTGCTAAGGAGCGCTACACTCTAAACTAATAAGGGCTGCTGGTGGCATAGTCTGAAAATAGTTGTGCTGTTAACTCAAAGACTTCATCTCTTCTGTGGTTCAAATCCACCCGCTGATTCAGAGGGGAAAGATGAGCTATGAGTTGATTCCAACTTGACAGAAACAAGAATGGACTGATAGAAGCTTTGATGGAATATTGCCTTGTACTTTGCACTA
Source organism: Elephantulus edwardii (assembly GCF_000299155.1). Lineage (NCBI taxonomy): Eukaryota > Metazoa > Chordata > Mammalia > Macroscelidea > Macroscelididae > Elephantulus > Elephantulus edwardii. The sequence goes on along the minus strand of NW_006399839.1, from coordinate 12,347,986 downwards.
CAAACGAAAAGGTTGGCATTTCTAATCCACCAGTGGGAGAAAGATGGGCAGTTTCTTCCCAGAAGTATTTACACTGAAAACGCGATGATTTGTGTTGTTTTGTGCCTTTGCATCAAAACAGACTCATAGCTGTCTCTTTAGTGGGTTTCTGGAGGCTGTAAGGTGCACGGGAGGAGATTGCTCAGCTTTATCTCATGTAAAGTTTTACAGCCTCAGAAACCCTCGGAGTTAGAACAAACTCAATACCAGCGGGTCTCTGGTGGCATAGCCAATAGGGAGTTTCACTGCTAAACAAAAAGCAGTATCTTTTTGGTAGCCTGGATCCACGAGGGGTTCCGGGTTGAGGGAGAAAGATGTGCAATCTCTTCCGGTGCTGGAGGAACAAAGACCCGCTGAAGAGTCAGCAGTGAGTCAGCCCTGACTGGATAGCAATGAGATTGCAAAGAGGAGCCTCTAGCATTTTCTTCTTTTTCCCTTTCCCTAAATGTTTGACATCTTTTTCATTTCTTAAACAGTGATAGAAAGGAGCGTGGAGTTAACTAATGTGACCTCAATAAATGAAAACGTTGCATAATGTAATTACATGACTTTTCTCTGAGCCTCTTGTTTGATTCTACTTAATAAAAATTTATTGTGACTTTAATGAAAGCTTACAGAAAAGTTAGATTTTCATTCATTCATTGGTACACATTTTATCCCCTCTTCCTCTTTCCTTTTCCCCTCCCCTCAGTTAACTTTTCTTTTTAGTATTCATTCGCTGTTACACAATTACCTCCCCCTCCCCCCTGCCCCACTCTAGTCCTCTTTACAATGTACCTCTTATTCTATTCTGGGCTGTTGTACGTATAATGCTTAATCTTATATTCCTTTTAAACAGTTATTTCCATCATTTAAGGTCCATTAATCATTTTAAACCGGAAGTCTGAAACACAAGGCATCAGAAAAGATTCTCCCAAGAGTCTTAGTGGCCAGGAGTGATCTTCTTGACATGTAGGGGTATGTTAGGAACCCAGTAGCTCAAGACTGGTGAGAGTTAAAACAGAGATGGCTTGTTTGTCCTGTGGGAGCTGACGCCTTCTTTCCCAGCCCACAGAAAGTCTGTACTCCAAACAGCCAGAGCTGGGCCAGACCTGCTTAAATAAATAGTAGCTGATGTGCGTCTGCCAACATCCAGAAAGAAAAACCATGTCGGAACTCTCATGGCCTACTCCTGAGAACAGCAAGAACGGTGTCACTTTAAAAGATATGGATACCAAGAGATTACAAAACTTTAGTTCGTTCTTCCTGTCTTGTTCTCACCCTGTTAAAATGTAATTGAAGAACTAGCCTAATATACCTCCAAGCCAAACTCATTGTCAACCAGTGGGTTACATCTCATGCTTTTGTACTGTGCTGCCAACCTGACTACTGTTAGCACGTGCGCGCGCGCACGCGCGCACACACACACACACACACACACACACACACACACACACTGAACAATAGATGGGAGCCTTGCCCTACCCTCCACCCTTCCCTTTCTCACTATCTCCTCCAGATCAAGCCTGTTGTTGTAGTGACTGCGTCCATCCATCTGGTCGAGGGTCTTCCTCTCTTTTCCACCTTTCCCAGTAAGATGTCTTTTTCCAAGGACTGGTCCCTCCTGACAGCAAGCCCACACACAGCACGTGAGAGGAAATGTCACCATCTGTGCCTCTAAGGAGTATCCCCATTACACTTCCTCCAAGATACTGCGCCCTAACAAAACAGAGTGAGGTTGCCACATATGACGTCCAGGGCTGTAATCCTTACACAGACTGAGGCTTGACCTAAGTCAGAGCGTTTCCAATTGCTTCATATACATGTGAAAACTGGAGAGTGAATAAGGAAGAGTGAACAAGAGTAAATGCCTTTGAATTGTGTGGGGAAAGAGTATTGAATATCCCACAAAATGTCAAAGAATAAAAAAATTTGTTTTGGAAGTGCAGACAGGATGCTCTTTAGAGGCAAAAAAGCTAAGAATTTCTCTCACATGCTTTGGCCATGTTGACAGGAGGGGATAGTCCTGAAAAAGGATATCAAGCTTAGAAGGGTGAAGGGTCAATGAAGGGTGTAGATTCTCGAGATGGATTGATACAGTGACTGCAAGAGTCGGCTTACACACAACAATTTGGGAAGATGGTATCGAATTAGGCAAGGGGTCTTTCTATTGTACTTAGGCTGCTGTGAGTTTGAGTCCGCTTGATGGCATCTAACAACAGCAATCTTAAGGAAGTTGTCACCTTTTTCTCTCCCAGAGCCAGCTGGTGGGTTTCAATTGCTGGCTGATCTTTTCATTAACCATCAGAGTTTCTCCATTTAACTTAGTAAAACTCACTCAGCACCTGAGAATTATCTAGAGCCCTGCCCTCTTATTATTTTAGGATTGGAAGATAAAGCAGCCCCAGCCACGGCCTTCTGGGACAGTGGAATTCCTAGACTTCAATTTGGTTGTTTCCATGAGTATTGATTTCAGATCTAAGTGAAATGAAATCTTTGAGAACTTCAATATTTTCTCCATTTATCATTACGTGGTTTATTGATTCATTTGTGAGGATTTTGCCTTCCCCCCCCTTGACTTTCAAAAAAAAAATGAATGTAATTTTGTTTTCTTGACGTTGAGATGTAATCCATACTGGAGTCTTTGCTCTTCAGTAAGTATGTCAAATCCTTTTCATTTTCAGCAAGCAGAGTTGTGTCATCTGCATAACAGAATTTGCTGATGAGTCTTCCTTCCAGTCCTGATGCCACATTCTTCTTCATATAGTCCAAGTCTCTGAATTATTTGCTCAGTATACATGAATGCTTTGTATTTTTAGAGAACTTAACCATTCATTTTCTATTTTTAGTGATACAAGAATGAATGTAGCATACTAAATAAGAGAATCTGTATGTAAAAACCTCTTATTTATATAAGATTTCTATATTTATATAAATATATTAAGTTAAAATATATTTATATATATTTGTATAGCACTCTGGTGGCCTAGTGGCAAGAAGCTGTACTATAATCCAAAGGTACAGGGTTCGAGTTCACCATCTGTTCTTTGGGAAAGATGGGCAATCTCCTCCCAGTGGGATTAATTGCATCTGAACACACCCCCACCCCCGCCAGTGTCAATTATTGGTCAGTTCCAACTTGATGGTATACAACAATAACATGTGTAAAATATGTTCTAATGTAGTGTATGAAAGACCGCCATGCACAGGCAGCAAAGAAGCCACAGACACCCAGAGTGGAGTCATCCAGGAAACTGGCTGCCTTCTCCTCCCCTCCCCTTTCACTCGTGTGTTTTTTCAGGCTTGTGTTTGATGTGCAGTACTGCTCTTTCCCCCCAACAGTGAGGTCCTTGGGGCTTGGCTTAGGGTTTAAGGATGCTCAAAGGCAGTGGCTTAAAACCCTAACAATAATAACAACAACATAGAGAGAGCTATGTTGGCCTAGTGGACAGAAAGTTATGCTACCAAGCCCAAGATAGGTGGTTTTAATCTGCAGCCCTCAGACCTGGTTCAGATTGTTTTTTTGTCAAACATTCTTCTAAGGGTATAGCACTGGTCTGTGAATTGCTGTATAGAGGTAACTCTTGGTTGCTGTGATGCTAAACACTGTGACACTGATGTGCCAGATGTGATAATGGTTACCCATGGTAGACAGTGTTTGGTAGAGTTTCCTGATTAAAACAAGCTTGGAAGCAGGAGTGGCATCCACTTCCAAAATGGCTTGCCTTTGGAAACTCTATGAATAGTGCTCAGGTCTTTCATTCACAGGGTTGCTGGGAGTTGTCTATGACTTGATGACACCTAACAACAACAACAGTGTATAACAGATATATTTAAGAGGAGAAAAAAAATGTAAGAGACTCTATCTAAAATCTTGTATTTAAAACATACTTCTTGTAAAAAAAACCCCAACATATTTCTTGTCATCATTTTCTCAAGGAACATAGGAAACTCAAAAGTCTTTTAAAAATTATTCCACTCTGCTGCGTTTAAAATGCTTAAGACTGTGCTGCAATCCTGAAGATGTGCTGTTCGAATCCACCAGAAGCTTCACTGGAGAAGGAGGGACAATCTCCTCCTGTGCTAGTTGGATCTGATTCGACAGCACACAATAAGTTAAAAAAAAATATGCCAAAGATACTAACACAAAATGGAAATGTAAACTGTAGACTTGGAGGATTATCTATAAAGATGAAGGAGAAAGAATTAATATTATTAATGTACAAAGAAGTCTTTAAACTTATTAGAAAAGGCAAGGAAGCCCATATCAAATGGGGAAAGTTTTGTTTTGTTTTGTTTATGGGGAAAGTTTTTGAAGAGCTATTCAGAGAAAAGGAAGTTCAAAAGACAAAGAAATATGTGAAAATATACTTGAACTGAGTAACTGGGAAATTACAAAATAATATGTAATACATTCTATTATTTATGTAATAGAAAATACTATCCGTGTCCCTTAGGCTGTCCCTAACCTTGTTTATCTCTCAGGCTGTCTCTAAGGTTGTTTATCTCTCAGGCTGTCTCTAAGGTTGTCGCTAACACTGACCCTAATGCTGTCCTTACCCTGAAGGAGTCTGTCTTAGCGAGAAGCTCCCCTGCAACTTGTCCACCACGGATGACTGTAGTTGAAATACCGGTGGCACAGCTTCCAGCCGTTCAGCTACACACAAGCCACCACAGGAGGCAAACTGACAGAAAGGCCAGTGGTGAAGTTTCGCAGTTTGTTTCAAGAAAGTGAACGTACATATTTTGCATATTTCCCAAAGTTCCTCCTTTTTAGTATTTTTGTGTCTAAATTGCTGTCATTTTTCATCTTCCCAGCCTCTTTCATAAATGTGGACATTGTGCCCTAAGGGCCAGACAAAAGCTTCGAACCTCCCAGCTGGTGGGGGCGACAGGATTGAGGATGAACATGCCCACTCCTCGTTTCTATACGTGTCTTTTCCTTAACCTGTGCTTATAGTATAAAGTTGAAAATGCAAATAAAATAAAATCTCATGTATTCCTATCAGATATCGGATAACATCTGTGTTTCTTGGCCTAGTGTTGGAGTATTCACTGGGCTGCTAACAGGCTGACCATCCCCCTTGTGAACCCTTTTGTTAACATGGAGGGTCGGCATGAATTAAGATCTACTCAGGAGCAGTGGGTTTGGTTTTGAATTTGGATATAATTTTGAAATGCACGATCCCAGTTCCTAAGGATGGTCTAACATCTTTCAGGAAATTTCTTTCCAGGCTAATTTCTGACTCAATTAGAATTCTAGAATCTCTTTCCCCACTTGGGAAATCTCCCCGTGACGCACGAAATAAAATTGTCAGGCCAAAATGACAATTTGTTCGACTCCGTAGCAATTAGGCTAGAGATCTGCCGCTCTGGGATTTTGCTGTCATTCTGGGTGAAATGTGTCAGCCTGTGACAGGGAAATGCGTCCCTTTGTTAAGGAAATTCCAGCTCGTCTGGCCCGTCCCCGTGAGAGTCCTGCCTGGCCTGGGGCTCCTCCTGAGCCCTGGGACCCTGACCCCTCGCCTGGTCTCCACTGGTCACTTCTGAGGCAGAGATCTCGACTCCCCCTGCCGGGGTCAGCAGTGGCCATCTCTTTGACCCCTCCTCAGTCCGGAAGAAAGGACCAATGGGTGACAAGTTCTGCCTTACGTCACGTAGTATTGGCCAATCACAGAGAGCCACGATCGTAGAAAGGCTGGGCGCGCCGGGCGCGGCCCCACTGGGCAGCGGAGGCGCGCTCTCGTGTAGACGCCTTCTGACCATGGTGGTGGTGGCTACCGCGCCGAGTCCGGCCACCGGGGCCCCCAAGATGCTGCTTCTGTCCAGCAAGCCGGCCGCAACCGCCACCACCGCAGCTGCCCCAGCCGGCCGTGCTCTGCCGCTCATGGTTCCGGATGCGGCGGGCGGGGGACCGCCCCAGGCGCGCAAGCGACAGCGCCTCACGCACTTGAGTCCCGAAGAGAAGGCGCTGCGGAGGTGGGCGGGGGTCGGCGCGCGGCCGGAGCTGGTGCGGGGACCCGGAGGGCGCGGGGCCGGGGCACAGGGCTGGGCGCGGGGCCAGGATCTGACCACCCCGCGGCGCTGGGAGGCCGGTGACCTGGCACGTCCGGTGCCAGCGTGGCGCTGGCGGGGCGGGGCGGGGCAGGGCAGGAAGCCTGGAGTCGCCACGCCGGCTGGAGGTCGAGGCTGGCCAGGCCATTTTTCTTTACCCTTCGTGATGGCCACAACTGTGGGTGCAGACACAGAAGCCCCCTTTTACTGTGCGACCTTAGATCTGATCGATTAACCTCTCTGACCTCGGTTTACCGGCTTTCCTGGAAAAGCTCGGAGTTGAGATGTTGAAACTGGTGGTTAAAGGGCAGTCTAGAGCATCGTCCTTAAAATAGTCCTGCTTCCTAAAGTGGTTGGTGAAGAGATTCAGACAAACGTATGATATACTCACTACTTCTTGTTAGGAGAGGCGGAGTCGATTTCCAATTCATTGCGACCCCAAGTGACAGAAATTCCCCTTTGGGTTCCAGTGGCTGTGCTGTCCACGTCGCACTGGGTGGCTTGGAACTGTTCCCTTAGAAGCCGGAGACGTGGCCATTGCGCCAACTTCTCTAATCGTTAAAATTCACTCAATGGTGACCTCCCCACCCCAGTGGGTTTTGGAAGGCTGTGAATCTCCGAGGCGGAGATTTTCCATCTTTCTTCCCGTGTAATAACCAGCTGATGGATTCGAACTTTCAGCGAAGCTGCTTGTGCCTTTGCTAGGATAGCAGCTGGGTGCAATTTGAGGCTTCCTTGAGCCGATCCAGGCCCAGCAATCAGGTCTCAGTTCTAAGCAAAAAGCATCAAGCCCTTTTCTTATCCAAATGAGATTTAGGGAGGGAGGGAGTAGTAGCCAATGTTTTGGTGCAAGTACAGCCTTTTTAGATTTAATCAGGCCTGATTTGGATTCTCTTTAGGGGAATTAGAGCCGGGAAGCAGGGTGGGGGGAGTTTATGATGCAAGAAGAGAAGCTTATGTGCCCAGCCCCTGTGTCTGCATGAGACAGGGTAACGCAATAAGGGAAAGATATAGCCAGATGGACGAACAGAAAGACTGTTTTATTTTCAAGGGGAGGACCTTGAAGTGTATTTTTTACCATTAGTCTGATTTAAACCATAAAGTGCCAGCTAGCCAGATTTTCAAATAAAAATATAAATAAGGTTTGCGGTGACTCAAGTATGATGTAGTCTTTCTGTTCTCAGGAAATTGAAAAACAGAGTAGCCGCACAGACTGCCAGAGACCGGAAGAAAGCGCGGATGAGTGAGCTGGAACAACAAGTGGTGGATTTAGAAGAAGAGGTAAAAACCTTGGAGGTCAAATGATTATCTTAAAGCCCTCGGGAATCCTTCTCTGAGTAATGCTCTCAGATGGTTGTTGCCTATTCCAAATTGTTTCAGGCCCTCTAGAATGCAGCAGTTCAATTCCGTCCTGTGGCCTTTGGGTTAGGTTAGCAGGGCAGCTCCTACAGATAGGCTAGCACAGAGCTCCCTTTTTATCGAGTTATCCCTAAGACATTATCAGGGCCTGATACAAAATCATTGCTTAAACTTAAGACACTCCCTGGCTTGGTCAAAGTCCACTACACATTCCCTTTTTCTTCTGTTGTCTTGTCCATTACACCTCCTGAATATATGTGTTGGGGTTTTTTGTTATGTTGTGATCAAATATAACATTTGCCATTTTTAAATATTTCTGTGGCATTAATCACGATAATAGTGCAACCTCCTCCACTCTCCATTACCACATGGTGTTTATTCATTACCCTGAACTTAGCACCCGTAAGCAGTGAACTTCCATTCCTATTACTTTCTTTTTCATATTAAAGTTTTTGATTCAGTCACTCATTCACTACAGTAGCGTCAGAACTGACTCAGGACTGTGGATTTTCAGGATGCCATAAATCACACAGGCAATTGCGCTTCTCCCTAGGAGCTGCTGGTGGATTTGAACTGCCAGAGAAGCACTGCCTTTGGGCTAACAGAACAACTCCCTCCCTATCAGCTATGCCACCAGAACTCCAAAGTTTTGATTAGTAATTGGCTTTATTACAGGTCTTTCAGGAGCAATTTTTCCTTTGTTTAGTTTTGGGGTTTCCCCCACTTCTGAAGTTTAGTCAAAAAGACCAAAATCATGTCACCATCAGCCTCTTGAGCTTGTTAATTTGATCCCACTTCTCTGCTGGAACAGCAGACGTGGAGGGGGTGGGTCCTCCAGCTGCTGGGGCCATTCCACCAACACCCACATTGCAGATGAGGCTCCCAACATTTAAGTTTTACATGAAAAGATTAGATGCTTTAATAGTTCCTTATGAACTTTTTTCTAGAACCAGAAACTTTTGCTAGAAAATCAGCTTTTGCGAGAGAAAACCCATGGCCTTATAGTTGAAAACCAAGAATTAAGGCAGCGCTTGGGGATGGACACTCTTGTTAAGGAAGAAGAAGCGGAGACCAAGGTACTGTACCTGATCTGCTTTTATTTTGTGCCTGGCATGGGAAATGGTTATATTTATTTTCTAATTGTAATTGTTTTTACAAATCTTTTAATTGAAAAAGTACCAAAAAAATATACCCAGCAAAGTGAGCCAAACACAGTTAAGGAGAACCAGAATGAGGGAGATGATTAATTTGGACTTTAAGTACTATTAGAACTATATATAGTTGGTCTTTGGGAAATGAGTCAGGATGTGATTCATTGTGATACATTTCTGATGAATGTCATATCCACATGGGTTTCAGTTTTATAGATGGCAAATTGGGTTAAACCCATGAGTGCGAGTCTGAGGTTGACAACAGGGCAGTTCTACTGTGGCATTGTTCAAGAACTGAAAAGAATACTGTTTAAAAGCATCCAAGCTGAAATTTCCTATAGACCTTGAGTTAGCAGTTTGGCCTGAATCTTTGCACAGGATAGAAAATGGGTCAAAATGGAATCAAAGGTAAAGAACGCAAAGTTTGCCAGCTCTCTAGAAATGAAGAATCATTCCTTAGCTTTCTTGAGGTTGAGAATAATTGTTGGGCTAGCATTTCCTTGAGGACTCATGGCCGTCTGGACTCTTAACTCATTTTGGTCTCGTTCCAGGGGAATGGACTGAGGCCGGTGGCCGGGTCTGCTGAGTCCGCAGCACTCAGACTACGTGCACCTCTGCAGCAGGTGCAGGCCCAGTTGTCACTCCTCCAGAACATCTCCCCATGGATTCTGACAGTGTGGACTCTTCAGACTCTGAGGTAGGAATCATACCCACTTATTGAAGAGCTGGGTAAAACAATCTTCGACACTCCTGAACAGAAAATTGAAGGCAGACAGTTGTGATGGGGTTAATAAGTATTCTAGGTACATTCTGAGAGTTAAGACTCAATTTTCCTTTTGTTCCTTGCAGTGTGATATCCTTTTGGGCATTCTGGACAACATGGACCCAGTCATGTTCTTCAGGTATCTTGCCCCCGAGTCTGCCAGTCAGGAGGAACTGCCAGAGGTCTACCCAGAAGGACCCAGTTCCTTACCAGCCTCCCCTTCTTCATCACTGGGGACGTCATCAGCCAAGCTGGAAGCCATTAATGAACTGATTCGCTTTGACCATGTGTATACCAAGCCTCTCATCTTAGAGATGCCCTCTGAGACAGAGAGCCATGCCAGTGTGGTAGTTAAAGTGGAGGAAGCACCTCTCAGCCCCTCAGAGAAAGATCACCCTGAAGGCCCCATCTCAGTGAAGGAAGAACTTGTGGAAGATGACTTCATTCCAGAGCTGGGAATCTCAAATCTCCTTTCAACCAGCCACTGCCTGAAGCCATCTTCCTTCCTGCTGGATACTTACAGTGACTGTGGATATGAGGGTTCCCCTTCCCCCTTTAGCGACCTGTCCTCTCCCCTTGATGTGGATCATTCTTGGGAGGACACTTTTGCCAATGAACTCTTTCCCCAGCTAATTAGCGTCTAAGTAATGATCCAGTACTTACCGCCCTTTCCCTTGTGTATCAACATCACTGCCTGGAGCATGGCAGACAAGCCACTCTGTGCTCAAAAAGCCAAAGTAGAGGGGGTACAGTCCTAGAGACACTCTAAAGTATTTGTTCTAAATGCAGAGCTCACCCCAAGTATTTTTGTTGGGCACTCAAGCAGCACAAAGGACTCAGATACATTGCAGTCCTTCAGAAGCTTTGGGCTTCTACCTTAAAGGGTAGTAGTTTGCCCTAAAACACTTTAAACAGAATCATGCAGACATGAAGGAGACAGTAAGTCACTGGACAAGTGTCTTAAAGTAGACATGGGGTGTGCTAATGGCCCTTCATCATCTTCCGCCCCCGCCCCCTCAGCGTCCCAGGCTTGTCTGATTTTAGGTCCTTTAGTTTGCTTCTGCAAGCAAAATACACCTACCTGAGGGGTGACTGATCCCTCATGTACAGTCCAAGTAAAGATCAAGAATCTTTTTGTAAAATTATAAAAATTTACTGTGTAAATGCTTGATGGAATCTTTCCCTGCTGCCGTAGCTTTTGGAAGGTGCTTTCTCCATTTATTTAAAACTACCTGTGCAATTAAAAAGTGCAATGCAAACGTCTTTGTCATTTTAATTCCTTCTTGGGCCAGCACTCCATTCCTCTCCCTGAAAGTTTCAGTTCTTAGCTGTGGTCATTTAACTTTAGTGAGCAGGCCACTTACTAGAATGGAGATTTCCCCTCCCTTAAATACTTCTGTCCCTGGCTGTGATAAATGACACAATCTCCTTTTTGAGCAGCTACAATAGTTTCTTTGGAACATGGCCTGTCCCAAAGGCTGGAACTCTTTACTACTGATTTACTAGCTGGCATATAAAATGCAAGAGAAGACTACAATCCCAGAGGCGCACGGTTCTAATCCACCAGATGCTCTGCCCGGGAAGGAGGGACAATCTCTTCCTGTACCAGTCAGATCTGATTTGACGGTACACTCACACACAAAAATAATAAATTAAAAAAAAAAATACTAGAAAAGAAGAAAAAATGCAAGAGAAGGGCATGCCACTGAAATAAAGATTCACTTACCACCCTCTAGGTTCAACTCAGGTGGCAGAGTGGCAAGAACCTGCACTGCAACTCCAAAGGCATGCGGTTTGAGGCCACCAGCAGCTGTTCTGTGGGAGGATGGGCAATCTCTTCTCGTGCTATTTATTGCCTCTGAAACCACCCCCATCCCCACCCTCTCCAGGATCTGCTGGTCAGTTCTGACTGGAGGGCAAACAATAACAGGTTCAACTCTAGCACTGGCTAGTCTTCCTCACCTGTAAAGGAGAGGATTAAGAGGAGTAATTAATTATAATCACTTGATATAGGCTCTCCAAAGTACTTTGGAAGATACCAAAAAAAACAAAACAAAACAAAAAACCACCTTGGAAGAGTTTTTACTAAATCACACAATTTACTATTTACACAATTACTAAAATAAAGGAGCTTTCTAATGTCATCCTTCAGGGTTCGCAGGCAATCCTTTTACAGGGCAGGAGAGTCTAGGACTCCTTTATAGAAATTATTTCACCTGCGTTAGGTCACCTCATCCTACCAGTTTTTCATAGCATCAAAATAGCACATTTTCCATTTATTAAAAAGATCACCATGGGAAGGATGAATACATGAAACCCTAGTGAAAAAACGGGATGCAAAGACTCCAAAGCAGCAAAGATGACTACTTCACATGCACAAGCATACCTGAAAGAAGGCTTGTATTTAGTCACTGAAACGCAGTTCCAGAGAGTGCTTGGCCAGGTGAATTTCTTATAAAACTATGGTCTGAGGGAGCTCTGGTGGCCTAGTGGCAAGAAGCTGCACTGCAACCTTGAAGACACGAGGTTCGAATCCACCAGATGCTTCACTGGAGGAGGGGGAATCTCCTATGCCAGTCAGTTCTGATTGAACAGTATGCAACAAGGAAAAAAAAACCCAACACACCCAAAACCTAGGGGCTGCCTTCAGGTTGTGCCTCGTGACAGAACCTTATCAGATTTGCTGCACCTGGAATTTTAAGAGCTGCGAGTCTATTTGAGACTTGTATAGGATGAACTAATTATAGGTGCATATTAGTCTCCACCGTAACAGCACAGTGGGAGCCCTGGTTGTATAGTGGCTCAAATGCTCAGTTGCTTAACAAGAAATCAACAATTCGAACCCACCAGTCAACCCAAGGGAAAATATGTGGGAATATATGCTTCAGTCAAGATCACAACTTTAGAAACCTGTGAGGCAGAACTGACTCGAAGGCAGTGAGCTTGGTTTTGGGGTTACAATAGCCCAAACATCTGGACCCAAGGCTCAAGTAATTTACATTGTGACTTCATGTGAAAGAGGCAGCTGTACTAACAGAAAAAACACACGGGATATACATAACCCACAGAGAGGATCAGAGTTTTCATTTCCTGCACAGATGGGTGAAAATTACTAATCCTTATGGTTGGCCTTGAGAAAACACCTGGAATTAAAAAACATTTTCATATTGAAATACCAAACCAAATGGTTAGAACCAAGTGGTTGCAAATCAAGAGCTTTTTCTCTACAACCAAAACGATACTTGTCATTAAATATGTATTAATAGCCTATCATTGAAGATACCAGATCCAGGTAACAACATACCAACACAATTTCTCTCGAGCCTTTTAATAGTAACCTATTGTCTATTTTGCTTTTCTAATAGATGTGCTCCTAGGGTAGGGACAAACCTGCAGGCAGAACATCTTAGTTATGTTTTCAAAGAAGGGGAAATTGACTTTGGGACTTCTAAGTTTCAGTAGGAAACCCAAGATAAACAAGGATGATAGAAAAAAAATTGATGCCTTTGAGCTGTGGTGTTGGAGGAAAGCACTCAACACGGACGGCCAAAAGAACAAACATATATGTCTTGGAAAGCATTCAACAGGAGTGATCTTTGGAGGCAGAAATGATGAGGCTTTGCCTCACATACTTTGGACATATTGCTAGGAGGGGCTATTCCTTGGAGGACATGCTGCTGGGAAGGGGTGGGGGGTGGCGAAGGAAAGACCCTCAACCAGGTGGATTGACATGGAGACTGCTGCAATGGGCTCATGTGTATCAGAAATGTGAAGGATGCACAGGATAGAACAGGGTTCAGATCTTTTTGGTCATTACACTAAGAGTCGTGCTCAACTCGATGGCACCTAACAACAACAAGGTTCACTAAGGAAAAGAAGCACCACAACAAGATAAAGGTAAACTATCCAATAGAAAAATGGGCACAGGACATGAACAGGCTCTTCACCAAAGACGACATTCAGATGGCTAACAAGCACATGAAGAAATG
>NW_006399839.1:12316159-12332188 GCF_000299155.1 Elephantulus edwardii | reverse complement strand
AATTTAAAAAAAAACTGTTGGACGGTCAGCTACGGGTTGGTTCCAACTTGATGGTACACACACAAAAAAAAGGAACAGAAGACTAGCTTGTTTACCCATCAACCTGCTACTGAAAGACATTAGTGTCTTGCTATAATCTTTGTATCCTAACTGTACTTAGCTTGCCTCTAAGATGCCACTGTGTTCTGAGGAATCAGTGAATTAATTAACAGTGCTAGATTTGAACTAAGCAGATAAATACTCTGCCTGAAAATACCTTATCATTTCAATAAACTCTGGATGACCAACCTGTCAGGTATTGCCACAAAGACAGAAAAACCAACTCAAACTCATTGCCATCGAGTCAAAGTCAACTCCCTTTTTCAGAGGCTGTAAATTGCATGGGAAATGACCCATCTTTCTCTCGCAGAGCAACTTGTGAATCTGAACTGCTTGCCTGTTGGTTGGCAGTGCAACTCGTTATCCAGGTAACTAGAAAGAACAATCAAATTGGTGAGATGGATTATAATACTGTCTAGTTAGCCTTAAGTTTCCAAACTTTTTGAGCAAAAAAACCAGACGTCTAGATGTGATTCTCACATTCTAATAAAAATAAAGTATCCTATTTTCTGTAATTGTAGCTCAAGCTCAGCTGCAAACTTACACTGAAAAAAAATCAGGAGTCCACAGTGAGCCAAAATATGGTTGTAAAGATGCAGGCAACACTGCCCCCTGGTGACCTGTCAATTTAAGAAAGGAATGGTCATGAAACATCCTCTAACAATTATGAAGCCGATCACGTTATGTCTCTGCATTTTAAAGATTCAAAGCTGCTGTGAACTCTGCTGTTTTTCCACTCCACATCTGATTGTTTCTGAAGACACTTCACCACAGCCACTGAAATGCTCACAAGTCAACAGTAGTGACTGACTTGGAGTGGAAAACATCCTGTGGGATTAGGATGGTAAAATAGTCTGCCTGTTTTGGAAACAGCTGGTTTATTAAGTTTACCTTTAACCTAATAGAATAAACTTCAAATGAGCACATAACTGATATGAAAATGCTGCTTTGTAAACTACGATTTAAAGAAAATCAAAGTGGCATTTGATTTCCCGTAGTAACACAAATATCTCAGAAAGTCCAAAACACTTAAGTTTTATTGAAAACGATAAAATATAGAAACACCAGATTCTCAATTTAAAATACAATTGACAACATTTTCCAGAACTTTCCCATAATGACACCATTCTTGTCATCACTGAAAAATAAAATCAAACCAAATTTCAGATATAAAGTAACAACTTTGCTGGTTAAATTTCTCTTGGTTCTGACTCCACTTGACTTACTTTTCTAAATTTTATCTTTATACTTTTTCAAGAACAGTTTTTAAGGTAACTAATATTTGAGAATTGGTCTGTCTTCATATTAATTAAAAAACACCAAAAAACCCCATACACATCCTACTCAAACTTAGAGAAAATATACATTTGTTCATTAAAGCTCACTGCTTTAGATAATTTTTTCTCTTCACACCTTAGTATACTAAGCCACTGTTTGATCCATGCTGCAGAAGTTATATAAAACCAAAGAGACCTAGGAAGAAAATGTAAAGGCAAAAAAACCCTCCAACACACTAGAAAAAGAAAGCACAGTACTGGGACAAGGGAGACAGCTCAGAGGGTAAGCACCACAAGATGAAAATAAACTTGGTTCAAACATACGCAAGAAGATAAAGTTCAAAACCGAGCATCTATTTTCCTGCAGAAATAAATATCAGATCATTAACTTGACTCCTCAAAGAAGTTCTGTTTGGATTGTAATGAACAGAATCTTCCTTCTCTCTGCTATCTAGCAATAGTGTCACAGCCTTGTTTGGGGGCCTTTTTTCCCCCCTCTCACAGATCAGTGATCAGAGGCCTGCCCCACATTTCCTATTGATCAGTTTTTTGGGGGCTCTTCTTTGGAAAACTCATTTCAATGTCCACCCAAACATAGGGACAAACTTCCAACTCTGGACAGCTACTTTATGTTTTGAGTTGTACTAGAATAAATTTCTTGGCATGGAGACTTATGGTTACACACTTTACAAGTTGGTCCCATTAAACAATGACAAGGCAGGAATTTTTCAAACGGCATGAATCAAACACGTGCACATTTCAACAGAATACAGTTTACATTCATCTCTAAGTCTGAGATTAAGAAACTATTAGCTGGTGTCCAACTGGTTTCAACACTGGTATGAAGTTCGTTTAATTTTACTGTGCAGACATTAAATATTTTGTTTAAATATTAAACATTAAATCTTTTCCTGACTATCCAGACAGAAACAGAGAAAGCAGGAACAACAGGCCAAGAAAAGAAACAAGTCCAGCTAACAGACTTGTGACTGCTACACCATCTGTAACAAGGGAAAGGCTTTCAGCATGGTTTTAAAGATGCCTCCAAACTGGTTTCTGAAAATTCACCTCAATACAGCATAAACCATCCCCTACCCTCTGTACATAAGGTATCAAATTCCAATAAATGCGGGAAGAAACTCAAAACAAAGAATTGGAGTGATCCTCCTGCTCTGTGATGAAAGGGTATTTTTCTCAATTACAAATTCTAACAGGTATTTGGTTGTAGTAAAGAAACTCATTTTCCTATGCACTAGAGACCTTTGTCACACAGAAGAGCTCTTCCTGAGAAATTAAAAACTTCAACCATGGTTATCCCCAAAGACCATCTTGAGCCTGGTTTAGGTATTAAAGAAGTGAAGGCTCCCTGAGAACAGGAAGCTCCTTCTAGTAACATTTCACCTCACTGCACAATACTTTTAAGCACCACACAAACTGGCTATCTCAGTAACACTTGTCTCTATGTTCTCAGTTATTTTCTAAACTACAATTTTAGAACAATACAAAATCCCAAAACTTTAACAAGCTAATACTGGTATAACGCTTCCCCCTCCCCATTTCAGGTTTCACTGACACAGCATTTCCTTAGGATGCTTTTCCCATAGCCAGTATGCACATGGGTAACTTTAGTCTTAACTATTATTCAAAGTTAACTGACTTGTAAACATTACTGAATAACCAGGCTTATAAATTATGTGGGGGAACCAAAGTGAAACAGTAGCACAAGGCAAAAAAAATAGCTCTGAAGGAAAACTCTTGTGTTTTCATAACCTTTTCAGAGGTGAAGAGACGAGCCACCATTACAACTGGCTATTATTAAATCAATACAGCTATTCTGAACTGACAACTAATAGGCAAGCTTCAAGGATCCCTTTCAACTTCTTAACAGGCTTAGCTACTGCTGTCTTTCCTCCAATTACATATAGTCACCACTGTAAAAAGAGCTGTCCACAGACTAAGCTATAGACTCAACTGTGAGTTGTAGCTATATTCCTTTCTTAACCCAACTAACCTATGTCAATGAGAATATTTTCCACCTCTGAATGGTTTAGCCAATCTAATAGGTAAATTAAGCCACTTTACTCATACCATTTCTGCATTTTCTTTTATATAGTGGCTGTGACTTTTCTTTAATAAAAGTCCCCTAAAAATAGCTTATTCTCTTGAGAAAAACTTCCTTGGCAAAAAGATGAGTTCAATAAATGGCTACCCAAATTGAAGAGTCTCACCCTATATCACAGGTGGAGATCTTACTACACCCGTTTCATAAAGCCTTTCAAGTTCCTACACAAGTATGCTCATGACTGAACACAGGAACCATGTAAAATCTGAAAACTTTAGTGTAGAAAATGGTTTCTAGAGTTCCATCTCCTCTTCTGTGCAAGCAGCTGTCTGCACACTCTCGTAAAGTGGCCCCCCTGATGGCCGTGCTTCCAAGAAGAGATCAGTTCTCTGAGGGAAGGCAGGGCCAGCAGCTGCATGCTTCGTCTGGCTCTCTCCTGGGTAGTTCTTAGCATCAGTTGATGGCTTTGGCTTATCAGCAAGGAGTTCAGGGAGAGGTTTCCAGAGCACCAGCTCCATGGAAGGGCGGCTCCTATGACATAAACCATGAATTTTTTAGAAAACAACTGATGGGAAAATAAAGAATTAAGTGCGAAAAGCTAAAGTTTGCTACTTAATAACTTAAGGTAGGAAGCGATGGCATTAAAATAGGAGATTTACAATTCAAACTGCTCTTCAGGAAGATCACCTAAATACATAAAATTCCAGAGTTGGGCATGTAATTCTGTAACTAAGGCACCTAGTTTTACTGGTACTTTTAAGTACAGCAGGGATCTGTGGATCTGTGGTGGCCAACCTAAAGGCACATGGTTCAAATCCACCAACTGTTCCTTGGGAAAAGATGGGCGAGTCATACATGGTCTCTGAAAACCTGAAGGATCAGCCAAGAGTTGGTTCCAACACAAGAATAAAAGCAACAATACATTAAAAAGTATTCAGGGGTTAATTTGGGGGCTCCCATTCTACATAGAGAAAAGTACCACCCCCACCCCCGCGCCTTCTTGACCTACCCTTCTTTCTTCAGGCTCAACACCTTCCCCTATTCAAGACCTGTACTACTTACTGCTTGAGGCTTTTTCTCTAGCCCCTCTAAGAGGGGTAATGGTGGAGATGGTCCCCAGCACCTCCTTTCTCTTTCCTTCACTTTTCTGTCATCTCTCCTACTCTGCTTCAGACTTCTAGGTTGTCAGTCTTACATCCAGTCTGCTGTTCTGGTTTCTAAGTATACAAGGGGTTCAAACCCCAACAATCCCTTTCTTTACCTTCTCTCTGGGGGTATATGGAAAGGACTGAAATTGTGGAGAGGGGGAGGTAGGAGGCACATCAATAAAGAGCAAACCACCAAGCTGAAAAAAAAAAAGAAAGAAAGAAAAAGAAGGCTTCCATTTAAGTTAGCTATTAAGGACAATGCTTTTCAGTTAAGGCAAAATGATTATGCACCTTCCCTGGCACTGATGGGTTTCTGATACCCAAAGACAAGTAAGTAAAAATGAAACACTATCAAAGAGTAACATTCTCAAAGGCTAGTTTACAGCAAAAAGTGCTATGTATTAGGCTGGAGGGCAACATGAACTCCTTACTCTTTATTATACTATTTACCTACTACTCTCAGGACTATGGAGCTTCATCATAACCTTAAGCTAGGACAAAGCTCTGTGATCTAAAAACCTAGCAGTAGCTGGAGCTCTAAGCACAACCACTTCTCTTGTATCCACAGGCAACAATGCCTAAGGGACCAGCCACGATCACGGGAGCTGGGGTTCTAAAATGCATTTTCAGTTCTCTGAAATGTATCTTCATTTTAAGACCAAATCTATTTATTTTCAAGATCTAAATACCTAAAAATGACCCTGGTGGTAATAGTTAAGAGGATGGCTGCTAACAAGAAGATAGTTCCAAATATACCTGGTAGTTCTGGTTTTGTGGGATAAAGATGTGAAGATAATGGCTTGGAAAACCCAATGGGACAGTTCTACTGTAGTGTTTCAAATAAATTCAACTGTGTCTAACAAAGACGAAAAATACCTAAACAGCATTTTCTAATTTGCATATTATTTTACACACAGAGTAACAACAATTTGGGATCTTTAGGCTCAAGATTTACCAGGCTTACAGGTCTAATAGTTCTTATGCTAATGGGCTCTGGGCTGGTGGTGCAGTTGCTATGTATGTCACAGTCTTTAACTAGGAGTTGGTGCTTTTAGTCTACCAGCTGTTTCACAGGAAAAAGATATTATCCTCCGAGAAAAGATTCACAGCCTCAGAAACCTGATGGAGGGTGGTCTCAAGTTTGGAACTGACTCAACAGCAGTGGGCTTTATATTTTTAATGTTTGCTTTCTAGTCTCCACTTTTACTCTCTTACAGTACTAACTGTCCCTAATGGATGCTACGAATTTTCTTCTCCCCTCTTTCTTCTCTAATAACTTAGGAAACCTGCTAAGGAAGCTCACCGTACTTAAATAGCTAGATATCTCCACAAAAGGCCCTGAGGAGCTACTCTGTGAGCGAGAACATGACTTTTGGTCTGTAATCTTATTTTTACTACTTTTTTTTTTATTTTTAATTTTTTTTTCAATTTTTATTTTATTATGTGTGTGTGTGTGTACCGTCACATCAGATCTGGATTCCAACTGTGAGCCTCTGGGATTGCAGTGCAGCTTCTTGCCACTAGGCCACCAGAGCTCCTCTTTTACTACTGTTTCTTAAGAATCATCATTGTTCCTAGATAATTGAAAGGGTTAGGTAAACAAGCAGTTTCAAAATGTGATTCCTATAACCTATCACAAAAATATAAATTAATGAACTCTCTTTTGCCATATTCTCTTCCCAAATACTAGATGCAGTGCACCTCCAGTGTATTTCAGGACTTCAATCAAGAATTAAGGCGGCAATATTTCCCATCAACAAGTGAATGGATAGAGAAGCTGTGGTATGTATATTCATACACTGGGATACTACGCAGAATTGAAAAACAAGGAACTTATAAAATATTATAGAAAATGGGTGACCATGGAGGACATTATGCTGAGTGAAATATCTTAGCCATAAAAGGACATGGCGAGCTCTGGTGGCCTAGTGGCAGGAAACTGCACTGCAATCCCAGAGGTGTGCAGTTCAAATCCACCAGATGCTCTGCTGAAGAGGGAGGAACAATCGCCTCCTGTACCAGTCAGATCCGATTTGACGGTACACACATTAATTAATTAAATCAATAAAAAAGACAAATAACGCATAATGCCACTGTTATAAAACAAGACTGACATGGAGAATGGGAGAAACTAAGAAAAGAGGGGATAAGTAATCAACACTGCATTGAAACAGATGAGGAAAAGAACTGTTCCAAAGGAATATATGATTAGGTATTATTTGCATGACAACAGCCCAGAATAAAAGATGCATAGAAAAGTGGACTGGGAAGGGAAGAAAGTGTGCAACAATGAAAGAATCTTTTTAAAGAGAAAAGCACACTGGGAGGGTGGGCTAGGGAGAAAAATGTGCAACAGTGAATGAATGGAAATCCAAGTTTTCTGTAAACTTTTGTTAAAATATCAATAAAAAATATATTATTTTTTTTTTAAAAAGGCAATACTTCAAATTTCTGCTTGTATAGCATCTACTCACACCAATAAACTAAAGAACAGGCTTGTCTCCGACAGGATAACTATAAAACCTGCTATGTTTTTGCTTGCCTGATTGTCAGAAAAAAAAAAAAAGGAATGACTAGGATAAAACAGGAACTGTCAGGGGAGCTCTGATGGCCTAGTGGCAAGGAGCTGCAACTACAATCCCAGAGGCGGACGGTTCAAATCCACCAGATGCTCTGCCGGGGAAGGAGGGACAATCTAATCTCCTCCTGTACCAGTCAAATCTGGTTTGATGGTACACACACATAAAACTAAACAAACAAACAAACAAAAACAAACAAACAAAAAACCCAAACAGGAACTGTCTAGATACACTGGGTTTCCCCTTTAAAGAACATAATTAAAGAGAAATCAGGCATCAAAACTTACATGGACTCAATCATTTTCTTCGTAAAGACTTCTTCAAATTCCCTCTTCAAACCTGTTTTCATCGTATCAGAAAGGACAAGACTGGGGAGATGGCTAATATTTCTGTCAGCTTCAACTTCTTCATCTTCATCAATTATCCTAATTAAGAGAAGGAAAAGTTATTTAGTCAAACTACTGTTACACTGGAGATATCTATCTATCTATCTATCTATCTATCTATCTATCTATCTATCTATCTATATCTTTACAGAGATAGATAGATATAGATAGATAGATAGGTAGGTAGACTGATTATGGGCTGACCTTTGAAAAATCCTAAGTAAATGTGTCTCAGAATGAGGGCAGCCAGGATGCTCCTTGACAGTGAAAATGGTGAGACACTGTCTCATATACTTTAGGCATGTTATCAGGAGGGGTTAGTCCTTGAGCAAAGATAACACAGCTGGTCAAGGAGAGATCAAAGAAAGAGAAGACAAGCCATGAGATGGACTGACATAGTGGCTGCAACGATGGGCTTTAAGCACAGCAAGATTATGAAGATGTTCCAAGACTGAGCAGTTCTGTTGTACATAGAGCTGATTCTTTGGCATTCAACAACACTATGCATTGTTGTAGCAAATGGGAAATCTTGTTTTTTGGTTGCAGGGTTTTTTTGTAAACAAAAACAACAAAAAAATCCAACAACCCCAACAAGTGCTGCAGTAAAAGTTAAAATCTAAACGTTTGGGTAAAAGCCCTCCTTGTGGTAACTACTGGGAGTGGGATGCAAGCTGCAACGACCAGGGCAGGACAGGTCTTTACAAAGTTTCTTTCTCTTTTTGAATGGGTATTGGTGGGAAAGTGCACAGCTGGAATCGTAACCAAAGGAGTCCAGAACTTCAATGGAATGAGCAGCTTCACGTAATGCCACTTCAGTAGTGATTTTAACTCAGTCTACATACCTCCCAAGAATGTCACCATCTCTAAATGAGAAACAATCCTTGTCGTCTCTAACTACTTTGGTGCCTCCATATTCTGGGAGAAGAAATATCTTCCAGAAAAATATCAAGTAAAATTATTGCAAACAACAGTACTAGCTGTTGGACCGGGATCTAAAGGAAAGGGTGGAGATGGTCAACTAGCTAGTATGAAAGTTGCAGTCAAGTTCTCCTCCCAGAATATGGAGGCACCAAAGTAGTTATAGATGACAAGGATTATTTCTTATTTAAAGATAGTGACATTCTTGGGAAATATGTAGACTGAGTTATACATGAAGCTGCTCATTCCACTGAAGTTCTAAAATCTTTCAACACATAAATAACCTCCATATGTCTTTTCCCTTTTATAATAAACTAGTAATATACAAACTAGGGGGGGAAGTTGGTGGGGAAAAAAGTATGTGTAAAAAGAGCCATGCAATAGGTCAAGTAAAAAAAAAAAGTTTTACGTAAGATATAATCAAATTTTTAAAGAAAGTATTGCAGAAAATTATCTCATAAATAAAAACCCTAAAGATTAAGATGCAGAGATAGTAAATGTTCCACTCTACTCTTTGAGACTTAGAGCTCAGGTTAACCTGCACAGTATACACATGGTGTGCCCCAATTTGTAAAGCACCATGTCTGCTCCATCAGTTGACCACTTACCTGTCCTCAATCTCCTGAAGCCTCCTTCGGGCAACTTCACACTGTGGTTCTACAGTTGTCTGATCCATTTCTTCACAGAGCACATCTAACATGCCAGGTGGAGAAAGGCTACCACCAGAGCATGGATTTACTCCATGACCCTCTACTTCCTGATGTGCACAAAGAATCCAGTCGGTAGGACCAGGAGAGAGCCCGGCTTCAGTCAGCCTTTTCTTTCTCACTGGGCAGCTGAAGAAAGAAGGGGGGAAATTTCCATGAAAACCCCAACTTTTAAAATTAGGTAGGAAAAAAAAAATGAAACGTGTATCAACCATCTTTGGATTCTTGTTTTTTTTTTAAAAAATATTATTAATTTTAATGAAAATTTACAAAGCCTCTGGATTTCCATACATTCACTGTTGCACTTTTCTCCCAGTCTACCCCCACCCTCCAGCTCGCTTTTCTCTTTAAAAAGTAAAAGAAAAATTTTTTCATTGTTATACAATCCCTCCCAAGTCCACTCCATTATGCCGCCTTCTTTCTGGACTCCTGTCATGACAATAATACTTAATCATATATCCCTTTTAAACAGTTCTTAACCTCATCTGTTTCAATACTGTATACATAATTTATTCCATCTTTCTCAGTCTCCCCTCAACCCCCATGTCAGTCCTGTTTTACAACAGTAGCACTGTGCAGTATTTGTCGTTTTGTGACTGAGATATTTCACTCAGCATAATGTCCTCCAGGGTCACTCATTTTGTATAATTATTTCATGAGCTCCCTGTTTTTCAATGCAGCGTAGTATTTCCATTGTGTGAATATACCACAGCTTCTCTATCCATTCGTTTGTTGACGGGCACTTAGGTTGTTTCCAACTCTTTGCTATTGTGAACAAAGCAGCAATAAACATGGGTGTGCATATAACTGCTTGGGTGCAGTTATGGTTTCTTTGGGGTATATTCCCAGTAGTGGAATTGTTGGGTCAAATTGTATTTCTATTCACAACTCTTTGAGAAAGTGCCATCGTGCCTTCCATAGTGGCTGCACCATTTTACACTCCCAAGAACAGTGAATAAGGGTTCCAACCTCACCAGCATTTATTTGCTGTTCTGTTAAATTTTGCTATTCTTACTGGGGTGAGACGATATCTCATAGTTGTTTTCATTTGCATCTCTCTTAGAGCTAAGGATTTTGAACATTTCTTCATGTGCTTGTTGGCCATCTAAACATCTTCTTTGGTGAAATGTCTGCTCATACTGTGCCCACTTTTCAATTGGGTTGTTTATCTTGTTGTGGTGCATCTTTGAATTATTTTTAAAAAAATTCAACAATGGAATACTACGCAGCACTCATAAGCAACAATTTTGAAAAATACTATATAACATAGGAGACACTGGAGAGCATTAGGTAGAGTGAACTAATCCAGTCTCATAAGGATAAATATTGCACTAGACCATTATTGCCAAAGTAGAAAGTTAACTAGTAAAACATGCATGGGAACCCAGATAGGGAAGGGAGGGACTAAGGGGCTGAGAGGGGAAATCAAAGGGTCACAAAGTTTTGTGGGTAGAGGGAGGGAGTGAAGGAATCAGGAACGATCAGTGAAAACTTGAAAAGATAGGATAATAGAGAGCATAGATTGATGGTGACTGATTTTATAATAATTTAATGTTTGGGAATGAGCATATGAAACAGAATGGGAATAAAGGAAATGTGTGAATCACAGTGTATATGAATGAAACAATTATATGCATTTTGTATGCAAACTAATATAAAATTATTAAAAAGCTTCAAAGCCAACCCACCCCAGACCCCTAGATTTTAGTGGACAGTGTACGATTCCAAGATAGAAAAAAAAAAAAAAAAAAAAAAAAAAGATAGAAAACCACTCATTCTTGAGAAAGCCTCCCCAAGATGCTTGCTCCCAACCACTCTGCCAAATGAGGCTGTACCTGAAGGATTTTCCTTTTTCAAATTAGAAGTGCTCTAAGTGAGAATTTAAAGTCATTCCTGCCAATATGCTTTGAAATAAAAAGACTTAAGTATCACAAATCAACAATTCAGATTTTGTCATACTGCTGTCCCCATTATAATGGAGAAGTGGTCTGGCAGCTGTTTAGAGAAAAAAATACATGCCTTTTCAGATTCGTCCCAAGTACTTATGTGTAGGTGGTACTGCTGATTCTCATTCTCCCCCAAAATGCCAGAGGCTCTCATATGGCTCTTTCAGTCCATCGCCAAAAACCAGGTCCATTTTTCTCCCACATTGCAACGTACTATATCTTTACTTCCTAGACAAATTCATAGTTGATAAAAACCTTGAGTTTATTTAATTCCATTTCTTTATTTTAGACATTTGGAAATGAGGACCTAAGAAAACGAAAACATTCCTCCAGAGCAACAGCCCCTATTCTCAATCAAAATACTGGGTGACAACAAGACAAGAACATACCTCTGTAGCCAAAATTCATTAATGGCTACTGCAGTTTTCTAATAGTGTAAACTGAAGCTCAAAGAAAGTAGCATGTATTTTACAAGGGGAAATTCCTATTCTGTGTTAAGACTGTGAAAATAAACATTCATGTGCAACAGTGAATGAATGGGGGGAGGGAAATTAAATGGAAAGAATATGCTGTAAAAAAAATTAAAAAAATAAACATTCAAGTCTCTAGTGATAAAAATCTGGGAAGTAATCGTTTTTGGGAGCCTAGATTTCTGGGACCTATTACATTATTGTACAACTTATAATACTCTGTGTGTGTATGTCTGTCTCAAATATTTTAATACATAGTTTTAAAATAAGAATAATAGCAGAAGATTGTCTAATAAAATAATGCCCGAGAATGAGGCAAAGTAGAACTCAAGGAGAAAGGCAAAATAGAATTGAGGAAGTTGTCTCTTCTAAGTCAAATCTACCTTAAGGACAGGGATGGAATAAAGCTTTCAGCCAGTTAAAGACCTTTGTTTGCTCATGTAATATGACTGAAAAGTGTACCTATACACACACAAGGAAGATCTGTTATAGAACCAGTATTCAAATTTATGCACCAACTATCAAAATTAGTTTTAAAAAATTATTTCTACCACCTCTGCAGACAGAAGAATTAATATCTTTGAATTGTAGTGTTGGAGAAGAAAGCTGAATGTTCCATGGACTGCTAAAAGAACAGACATGTTTTGGAGATGATGCCATCAGACTGCTCCTTGGAGGCAAAGATGATGAAGCTTTCTTTATCTCACATGCTGTAGCCATGTTACTAGTAGAGGCTATTCATTGGAGAGGGACATCATGCTTGGGAAGGTGGAAGGACAGCAAAGGAGAGGAAGACAATCAGGTGGCCTGACACAGTGACTGCCTGAATGCTGGAGATTGTGAGGATGGTGCAGGATAGGACAGGGTTCAGATCTGTTGTACATAGGGCCGCTATGAGTCATATTCAACTTGATGGCATCTAACTACTGCAGTCCAAAATGGACTGAACATGCAATCAGGATGCATTAATAATAACTAGTCATTGAAAGAAAAAGCTGAAAACAAAGAAGGCCAAGGGTTGACTTGGAACAGATCATTAACCAACCTATGTAAGGATTAAATGATGCTGATGAAAATTAGTAGTCTAAGCTGAAATGAAGGAATTGGCTAAAAAAACAAGGTTTCAAGAACTCACAAAGTATCAGTTATTTTAAAAAGTGGATAAAATCAAGACATGGTAATTTGTCTGTCAAGAAACATGAAAGACAGCTATCTAACCACCAACTGGAAGAAATTATATTATTTTCCAATTAAAAAAAAGTGACTCAGTAGAATACTGAAATTATAACACTATATCATTATTATCACATGCAAGTAAAATTAAGTTAAAATATGGGTAGAACAACCTATAGATAAGGAACTGCCAGAAATTAAAGCTGGATTCCAAAAAGGAAGAATGAGGATTATCAATGTCAATGACAGACATATACCAAAAAGTTTTTGTTTTACCAATTATGCAAAGGCATTCAATGATGTGGGTCATAATAAATTATAGATAAAAAGTAAAAAAATGTATATTCCAGGATACTAAACTGTTTTCATGTACCAAGATCAAAAGGCAACCAGCTGATTAGCATAAAGCAGCATTACATGGTTTTAAATGAGAAAAAGTGTGCATTATGTTTATATTCTTTCACCATACTTTTTCAAGCGGTGTGCTGAGAAACAATCCTAGGTCCTGGATTACATGAAGAGTGTGGCAGGAGGATTAGAAGACTCATCAACAACCTGAGAAAAGCAGAGGACACAATTCCACAATCAAATCCTTGTGAAAGACCAGTTATGACAACAAATATATATTGTAATGAGCAAATCCCCTATCAAAGATCTCTTTTAAAGTTTTAAAAAGCAAGAATACCATTTTAACAAAAGATGGACAAAATAAAAAAGAAGACTGAAGAACTGATACATTTGAATCATGCTGCTGGTGAAGAATACCTGGGATTGTCAAAGAACAAGTAAGTCTGTCTCAGAAAAATACACACAGAATGGTCTGTAGAAGGATGGGAAGACTTGCTAAGACCCTTAATGGGATGCAGTGGCACAGCAGGTACAAAGGGCAGTCAGACCATCAAATGTCATACCACAGGGGGCACAGCAGAGTGAGAGGATGACCTACGTATAGTTCTGTTGTCCACAGGTCATTACGAATTAGAACCGATGGGATGGTTGGTATCTAATAACACAAAAGGGACTATAGTATAGAGACTATATGTAGACTGTAGAAAGTTGTACTAAGCCAAAGGCCACACTTCTCTCAAGGTTTCACTAACGGCTCTTTCAGAAGAAAGATGTGCAACCTCTTGTGTGATTTACAGCCTCTGAAAATCTGAAGAAAGATCAACTATTAGTTGGTTCCAACTTGGTGGTAATAAGAATATGAAAAAGAATAAATCTAAAGGTAATTTTATAGCACATCTAACATGTAAGTAAATAAAAGTGCTGGCTTCTAACTTCTTACCTTCGACATGACTTGGGTAAATTAATTATTTCATGTCTAAAGCTCTGCTCTAAGGGAGCTCTGGAGGCCCAATGATAAGAAGCTATGCTGAAATTCCAAAGGCATGCAGTTCAAATCCACCAGCTGCTCTACGGGAGGATGGGCAATCAACCAACCAAACCCCGTGCAATTTAGTGTCTCTGAAAACCTGCTGGTTAGTCAGCTATGGGTCAGTTCCAACTTGAGAGCACACAATAAAAACAAGGAGCCTGCTTTGCAAATTCTAGGTTAATGATGTTGATGTTGTTATGTATCCTTGAGTCATAGAACTGACTCACAGCTGAGCCTCAGCTGGTTTTCAGAGGCAGTAAACAGTACAGGAGAAAACTGTTCTTTCTGCCACAGCGTAGATGTTGAATTTGAACCTAATGCTTTTGAGTTGCCACCGCATTTCCTTACAATTAAGCCACTAGAGAGTTCCCTAAAGTTAATGATGGCTAAGTAAAAAAGAAAATGTGGTGTTAAGACATCTAGGAACGAATAAGGAGCTCTGGTGTCAAGGTGTGTTATGGTCGTCTTTTCCACAAAGATTCACTGCCTCAGAAGCCTAACTGGAGACTGCTATGAGGTGTGACAGTTGTGTTGCCAACTCAAAGGCAAGTGGTTCAAACTCAGTAGTTTCTCCCAGAAAGAAAGATAGGCTACTCCCTCTCTCACAATTTATATATAGCCTCTAAAAACCTGCTAACAATCAGCTATGAGGTAGCTCATATATGATAGCACAAAAGACATGGCAGCAGGTTTCAGAAAATACTGGTAAGATCTATAGAAGTGGAGATTAGGCAACACACTTCTGGATTCCAGATCTTTAAATGGCTCCTTCCTGGGCTTCCACATGTAAATTAAAAACCATTAACCTTTTCAGTCACTCCTTCCCTCCCTTTAATTAAAATGCAAATGATAAATCTGGGGGAATTTTTCCAAGACAGAAAACACATCAGTAATTTCCTTAAAAAAAGACTTTTTGGAAACTGATGAGAGAATGACCATTAGAAAAAAAAATCTGCTTAAAAATATGAACAAGTCACAAAACAACTATCATCTCACCCCAGTCAGAGTAGCAAAATTTAACAGAACAGCAAACAACAAATGCTGGCAAGGTTGTGGAGAAAATGGAACTGTTGGTGGGAGTACAAAATGGTGCAATCACTGTGGAAGGCAGTATGGTGCTTTCTCAAAAAGTTGCAAATAGAGATACCATTTTACCAAGCAATTGCACTACTGGGAATATACCACAAAGAGACCATAACTGACATCCAAGCAGATATATACACACACCCATGTTTCTTGTGGCTTTGTTCACAATAGCAAGGAGTTGGAAACAACCTAAGTGCCCATCAACAAACAATGGATAGAGAAGCTGTGGTATATTCACACAATGGAATACTAGGCTGCATTGAAAAACAAGGAACTCATGCAATATTATTCAAAATGGGTGACTCTGGAGGTCATTATGCTAAGTGAAGTATCTCAGTCACAAAAGGACAAATACTGCATGGTGGCCACTGTTGTAAAACGGGACTGACCTAGGGGTTGCGGGGGAGACTGAGAAAGATGGGTTCAATAATGTATTCTGCATTGAAACAGATGAGGGAGAAAACTGTTTTAAAGGAATATGTTATTAGGTATTTTCATCATGACAGGAATCCAGAGCGAAGGCTGCATAGTGGAGTGTACCTGGGGGGAGCGATTGTAAAACAATTAAAAAATTTTTCTTTTGCTTTTCCAAGAGGGTAGTGTACTAGGGGGGAGGGTTGGGAGGGGAGAAAAGTGCAACAATGAATGAATGGAAATCTAAAGTCTCTGTAAACTTTCATTGAAATTAATAATAATTTTTTTTAAAAGGAACAAGTCAAACAAAATTAAACATAAATGATTTACAGAGATATTCCGTATCCTTGATAAATTACAAAAATTAATTCAATTTTTTAAGCTTT
>NW_006399839.1:12309456-12315444 GCF_000299155.1 Elephantulus edwardii | reverse complement strand
AAGTCCTGGAGCAAATTCCATCTAGCACTGGGTTGTTTTACAACTCGGAAGTAAGCTAATTTCTTGAAGCTTTTAAACCATAAAGTCCTATACACATAAAAGAGTCAAACATGATAAATAGTTACAAAAGCAACCAAGCATGAAAACACTCAAGATCTAGAATACTGTCAACAGCCTCAATATTACTTCCTGGAGGTAAACACTGTTATGTATAGAATTATTCCTTTTTCAAAAAATGCATTATGCATATAGGTAGTGGTGGTTATGGTTATGTACCCTCCTGTTGGAACTGACTCATACTGACCCTCCAGAGGGTTTTCAGAGGCTGTAAACCGCATGGGAGATTGTCCTTCCTTTTTGCTTAGAGCAGCTGGTGGATTCAAACTGTGTGCCTTATGTCTATAGGTCTACATCTCTAAATGATGCCATCTTTCCTGATTTTTTTAAACTTGATACTTTAGGAATTATTCTGTATACATTCTCAACAGTATTTCCTTTGCTTATATAATGTTTTTAAGACAAATCCACATTGATTTGTGAAGTAGCTATTTTTTTTCACTGTATAGGATTCTATTGCATGAATTAATAATTTATTCATTTGGGGAGCTCTGGTGGCCTAATGGCAAGAAGCTGCAACTACAATCCCAGAGGTGCATGGTTCCAATCCACCAGATGCTCTGCCGGGGAAGGAGGGGCAATCTCCTCCTGTACCAGTCAGATCTGATTTGATGGTACACGCACACAAAAATAAAAAAAAAATAATAATAAAAAATTTATTCATTTTACTGTTGAGATACATTCAGCTTAAAGCTATTATAAATAATGCATTCATGACTTTCTTCTATCTGTTGCACCTACGGACTTCTCTAAGGTATGTATTAACCAGGATGGGGTTACTGTTGGACTAGATAATACCTAATTGCTTTCTAAAATGATTGTTTCAGTTTATACTCCTATTTATAATGGGTAAGAACCCCCTACTGCCCTACATCTTTGACAGCATCGGATGGTAAAGTGGCATCTCATTGTGGTTTTATCATGCATGCCCTAAAGACAAATGCTGTTAGCACTCTTCCATTTGCTAGTCAGTCACGTGGATGCATTTTCTCTCTCGGGAAATTTTTACTTTTGATAATGAATATTTAAAGTTATACTCTGATGAGAAGATGAAAAAAGGGCATTTCCATTGCTAACAAGAGTATAAACTTGTTATTTAGTAATCCATCAACCAAGCTGCAAATGGGTAAAATATAACTTAAAAAAGAAACTCAAGAGTTCCTTCGTTTGTAGCAGCACAAGTTTTAAAATAACAATTTCTCAATAGAAAACTAGTTAAAAATAATTTTAAAAAAATCAAAGAAAACTAGTTCAGTATCTATACATTGCCCTCAGGAACCCTGGTGGCACAGTGGTTAAGTGTTTGGCTGTTAACCAAAACGTGAAACCTATCGGGAGAAAGATGCAGCAATTGCTTTAGTAAAGCTTAAAAAAAAATAATAATCCTCAAATCTACTATCAAATCATAGTGACCATCTATTATGTTTCCAAGGCTGTAAATTCCAAGAGGAGGGAGACTTGTCATCTTTCTCCTATAGAGGGTTTGGTGGATTTGAGCCTTTGGAGATGTGTAGACTGTGCTTTAGCAGTGCAACTTTACACAAGACAGTATCACCAGAATTCCTTTCAGTAAAGCTTCCAGCCTTGAAATCCCTCTGAGGCAGTTCCGTTCTGTCCCACAGGGTCATTATGAGTCATAATCAACTTGAGGGCCACGGGTTTGATTTTTTTGCGGAGAGAGAAAATTCCCAAGGGACTTGGTGGTAGACTCATTAACCAAAAGGTTGGTGCTTTAAGGGAGACAGAGATGGCACTTTGCTTTCAGAAAGAGCGCAGCCTTTTGTAACCAAAATCAGGGAGCTCTGCTGGCTTAGTGGTAAGTAGTTGTGCTGCTAACCCAAAGGCAAATCCATCAGCTGCTCCTTGGGGGAAAAGGACAGGCAGTCTCACCCAATGTGATTTACAGCCTCTGAAAACAGCTAGAGACTTGACAGTCCACAACACCAACAGCATAACCAGAAAAACCAAACACACTGCCATGTAGTCAAATCAGCTATGACTCACCGTCACCACACACTACTGGAGTTCCCAAGGCTGTAAATCTTGAGACTTCTAGTTTAGCAACAGGACACTAACCTGAGCTCCTACGGGGCAAAATTCTCCTGTCCTGTAAGGTCACGAGGAGTTGGAATCAACTCAACATGGGTCTCTTTTGATTTACACAACCAGTAAATCTTAGATTATCTTCTAAAGGAGAAACAGGAGTACAGTAAGAGGTTTCCTGTGAGGAAGAGAACTGAGAGTGTGGATGCTAAAGCTTTCCAACCTTTATCTTTCTGCACACTTGCAACTCTTTCTATTTCAACAGGTTCTATGGTGACATCTTCAACTTCCCAATGCCACACACCCAGGTCTTCTTCCCCAAAAGGGCACGACTGTAACTGCTGCTTCCAGAGACATCAAATGCACGCACTCCTTCCTCGCTTAAAACAAGTAGTTTAGGCTACAAGAGTGAAGTGAATAAACAACGCCTGAAACTTACTCATCATCCTCTTCCTCTCGCTTGTGTTTCTTTTTACAGTGAAGCAAAACACTGTTGGAAACAAACAAAAATCAGTTAAAACTGAGAAATGTTTGCTGTACCGTCCAGCATCCATCCGTCCCCGCCCGCTCCATTCATCCCGCCCGCCCTGCACGCACCAGTGTCCCTTCCCTGGCCGAGCGGGATGGAGGCAGGTCACAGGGCCAGACGGGGACTGGTGGGCCCGATATGGGCACACGGAAAGCTCCGATGCTGCAAAGTCAATTTGGCGGGATGGAGCCCATTCGGGGCAGGCACCGTATTTAAGCATTTTTAAGCCCTCGCTTGTACTCAGAAGAAAGGCAGACCGCTCTGCTCCCATTCTGCGGAGGAGAAAATCGCGCCCCGGAGGCACTGAACAAAGTGCGGAGCATGGGACGCTCCCGGGTCCGATCGCCCGGCCCGGGCAATCATCAACCGCAGCCTCTCGGGCTGGGCGATCTCGG
Source organism: Elephantulus edwardii (assembly GCF_000299155.1). Classification (NCBI taxonomy): domain Eukaryota; kingdom Metazoa; phylum Chordata; class Mammalia; order Macroscelidea; family Macroscelididae; genus Elephantulus; species Elephantulus edwardii. The sequence continues at coordinate 12,312,360 of NW_006399839.1, read as the reverse complement.
GGGTCCTACAGTTAACGGCTCCGGGGCTTAGTGTCCCTGTCTGTAAACTGGGGGGAAGAAGGGTCCCCCGAGGTTTAACGAGCCCGAGCGCGTCTCCCGCCCGCCTGCTCACCGTCCGCGCGCCGCGCTTCTGCCGGGGCTGCTCGGGGCAGCGCGGGGGCCCGGCCGCGGGGCCAGCTCGGCGCCATCCGCGCCCGGCGGGAAGGCCCGGCCGGGAAAGGCAGACGGCGGCTGCAGGAAGTCCGAGGCGCTGCTCAGGGGCAGTCCGCAGAAGGGCCGGCCGAGGGCAGCCATGGCGCGGCGGGACGAGGACGCTGCTTCCGTGGTGCCTCCCGCCCGCCCGCGTCCCCAGGCCCGATAGCTGCTGCCACCGCGACGGCCGACAAGCGACTGACGAGAAGCGCCTGCTCCCGAGCCCGCTTCGGACCCCACGTCACGCCTTCTAGAACCCTCCACCCCGGGCCGCCCCGAGGCACGCCGGGATTTGTTGTGTGTGGAGCGGCCCTACCGCAAGGGCTGCCAGGAGTTGTAGTTTGTCGGACTACAGGAAAGATGGCTGCCGCCCTCCCCACCCCCAGCCCCCACCCCCGAACTTAAGGGTGGCATTAGGGTCATCAGGGCATAGACGTAAGACATGGCCTGTTGGCATATTAATATTAAAAGTGCTTTCTTCAAGTCTTCACTCAAAATAATGAGTTGTGTGTTAATGTTAGGTGTCGTTGATTCAGTGACCCTATGAACAAACAGAACCTTCCCCAATCTTGTGTCATTCTCATAATTTCCCACGTCTGAGCACATTGTTACGGTCACTGTCAATACATCTTTTTTTTTTTTTAGATGTACAATACATCTTTTTGACAAAACAACTATGAGATATCATCTTAGCCCAGCAAGAATAGCAAATGCTGGCAAGGTTGTGGAGAAACTGGAACCCTTATTCACTGCTGGTGGGAGTGTAAAAGGGTGCAACCACTGTGGAAGGCACTATGGCACTTTCTCAAAAAGTTGCAAATAGAAAATACCATTTATGCACACCCATGTTTATCTTGGCTTTGTTCACAATAGCATAGAGTTGGAAACAACCCAAGTGCCCATCAACAAATGAATGGTAGAGAAGCTGTTGTATATTCTTACCATGCAGTATTAGGCTGCATTGAAAAACAAGGAACTCATGAAATACTATTCAAAATGGGTGACCCTGGAGGACATTATGCTGAGTGAAAAATCTCAGTCACAAAAGGACAAATACTGCGTACTGCCACTGTTGTAAAACGGGACTGACCTAGGGGTTGGCGGGGGGGAGACTGAGAAAGATGGTTTAAATTACTTATGCATTGAAACAGATGAGAGAGATAACTGTTTAAAAGGTATATATGATTAGCTATTATTGTCATGACATGAGTCCAGAACAAAGGCTGCATAGTGGAGTGGACTTGAGGGGAGGGACTATATAACAATGAAATAATTTTTCTTTTAATTTTCAAAGAGAAGAACAAACTGGAGGGGAGGGATGGGCAGGGAGAAAAGTGCAACAATGAATGGATGGAAATCCAAAATCTTTGTAAATTTTAATTAAAATTAATAACAATAATAATAATAAAGACAACTAAAAAAAAAAAAAAAAGAAAATACCATTTGACCCAGCAATTCTACTACTGGGAATACACCCTAAAGAAACCAGAACTGCCACCCAAGCAGATCTATGTCCACCCATGTTTATTGCTGTTTTGTTCACAATAGCAAAGAGTTGGAAACAACCCAAGTGCCCATCAGCAAATGAATGTATAGAGAAGCTGTGGTATATCCACCACACAATGGAATATTATGCAGCACTGAAAAACAAAGAATTCATGAAATATTATACAAAATGGGTGACCATGGAGGACATTATGCTGAGTGAAATATCTCAGTCACAAAAGACAAATAATAGGAAGCTCTGGTGGCCTAGTGGCAAGAAGCTGCATTGCAACCTCAGAGGTATGTGGTTCAAATCCACCAGATGCTCTGCTGGAGAAGGAGGGGCAATCTCTTCTTGTACCAGAAAGATCTGATTTTACTGTACTCACACAAAAAATAACAAAATTGTTTAAAAAAATTTTAAAAAAGAACAGGACTGATATGGGGGTTGGGGAGAAACTAAGAAAAGAGAGGATAAATAATGTACACAGCATTGAAACAGACGAGGGAGAGAACTATATAAAAGGAATATATGGTTAGGTACTATTGGCATGATGAAGGTCCAGAATAAGAGCTGCACAGTAAAGTGGTCTGGTGGGGGAGAACTGTACAATGAAAGAACTTTTTTTCCCCAAGGAAAAAAGCGAACTGGGGGCGGGGGGTGGGGAGAAGAAGGAAGGAAAATGTGCAACAATGAACAAATATGGAAATCCAAGTTCTTTATAAACTTTCATTACCATCTCAATTAACAGACATTCCAATTAAAAAACCCCAAGCTTCTCTTTGAGGGTCCTCTTTCTCAACTCTGCACCTTTCCCAGCATGATGTCTTTTTTAAGGATTGTTTCCCTCTGATTACATGCCCAGAGTATGTGAAAGCAGAGCACACTGTCACTAAATGTTATTTACTTCTGTTTTAGTATAAACAAAAAGTCGTTAATTGTTGCAGACCGAGGGTCCCAAAGAATGGAATAATTTTATAATTATTAATAATGAGACAAACAGCCGGGAATGTGATAGAGCAGAGAGCATAAAACAGGGGGCCAGCAGTTCTCAGTTCTCGACTGAAGACCCCAAGCCAAGCTTCTCTGTATCTTTATTGAAAATACCAGGAAGTAAATCACAAAGAGAATTAAATGCAAATGAAGCCAAGCTCTTTCTATAGAAGACCTTCTGCTTGACTCAGGAAGGAGGGGTTCACAAATGCAAGAATTTGGTTTACCCTTAA
>NW_006399839.1:12286716-12308771 GCF_000299155.1 Elephantulus edwardii | reverse complement strand
TGGCACAGGATAGAGCAGGGTTTAGGGCTGTTGTACATAGGGTCGCTATGAGTCGCAAACGACTCGACGGCACATAACAACAACAACAACAACAAATTAAACCAAGATTTATTGACTTATTATAATGAGAGAATTTGTAGCCAGGAAAACTTAAAGTGTCTGAGAAAGTATTAGAACATTTAGACTTGTGCTAGGTATCTGGAGTTGCTGCTGTTGTTGTTGTGTGCTCTATCAAGTCTGAACTGACCCATAGCTGACCCTCCAGCGGGTTTTCAGAGGCAGTTAGAGGAGATTGCCCAGCTGATGGACTCTAAATGCATGCCTGTGTTAGGTAATTTGAGGGAAAGTTCAAGGAAATGAGGGTCTTGCTCTAGATTGAATATTGCCATAAGAAGGGATAATTATAATTGTTGTTATTTGCCATTAAGTCTACTATGATTCAAGTGACCCTATGAACAACAGATCTGAACTTTGCTCTATCCTGCATCTTCCACACTATCTCTGATATGCTCGAGCGCACAGTTACAGTCACTGTGTTAATTCATCTTATTAAGGATCTTACTCTTTTTCTAACACTTTCACCTTTTTTCTAACACCAACATGATGTCTTTTCCCAAGGACTGGCTCCTTCTGACAACATTCCCAAAGTATAGGAGACAAAATTGCACCATCCTTGCCTCTAAGGAGCACCCTTGTTGAACATCCTCTAAGACTTGGTTATTTTGAGCCATTCTCCTAGAAGTTGGGAAGAATGAAGTCAAGCTAAAACTGCAACTGGTAAAGAATCAACAGTTTTTTTCTACAAGTCAGCATAAAAGCACTCCACTGCTGTCACTCATTTTCTGCTTTCTTCCTCTTTTATCTCTTGTTGCTGTTGAGACAGAGCTGACTCATAGCTGACCCTCCAGCCGGCTTTCAGAGGCTGTTAATCACACGGGAAGAGACTGCTCATCTTTTTCCTTTAGAGCAGCTGGTGGAGTCGGATCTCCTGACTTTGGGCTGGCCACACAAACCTTATCACTACATCACCAGAGTTTCTTTTGGCAGTCCATGGGCTATTCAGTACTCTTCTCCAACACCACAACCCACTTTGCCACCTGGTTTAAAATCAGGAAATATATGTGTTAGAGATATATCCTGTCTCCACAGATATTCAAAACAAAGAATTTGAAAAGCTAGACTATATTAAGAAGAATGTGGCAGGAAGAAGACTCACCAACAACCTGTGTTACACAGACGATAAAACATTGTTGAAAGTAAGGAGGATTTGAAAGGTACAGCCTTCAGTATGGGTTATATCTCAATATTTTTTTAAAAAATATCCTCACTAACTGGCAACATCATGATAGAGAATTATCAAATATTTCATCTTGTTTAGATTCACAATCAACACTCTTGGCAGTCAGGAAATCAAAAATATATTACACTGGGAAAGTTGCTGTCAGAGACCTCTCCAAAGTACTGAGGATTAATGATGTCAGTTTGTGAAGACTAAAGTACACCTCATCCAAACCATGATCTCTTCAGTTCCTTGCTATGAATAAGGATGATAGAAGGAGAGTCGATTCCTTGGAGTTGCAGTGTTGGAGAAGAGTGCTGACTATGCCATGAACTGCCAGAAAGACTAACAAATATGTCTTGGAAAAGTTGCAGCCAGGGATGCTCCTTGGAGGCAAGGATGGAGAAGCTTCGTCTCACATACTCTGGGCATACTCAGGAAGGTGGAGGGTCAGCAAGAGGGAGTAACCCTCAATGAGATGACAAAGATGGCATAGGATAGGGCAGGGTTCAGATCCACTGTCCATAGACTTAACATGAGTCCTCGTTAACTGGAGGACACACAAAAAGAGGACACTGGTATTATAGTATTATAGGTCACACCCTAGAGAAACTCCTTTTACAACAGATTGGAGCGATGATAGAATTAAAGAGTACTGCATTCCAAGTTTTATCCTTTTACAAATGTTTACAAGTATTTTTTTATTAGATCATGGGGATCATGCTATGTATTGGAGGGGGCAAAGTTCAATCTACGACAAAGGATACTTTTCTGTATGGATGGCAGATATTTTCACGCCTTATTTAGGATAAAGTACAAATTTGATTTCATTTTAAGTCAAATAGGTCAAGTGTTATTGCTGTTAGTTGCCAATGAGTTGACTATGACTCTTACGACACTATGAACAACAGATTCAAACTTTCAGCTTCATCTTCTCTGTCATGTTCAAGTCCATTATGGTAGCCATTGCCTCAATCCATCTCACTGAAGATCTTCCTCTCTTTTTTGGATCTTCTTGGGCAATGACTAGGGAAGATAGAGGGGGAAACAATGCCTTTGAGCTGTGGAGCTGGAGAAGAGTATTGAATATACCATGGACTGCTAAGAAAATGAACAGGTTCATCCTGGAGAGAGTTAAACCAGGCTACTCCTTGGAGACAAGGATTCTGAAGCTTCATCTGACATACTATGGACATGTTGCAAGGAGGGACCAGTCCTTGGAGAGGGACGTCATGCATGGGAGGGTGGAGGGATAGCACAGGAGAGGAAGACCCTCTCTATGAGGTAGATTGATTGAGTGACTGGGGTATTCAGGGTAGGTGTGTTGGAGACAGTGAGACTGGCCAGGGATAGAGCAGGGTTTAGGGTTGTTGTACATAGGATTGTTATGAGTCATTGGCAACTCAATGGCACATAACAACAACAACAACCTTTCCAACATGATGTCTCTCCAAGGACTGGTTCCTCCTGAATATAAGCTAAAAGTCAGTTTCACCATCCTTGCATGTAAGAAGCACTGTGGTAGTGCCTTCTTCAAGACATATTTGTTTGTCCTTTTGTCAGTCTATATGTGAAATGGAAATTTAGGTTTTGATTTGCTGGTAAGGGGCTCAGCATGACCTATTCCATCTGAAACTAATTTAGTCAAGCTAACAATTTCTGCCCTTTTGACCATACTCTCAGTTAATTGTGGGATGCAATCAAATTTTATGAAAGAATAACACTGCCAACATATTGATGCTCAGGTCAGGTTGCAATGGACTCTTCATAGACTACTATTGGTTGCACTCCATCTAATTAATTCTAATTTATAACAACTCTATGTGATAGGGTAGAAATATTCCATAAGGTTTTCTAGGCTATGGTTGTTGTGTTTTTTTTTTTTTAACTGTAGTTTGAGTGAAAGTTTACAGAGGAAAATGGTTTTCAACTCAACCATCTATATGCATTTTGTTCTATCACATTCATTCCACTTACATTGCAGCCACCTTCTTTGCATAGTGCATCTCTCTCTTTTCCTCTCATCCATCACAAAAAATATCTATTATTTATTTAATGATTTTTTTCTTTCTTCTCTGTCCTCTCCCATCCATGGTAACCATTGAAGAACGTTTCTTCCTGAGTGTAAACATTTTCTTAGCTTTTCATAATACCCGTTGTTGTGTTATGATGTGCTTTCAAGTTGAGTACAACTCATAACCACTTATGAACCCTGTCCTTGACAGCAGACTTTCCCAATACAATACAATACATCTTTTAATTTCTTGACTGCAGGTGCCAAGGGTGTGAATACCAGCCAGATGAAATAGTTGACAACTTAATCTTTTCTCTATTATTATGTTGCTTATTGGCCCAGTGGTGAAGATTTGTCTTCTTGATGTTGAGATGTGATCCATATTGAAGGCTTCGATCTCCTGCAGCAAGTGCTTCAAGTCCTCCTCGCTTTCAGTATGGAAGTTTGTCTGCATAATGCAGACTGCTGTTGAGTCTTCCTTCAATCCTGATGCCACATTCTTCTTCAGAGTCCAACTTCTTGAACGATTTGCTCAGCATATTGAACAGGCAGGGAGAAAGGATACAAGCCTGATGTTTTCCTTTTTTAATTTGAAACCATGTAATGTTCGTTCTTTGCTCTGTTTGCACAATAGCCTCCTAGTCTAGGTCCATGCTTTGCATATGCACAATTAAGTGTTTTGGGATTCCCATTCTTTTACATATTGGCCATAACTTGTTATCTGTTTGGCTATAACCATGGAAATGAGATGACCAGGGCTTGCTTTCATAGAGCAAGTGGGAGGGTTCAAACCGTTAAGCTCTAGGTTAGCATCTCTAGGCATCCTTAGGGGTTGAGGTAGACCCTTCATTTGTTTCCCTTTTAGCCAGACAGTGTAATCCAAAGAGGGCTGCTGACCTTTCAACCTGCTGGAGCCACACTTCCTGTGGAATTCAAATTTAGGATTACTTGAAAAGGTTCTCAGATTTGGAAGTCTAGTTAAATTTTGTTTGGATGAAAGGGGCAAGAATTTGGAAGAGAAAAAAAAGTAATCCCACTGACCTTAGAAGCTATGACTCAGAACATTGTCTTTTTTTTTAGGAACATTGTCTTTTAAAAGTGTATTCCCTCAATCAAAGATGGTTTGCAGGGAGGCCCACTCTGCAGCTGGTGAGGGGAAAGTTTCTTTGAAGTATTTCCAAAGATTTTTTTTTCTTCCAGGCAATGCTTATCTGATTTCTCTTTGTGGGTTAGATTGTTTTGGTCCTAATAATTGTTCTGAAAAAGGAATGACTATTATCTACAAAAGTTATTTCAAACACTCCTTTCAAGTCCTCTTTCTTTGGAAAAAGTAAGACCATGTAACCAGAACATTTGTTTGCACAGTCATTATTTTCTTAAATGACTCCCAGTGTGTTTTCAGACAAGTAACTCCTTTTCCTCGTAATTTGTAAGGAGGGTGGCAAATGTAGTGGTATTGTCTCAAGTAATGAATGTTGAGCCAGACAGGTGCTAATTCCCACAATGGCTAATTTGCCTTCTGAAGACTGGCAATCCCTAAAATAGCTTAGCATAACTGAATCAAGGTTATAAATGATAAGAATTTATACAAGGCCTAAATTCTTTTTTTTTTTTATTTTTTTTGTGTGCGTGTACCGTCAAATCAGATCTGACCGGTACAGGAGGAGATTGTCCCTCCTTCCCTGGCAGAGCATCTGGTGGATTCAAACCGTGCACCTCTGGGATTGTAGTTGCAGCTTCTTACCACTAGGCCACCAGAGCTCCCCGCAAGGCCTAAATTCTTAGGAAAGAACTAAAGTGAATGCAGAGTTGAAGCTCCAGTAGTAGTACTTAAGCCTTGGTTCAACACTGACTTTAATAAGATTACAAACAAGTGAGATTCTTTCTTGAAGAATTTGATGTCATTTCTTGGAATTTTTTTTTCTTTTCTTAATTTTTGTGTTTGTACCATCAAATCAGATCTGACTAGTACAGGAGGAGATTGTCCCTCCTTCTACAGCAGAGCATCTGGTGGATTCGGACCGCTCACCTTTCGGATTGCAGGGCAGCTTTTTGCTACTAGGCCACCAGAGTTCACTGGTTTCCTGGAATTTTTTTTAAAGCAGAGTTTTCTACTTGATATTTTAATTTTCTTTGATCTGGAGACCTAAAATGTTTTCTTCTTCTTCCTCTTGGAAATGAATCAAGAACTTGACTGGCTACCAGAAGAACAAATCTATTTTGAAGTACAGCTAGACAGCTCCTTAGATACCTGGATGGCAAGACTTCTTGCCATGTACTTTAGACATGCTATCAGAAGAGGCCAGTCTCTGGGGAAGGGCATCATGCTGGGTGAAATAAGTATGGTTAGATGTCATCAAGAAGGCTATAATTTATAGTGACCCTATGAACAACAGATCTGGACTTTGTCCTGTCCTGGACCATCCCATCATCTCTGAAAAACCATTATTACTGTCACCTTGTCATCCACCTTGTTGAGGGTCTTCCTCTCTTTCTCTGACCCTCCAACTTCCCCAGCATGCTGTCTTTTTCCAAGGACGGGGCTTTCCTGACAACATATCCAAGTTATGTGAACTATGTTTCACCATGCTGGCCTCTAAAGAACACCCTGGTTGCACTTCCTCCCAGATAGATTTCTTTGTTCTTTTGGCAGTCCATGGGATATTCAGTGAAGACATTTGAAGATGTATTGGGAAATCTGCTATCAAGGACCTCTCCAAAGTGCTGAAGAGCAAGGATGTCAGTTTAAAGATTAAGGTGCACCTGAACCAAGCCATAATTTTTTCCAATTGCTTTTCTTTTTCAAATGCTTCTTAAACATCTGAAAATTGGACAGTGAAAAGGGATGGCAGAAGAATTGTTGATGACTTTAAATTGTAGTGGTAGAGAAGAGTACTGAATAATCCAAGAGTTTAAAAAAAAAAAAGGAAACCCCTCAGGGACATGGCCTGATCCCAGTGGCTGTACCAAAGGGCTTCAAACAAAGCAACAGTTGTGAGGATGGCAGTGTTTTCTTTTGTTGTACCTAGCAACTAAAAACAACAACAATTCTTCATAATATTATCTACATTTAAAAATAAGGCCAAAGTGACTTTGGGGCTTGGCATGTTTACTAAACAGAATGTCCCATGTTCACACAGTCTAACCTAGTTATCTATCTAAAAGCTGTCATTTCACTGAGAAAAAGACATGGTTTTAGGGCAGACAATACAAATTACTTAACCAATTCCAATGCTCTGCCTATTTGTATACATAGAATTTTCAGGAAAACATGTTCATTTGTTTACCCTTTATCTATGGGTGTTCTTTTGTGCACCTGCAGCGAAGTTGAGTGGTTGTGAGTGAGGCCATGTGGCCCACAAAAGTGGAAATACTTACGTCTGGCTTTGACAGAAAAAATATGCTTATCCCTGATCTTGGGAATCCAGTTGTCCCCACTTGTCCATCCCCTGACCAGTGTGTCTGTCAATCTAAATGTGAGTGAGGATGTCATATAAAGTATCAGATGAAGAAATCACCATGATGACAGCCATTAATCCTGAGGTTTAATAAAATAAGCAATTAGCATTCTTAATGACCAGGAGCCTGAAAGGAAATACACAGGAACTTTATTTTTAGAACGTTTAAATGAAAAAACAATCAGAGTGGAATCTTCTTCAACTTAAGCTTTTCTTCTACATTTGAAAAATATCTCATTTTTGTTAAAATTTCCTTGGCTTTTTCAAAGTCATCTGAAATAAATAGAGACACTGATGTCAGGTTTCATTTCAAACAGGAATCTAACCAGATCTGTTGACTGAGGCAGTAAGATCAAAGCCGAGCCCCAGCTTCTGGGAGATCCGTCAACCACTCAGTAAATCTGAACAATGGACAGGGCAGCCATTTGGGCTGTTAAGTGGGCAAAAGTATTACTCAAAGGCGGCAAGAGTAGACTAGCTGACAGGCTATTGTTAAGCATCACTGAGTCGACTATGACTCACAGTGACCCTGTGAACAACAGATCTGAACTATGCCCTGATTCTCATCATCTGTCCCAATGTCCTGCTGTATCACAGCATATAGACTTCAAACAAGATTGATTGCCCTTCAGGATGGTCCTCAAATAATAAATGGGTGTGCTTTAAAATGATTCCATTTCATACACGGTGGTAATAGAGCTATGAAAAGGGTGACAAGCCATATCTTTACCAGATGTTCAGGGACAGGCTACATACATTTTGGGATCGATGTCACAGACTGATGGTCTTTAAATAGTCCTTCAGTATGCATACCCATGTGCTACTTGCCCTTCAAGGGAAGTTTTGGGATGTTATAAATCACAAGGGAGGCAGACTGACCGTTAGTCTCCCGAGTAGCACCTAGTGGATACAAAGTGCCCACCTTTGGGTCCATCACATAATTCCTTACCCACTGGGCCACCAGAGCTCGCATAATAAGTGTAAGGTCCTCATATAAAAGTAAGCAAAAAATTAAGTCCCAGAGATTATGTAAGGTATAGTTCCATTAAAGAAAATTTAAAAATCATGCAAAACAAAATAATATATTGTTAGATTCACATAGGAGGAGGCCTGGTGGCACAGTGGTTAAGTCTCTGGCTGCCAACCAAAAGGTTAGCGGTTCAAAGCTACCAGTTATTCTTTGGGAGAAAAATCTGGCAATCTTGTGTAAGAATATATGGCCTTGGGGATCCTAGGAGGCAGGTGTACTCTCTCCTACGGGGTGGCTTGAGTTGGAATTGACTCAAGGACAGTATGTTCGGTTTTAACATACAGAGGGTTGCAATGGAGAAGTTAAGGGATTGAGAACACAAATTAGGAGCGTGGCTACCATGGAGAGGGTCTACGGGGGTTTGAAAAGACCAGGGGACATGCTCTGTTTTTTATCAGAAGCTGTAGCGCCATAGTTTTTCTGTCCGTACTTTTTCAGTACTTGTCGCGGTGCATAAAATCAATTCCAGTGGGTTTTCAGAGGCTTTAACATGTTGCCGCAAATGATGCCAAGAAAAATGTTTCTAAGCACAGTTGTCAATTTAAGTGTGCGGCAACATGTTAAACTGATTGGAAGGGATGCCTATCTTTCACCTTTCTTTCTTTTTTTATAAAAAAATTTTGGTTGTGATTTTAACCAATATTTACAGAGAAGTTAAGATATTCATTCATTCTTGCACATTTTACCCCCTTGCCTTTCTCTCCCCCTCCTCCAGTTCACTTAAAAAACCCCCAAAACATTCCATTTCCTCCTATCCCCGTCCTCTCTGCAATGATATTATCTCTTATTCTGGGCTGTTATCATACATAAAATTCCCAATCATATAGGCCATCTTTCTCAGCCTTAGGGCTGAAAGTGCAACTTCTTACCACTCGTTCACCAGAGTTCTTTTCAATACTCATTTGTTCTCTCTCCTTTTTGGTTTTATTTCATAATGAAAGAAATGTCACTGTCAAGTTCATTCTGATGCACGGTGACACTGCTGGACACAGAGCAGCCCCACAGGGTTCCCAATGCTCTCTACAGAGCAGAGTGACTGCTGGGCTTGAATTGCTCATCTTTCAGTTAGCAGTCGAGTACTTAATAACGGTGCCACCAGGGCTCCCTCTAAGTACAAAAGTAAACACATACAAAGGTTTGGGGGTGGGCCCTGCTCACCATGGATGTACATCCTAACCAGTGGCTTGAGGACACAGCACTTCAGGAAGATGGGTTGGGCCAGATTAATTTTTTTTTTTTTGCTATTAATCTATATTAAAACCCCTTGGGTGCTATTAATCTATATTAAAACCCCTTGGGAAAGTCAGGGACCTCTCCAGAGTACTGAAGAGCAATGATGTCAGTCTGGAGACTAAGGTGCGCTTGATCCAGGCCATGGCTTTTGCAATTACATGCTATGCATCAGAAAGCTGGACAGTGACTAGAGATGACAGAAGGAGAATTGATGCCTTTGAGCTGTGGTACTGGAGAAGGGTATTGAATATACCATGGACTGCTAGAAGAACAAACAGGTTTGTCCTGAAGAGGGTGAAACCAGGCTGCTCCTTGGAGGCAAGGATTCTGAAGCTCTGTCTGACATACTTTGGGCATATTGCAAGGAGGGACCATTTCTTGGAGAAGACATCATGCTTGGGATGGTGGAGGGACAGTGCAAGAGAGGAAAACCCTTGATGAGATGGATTGATTTAGTGACTGGCATAATGGGGGTAGGTGTATCAGAGAAAATGAAGCTGGCTCAGGATAGAGCAGGGTTCAGAGCTGCTGTACATAGGGTTGCTATGAATCGCAGGTAGCTTAATGGCACATAACAACAACAACAACCCCCAATCCCAAATCCACTTTTCAGAATCAACTCCTACACACCGTGCAAATGTATCCTCTTGGCCTCAAATGACTGGGCTAGGCGCCTACCTCAAACTGGGCAATCACATTCGCTCTTCCAGGAATCTAGAGTTGAGTCTAGTAGATTTCAGAGAGATGGTGAAAGGTCTTCTTCCCTAAAAGGTAAAATACTAAGGAAGATTCACGATAATGCATCCGATGAGGAGGGCCATTCTGGAACAAGTTGATGGGACTGGTTAGCAGAGAGAAGGACAGAATGGCCTTCTCCAGAAGGCTGAGCCCAGGGCTGTCCTGGTTCTTCACTGCTTTCTAGCTTCCAAGTCCTCCTCTGGAAAACTTTTAATCTCACTGTAATGTGACCATTTCGGGTCCTACCTCTCTGAATTCTGGGAGACAGTCCTGAGCCCTTACAATAAGCTCTCTTCATCTAATCAGTCCAGGCATTTTTCTCCTGTATTCAAATGATTGCTAAGTCAAAGGCCTATTATTTCCTTTTAAAAAGAGGTGGCACAGGTCTGAGATGGACAGGAAGGCTGGATCCTGTGTCTTGGGCCTGAAAGCCAGGGTATTGGGGAGTAAGATGAAAATGACATGGATCAGGGTAGAACACTGAGACAGTGCTGAAGGATGGGATCCTTGGTTCAGAAGGCACCCAGAACACAGGATGGCTTCAACAAGACACTTATATTTGAGTGTACCAAGGATTATAAAGATGGTACTGGACTGGGTAATGTTCCAAGGGGTAGCCATGAGTCAGTGCCAACTGAATGGCAACTAACAGGTCCATTTTTGCCTTGGGCATCTGCCTCCTGGGACTTTGTAGAAGAAAAAGGTGTGCAGACTTTGCTAAGTGGTCACTTTTTAGCACTGCCCTCAGGCCTCCCCACCATCCCTTGGCTTTAGTTCAGCATCTCATTTTATCTTCTACTTGTCAAAGGAAAAAAGGACTTTCTCCTGCATAATGTTGAGTAGATGCTTCTTTGTGTTTGGTGCACAACTTATTTTTCCTGTAAGACTGTGACTCCTTCAGGGCAGAAATACAGGAATTACACTATCAACCCAAAGGGAGGCAGTTTGAACCCGCCAGCTGCTCTGAGGGAGAAGTATGGGCAACCTCCCATCATATATACATCCATCCATATATTTATATCTATATACTTATGTATATAAAGGAGCTCTGGTGGCAGAGTGGCAAGAAGGTGCACGGCAATCCCGAAGACATGTGGTTCAAATCTCATCAGCTGCTCCACCAAGATGAGTAATCTCCTCCCATGTGATTAACTGCCTCTGAAAACCGCTGGAGGGTCAGCTATGGGTCAATTCCAACTTGATGGTTACCAACAACATATGTATGTATATGACACATGACACTGCTTGTCGTGTTATTGTAAGCTATAGAACACTGTTTACACTGCTCTTGTAAGCTCATTGCCTACAATTTCTTTTCAAACCTAAGAAAGTCAAGAAGCAAAGAAAATACCTTGTTCAAAGGCCCGGCTTGCGTTGTCAATACATTCTTTCTGTTTGACTGAAAGAGAAAATCATTACTTTTCCTACTCAAGTTGACTCAATATAGGAAAACAATACTTTCTAATCATGCTGGCTTGAATAATCCAAGCAGGAAGCTTTGACTCAAGGGTTACATTTTATAAGTTCTGTTTACGGATAGTGACGCCTGCTCAATGTAGCCCTGACAGACATTAATCCCATCATCTTTTCTATACTGCAAAGGTCTCAGGGGGGCAATCTCTTTAAAGTGAGAGTTAGGAAATCACTGAACGTTTTTAAGCTTGGCAAAGGCTGATGTGTTAGACTTGGGTTTCAAAAAGATCACACAAGTGACAGTATAGAAATAGCACTGGTGATGCTAGAAGGTATTAGTTAGACTTTGTTATGTGCTGGGGAGTTGGGGCTGACTCACAGCTGACCCTCTAGCTGTTTCCAGAGGCAGTAAATTGCATGGGAGGAGAGTGCGTCCTTCACCCTTGGAGCAGCTGGTGGATTTGAACTACATGCCTTTGAGATGACAGCAGAGCCACTCAGCTACCAGAGCTCCCACAGATAGTCAAGAGCTATTGTAGGTATTCAGTGGAGAGAGACTAGTAGCTTGGAACAGTGTAGTGGAGGTGAATATAGATAGCAGGCAGAAAGGAGATAAAAACTGTAAAACTTGTAGATGGTTGTCAAGGATGCCTTCAGCATATTTAGACTTGTGTCAACTCGATGGTGCCATTTGCTCTGAGAAGGAATAAAGTGTCTTTCATTCCCTTCCCCCCCATTTTTTAATTGAGTGGGAGGACACTCAATTCCATTTTGAGCAGGCTGCATTGGAATAGATGAACTCCAAGGAGGCATGGAACATGTCTTGTTTGCTGTTGTATCCTCAGTGGTAAGGACAGTGTGTGGTTCACAGTAAGCACAGTGTAAACCATTTGTCAAAGTATGTAAATGTATGGAGTCCAGGTAAGATCTCTGGAGCCTTTTCTTCAGGAGTAAGTGGAAAACAAAGCCATATGGGGTCCAAAGCTCACAGTCTCAGCCTTTGCTCTGTTACACTATCTGCTATGATTCCCATGAAATTCTCAGATCTGTTTTCCTCACCAAAGATAACAGCATATTCTAAAATGACACCAAAGCAGCTCTGGTAGTCTAGTGGTAAGAAGCTGCACTGCAATCCCAAAGGCATGCAGTTCGAATCCACCAGTTACACTATGGGAGAAGGATGAGCAATCTCCTCTCATAAAATTTACTGCCTCTGAAAACCTGCTGGAGGGTCAGCTCTGGGTCAGTTCAGACTTAACGGCACACACCCACCAGCCCACCAACCACCACAATGACAAAGAGCCCTCTCCAGTCTGTAGGGAGTTGTGCTCCTACTGCTAATCAAAGTCCATGACTTTCTAGTGGATTTGATCCACCACCAGCTCCATGGGAGAAAGGTGGGCCCTCTCCTAGGGAAAAACTTAGTGAAGGGTCAGCTATGTGTTGGTTCCAACTTGATGGCACAGAGAGAGGAAATGAATGACATAATGAGTTGGAAGGAACAAAATACAAAATATAGTCTTTGTGGTGCTGTAGAATTGATCTTGACCCCACAAGCCCCCACCTGACAGAAGAGAAGTTCCCCATGGAGCTTCCTAGGCTTTAATCTTTATTGAGGAAGTTCTGGTGGATTAGTGACAAGAAGTTGCACTGCAATCCCGAAGGCATTAAGTTCGAGGCCACCAGCTGCTCCTCGGGGGAAGGATGCACAATTCCTCCTGTGCAGCCTCTGAAAACTCACTAGAAGGTCGGTTATGGGTTGGTTCTGACTTGATGGTACACCACCACCACCACCACAACAATAACAATAACAACAATCTGTCTTGAAAGCTGACTGCTGGCTTTTTCTCACAGAGCCACTCTGTGGCCTCCAATTGCCAACTTTTAGTTAGTATTAGATACTATCCCATTCTTTTACTGTGATTGGAATGAAGTTTACAAAACAAATTGGCCTCCAACCATTCACATATAGTTTTCTCTATAATGTTCATTTTAATAAACAACTTTAATAAGCAACTGCACTCCTCCCATTTCCACCCTGATATTCTCATTTCCACTAATCTTACCTCCACCTGACGTCTAGGCTTTATATGTGGGCAAATGCTGCTCCTTTGGCCTTCTATAATAATAAGAGCAGCAGTGGTAGAGGGGCTTCAGGCCTTTTGTTCATAGGGTTGCTATGAGTCATGCTCGACTTGAAGGCAATCAACAACAACAATATATAGCAATGATAGTAAAGTAGCATTTGGCACTGCTTTCTTCTTTACCTGTGATGATGGACTCAATCTCATTCATGTCAGCATCACTTTGAGCTTCTGCCAGTTTTTCATTGATCTCCATGATTTCCACGAGGAACTGCTTGTCCATTTCACAATCAGTGCCTTCAGGGATCTCTATTCCCCGGAGCTTTAGCTTTTTGAGGGAAGAAGCAGACAAGTTTGGTTCAACAAACCATGGCCGGAATCCTGTAAAGCTTACTCATGCTTCGGAACATCGCATCACTTATCGGGAAAGCCTGAGCTATCTCAATAATGAAACGATGAGGGTAGGGGGCTGGAAGCCTGATTGAGACAGAGTGCTGGACAGAGCCTCTCTTTGCGTTTCACGGAGCTGTATGACTCTGAGGGGTTACTATCTCACTCCAGAGGTTGAAGTGAATGTTTGTAAAGACTCTATTCAATTCCAAAGTGTCCGAGAGACTAAAATTTCTCCCAAACCAAAAAACTCTCTGTCCTTAAAAGCCACCATCAACATGTTGTAATTTACACAAAAAGGGGGAGAGGATTAGAACCAGAGGAGGCAAGCAATTGGAGCAAATAACACTTGCAGAGAATACTCAAGAGAAAAGGATACTCGTGTATTATCTATGGGGTGAAATATTGGCTCTCTGGACCAGCTCAGGTCTCTAGCACTCTTCTGCTAATGATAGGAGGGGCAGCTGTCCCCAGACACAAGGAGCACCAGGTTGTCACATATAAAAGAGTTGGGAAATCACCTTACAAGGTATAGTCCCCTGCTTAGAGGCGCCAGGAGGGTCTTATAAGCATCATTCACCAGGGTCGAGTGCTTCTCTGAGAAGTCCTTTTCAGTCTGTCAGCAGGAGATGAAGACAGTCTTATGAACATCCATGTTAATCACCTCACATTTACAACTTGTTTTATGAGAAGCTGATGGGTTGTTGCTGTTGTTAAGTGCCATCGAGTGGCTTGTGTCTCGTAGCGACCCTATGTTCAACAGCTCTGAACCCTGCTCTATCCTGTGCCATCCTCATTGTCTCCGACACACTCGCCCCAATTACCCTAGTCACTGAGTCAATTCGTCTCACCCAGGATCTTCCTCTAAATCATTTATGAAATGAAGTCCTGATATGGGCCACAATATGAATGAAATGTGATGACATTATACTGAGCGAAGTCAGTCAGTCCCAGACAGACAAATGCTATCACTTAAGCGAGATAGGCAAATTTACAGAAACAGAAACTTATCTGTGGTTACCAGGTGGAAAGTTGGGGAAAATAAGGGGAATTACTGCTTAAGGGGGGACTGAGTTTACATTCATCACGATGGACTATCTTGGAGAAAGATAGTGATAATGGCTGTACAACATAAAAAGGGTAAATAGTGTTGAGTTCTACTGAACTTACAAGTGTTTTAAGTACACTTTCTTTTTTAATAGGCAGACTGCCACATGCAGCGCCTCATTTGGATGTGCCTGGAGTCTTGGAAGCTTGACTACCCTACGTTCTCCTACAAATGGATCTTGAGAGCTTGTTTGGAGGTTCTAGCAGGGGAGCGCAGCTACTCGTATGCCCTTGATCGAAGGACGGTCTTCCTTCTATCGGGGATGGCCGTCCTCTTCAACAGAGCGTGCAGCTTCGGGAGGGACGCACATGGATCGGTGAGGGAGGAAGGGGACACCCGCCTAGCCAGCCAGATCAGCCGAATCAACCCTGGCGATCAATGGGGTGACAGATGTCGCAGCCAGATCGCCCTCACATCCTTAAGTACACTTTCAGCAAAAGCAACCATTAAAGGCAGATGGGTAGAGTCTTCAGGAAGTGGCTGAAATGGAATCAGCTTTGGGTGTTGTTTTTGAATGCTCTGGAGTCAGAACTGACCCACAGCTGACTCTCCAGTGGGTTTTTAGAGGCATTAAATCACAGAGGAGGAGACTGTCCATCTTTCCGCCATGCTCTCAGCTGTGTACCACTGTGTTGGCAGTGCAACTCCTCACTTGATTTTACACTGGGGTCAGGCTGCCACAGGGTAGAGCTGGCTGTCCAGCTGGTCCCTGATAATCACAAGGCCACTGCCACCCTGCCACAAGGCTCTGTGCACCCTAGTGTGCACATATGTGCTTGGGATGATTAGGGGTGTCCAACAGGGCTACCTGAGACTTCTGGCTGAAGAAATCAGGATGGACAAGACGCTGTAGCTGCTGGTACCTGTGCTGAAGCTTCATGGTGTCAATCCTGAAGGACCGGTGGCTGGAAGAAAAGGAGCAGGTACAATTTATCAAACAAAGTAATTAAAGATTTGTTTTCTGTGGGAGATGGTTTCAAACAGAGGTAGGTGCACTGAATGAAAATAAACAGTACAAGGTCAGAGAGTTGTGTAAGAGCTGGATGCAGACATGACATCTGAAGAGAGATCTGCTTTTGGGTAGGAGTATTCAAAGAGCAGGGAGCTCTGGTGGCCAAATGGTTAAGAAGTTGTGCTGCCAACCCAAGGTCACGTGGTTTGAGTCTACCACCTGCTCTGTGGTGGGCTTTCTCCTCCCTGGCGACTCACAGCCTCTGAAAACCCTGTGGTGGGTCAGTTAGGAGCAGGTTCTGAGCGTTGAGTTATCTTTGTGGTCAGAAGTCACCCAATTAAAGTTTGAATTACTTAAAAAAAAAAAAAAAAGTCATCCAAGCAAGAGGAATCACAAGTGCAAAGACCCTGAGGTGGAAATGAGAATGGCAGTTGAGGAACCTTTTTTCTGGGACCTTTTACCACCATTCCCACATTCCTCTGCTCACATTAGTTTCCCAGCTTTTACTTCCTTTAAAGAGCCTCCCTGGTGACTCACTGGCTTGAGCCCACAAACCATGCAGTAGGACCAAGAAAAAGGGAGCAATCGGCTTCCATCAAGAGTTAGTCTTGAAAAGCTTTTGGGGAAGATCTACTCTGGCTTCTTGTTAGGGACCGACTCATAGGTGACCCTCCAGGGGTGTTCAGAGGCTGTAAAACACACGGGTGGAGATCGGTCATCTTTCTCTCCTGAAGCAGCTGATGGATTGGAACCGCCTTTGTTTGGGATGGCAGTGCAACTCCTTACCATTAGGCCACCAGAGGTCATTAACACTGTCCCAAGAGTATCCATCAGAATCCGCTATTCCCCACGGCTCTTCTCTCTTCCTCTTTGTTTTCACTTTCTCAATTTCACTCTTAACTTCTCTGACCTTTCTACTCAAGTTGCTTTAGTCCTAAATTCAATTGCTCTATCTCAGGCTTCTCCTCTGAAAGGGATCCTCCATTTTAAACACCCCAGATGCTTTAAAAGTCTCCTTCTCAGACCCGCCCCTAAGTTTTCTCGCCCTCGGGGCCCTTTCCCAGCCATCATTTTCCCCAGGTCCCGCCTCTGATCAGCTTCCTGGCCACTCCTACTTCCCCAAACCCAGGCAGCCCTTGGCAGGTATCTCTGCCTGTTCCCCGAAATCGCCACCCATACCAGTCCATGAGGCTGAAGTAATCTCGAGTGGGGTCGGGGGGCTGCAGCGCGCGGCACTGCGGGCAGAAGAACGTGTTCCCCCGCCCCGGGCCCTCGGGGCCGCGGCCGCAGTTCCAACACCGGGGGGTGTGGCTTCGAGCTTGCGATGTAGCATGGCAGCTCAGGGGTCTCCTCCCGGGGACCCAAGCTGACCATAACCCCCACACCCGAAGCAGGGCCAGAGCCCTCCCGCCCCACATCTGCGCACGGTCTCTCTCGTCGTGGTCACCGTGGGGCAAACAGTAGCAAGCAAGCAAATAAGCGGCCAGAACACATTTGCTGATTGGCTGGAGGGCGTGAGGGGCGGGATCAACCGGGAAGCTCGGATTCTGTGTCCCGCTTTGCATTCAAAACTACAATTCCCAGTAGGCACTGAGGCTCACATCCGCTGATTTTCATTGGCTATGTATAGTAGAAGGCGTTTTTGATTGGCCGAGAGAGAAGTTTGTACTACACACTTAGCGCCACTCGGCTGGCTGCAATTGCGGTGAATGTGTTGGTCCTGGTGGGCTCTGGGTGAGTCATAGTGGGAAACATTTCTTGGGTGTTTTCGAATCCTGTCCTCCAGGTCTAATGCTAGCAGAGTCTACGGAGCTTCCGCTTTGCGGAGTTTGGCATCAAGGAGGGGAAGCGCGTGCGTGAGCAGAATGACTTTCTTCCTCCTTTGCAGATAAACTTCGAGTTTACTTTCCCTTGTGATTTGCAAGCTCCTGCTTGCCCAGATCTTGCAGAATGGGAAGTTGCAAAATGTAGTCCTCCAAAATCAAAGCAAAGAGGTTTTAGAAAGAGTTCTGCGAGCCGTACTGACATTATTTAAACTCAATCCCGTAGGTATTTGTGGGGAACCCACTCTTCACTACCATGTGCCGCAAGAACGAGAAACTCATTACCCTGTATAAATGTGTAGGATGGCTTAGTGGGGAATGGGCAGCGTGCACTAGACCTCTTTGGGACTCAAATCTTTACTGAAAAAAAAGATTGTGTTGCACGTGTGAGGTCTTTGGAAATAGGAGGCGTTCACAGTCACGTGGCTTTGCAGTGGTCATCGGCGCCCTTTAAATCGCCTCTTTGCGTGACCTGGTTACAAAGTCATACTGCCCGTCATTTCGGTTCTAAAGCATAGTGACCGCGGTTTTAATGCATCGTGACCCTCCAGCTAGTTTCCAAAATTATAAATTTTAATGGGAAGGAACTGCTCATTTCCCTCCACCATTGAATGCCTTGTGGATTCGAACTTACAGCTTGCAGCTCCAGACATTGCACCACGAAGGCGTCTTTCTAATAAGAATTGCTCCCAATTATCATATAGTGTTGGAGTAGCTAGTGTGTTATATGCCTCGTTTTAATCCTATCTCTTTTTTCTGAGGGAGAAAATAGGCAATCTCCTCCAGTTAGATTTACAGCCTCTTAAAACCCAATGCAGGTTCAGCTATGAGTCAGTTCCAACCCCACAAAGTGTGTGAATTGGAGATTCAGAAGTTGAGACCTGCCTACTGTCATGCAAAGATTTGCTCCGGCCTCAGACCTTAAGTTATTATGCCACCATACTTTGTCCCAATCACAGAGGCCAGACTTCCTTTGTCATAAGCTTTAACACGTTCTTTTTTTAGTCATTAGAGGAGGAACTACATGCCAGTGAAGATCGGAAAAACTACAAAGGATCTTGCCTGCAAGATGCAGTTTTAGACCAGCACTTGGAGTGGCCCTCTTCTCTGGCATCACCTTCCTGGTGTGTTTGAAGGAAAGCTCATCTGGACCAGTCTTTCTTGAAAGCTATGTAAATACAGCAGTGTTGTTTACAACCACCATTCTCACTCTCCTTTTCTGAATGGTCCCTTCCCCCTTAACATAAACTCACTACCCGTTGGGTTTCCTATTTAACCTTATGGGTGCCTATTGCCAATTTGATCTCCTATAGACCTTCAAAGGGAGCTCTGGTGGCTTAGTGGTAAGGAGATGCATTGCCAACCCAAAACCACACAGTCCAAATCCACCAGCTGCTCTGTGGGAGAAAGATGGGTAGGCTCTTCTTGTGTAATTTACTGCCTCTGAAAACCCACTGGAGAATCAGCTGTAAGTTGCTTGCAACTTCATGGTATATAACAGACAACTTAGCATAGATCTTAAAATATCCCAGTGCTTAAGGCAGACAGAATTGTAAAAATTTTGGCAGAGCATATGTGCCCTGAATCGCTTTTCCTCCAATCATTGTAAATTGTCCATCCTTCATGTGTAAGGCTTATTCTTGTGTTTTGAGGTCGTGATGTCTCGAGAGGCAGATGTGGAATGTCAGCAGTCCCAGGATGCCTCTTCTCAGCCAGCTGCTGCTGCTGCCTCCCCGCCGTCCCATGGCCTATCCTCTCAGCCCCACAGCTCCTCGCAGTCCCCTAGCATCTTGCAGCCCCCTTCATCCTCGCAGCCCTGCAGCTCTTCACAGACTCATAACACATCCAGCTCCTCCTCTGGCACAGTAACCCAGTCCAGTCAGTCTTCTCACTCCAGTTCCGGGACTCTGAGTTCCTTGGATACAGTGTCCACTCAGGAGCTCTGCTCTATTCCTGAGGATCAAGAGCCAGAGGAACCACTCCCTGTCCCCTGGGCTCGGTTATGGGCCCTTCAGGATGGATTCTCCAATCTTGGTAAGTGCCTCTGTTACATGGTGCAGTGTTTTGTTCAGGAAAAAAATTACTCAAAGTTGTTCTAGCTGAGAGCTCCAGAGTCCTCCTCTACAGGGTCATTCTATAGTTAGAAGGAGAAGAAAGATGAAACTGAGAAAATAGCATTGAATAGTGTAGTAGCTCTTAAACGAATCTGATTTTGGGTTCCTTTTATTTATTCTTTTAAGGGACACTAGTGGCAAAATCTGTAGGGGAGTTGCACAGCTAACCTAAGATTTGTTTGGAATCCACCAGCCACTCTGCAGAAGAAAGCTGGACAGTCTCCTGTGTGATTTACAGTCTTGGAAACCTGCTGGAGGGTCATTTATAAGTCAGTTCTGATGTGGTGGTAGTGAGTTTGGGTTTTGCTTCTTTTAGCAAATGCTAATTGAGTTGAGGTGTTGGAGGAGAACACTGAACATCCCATGGTCAGCCAAGACAATGAATAGATACGTCTTGGAGAGGGTGCAGCCAGAGTGCTCTTCAGAGGCAAGAATGATGAGGCTTTGCCTCACATATTTTGGGTATGTTGTTAGGAGGGGCTGTTCCTTGGAGAAGGACATGATGCTGGGAAGGGTGGAGGGTTGGTAAAGAAGAGGAAGACCCTCAACCAGGTGGATTGACAGGGTGACTGCTGCAGTGGGCTCTTTGTGTGTGCAGGAAGTGTGAAGATGGCACAGAACAGAACTAGGTTCAGATCTTTGGTTCATAGGGTTGCTATGAGTCGTACTCAACTCGAGAGGGGGAAAAAACCCCCCAAAAGCCTCCAAAACAACAATTGAGTTCCGGATTGGACTCTCTAGACTGTTCAGAAAATGATAGCTTCACACAAACTTGCAAATATTTCTCACTGAATCTCAGAAACTTTGCCAGTTAATAACCTTGTGGTGGTTTGTATTGACTTTAAAAAAAATTTAATTTATTTTTATTTTGTGTGTGTGTGTGTGTGTGTGTGTGTGTACCGTCAAATCAGATTTGACTGGTACAGGAGGAGATTGTTCCTCCTTCTCCAGCAAAGCATCTGGTGGATTTGAACTTCTCACCTCTCAGATTGCAGTGCAGCTTCAGCTTCTTGCCACTAGGCCACCAGAGCTCGCTTTGACTTTAGCACATGAGTTTTAACGTTTCAGACTAGAGAGAAGATTATTTGTTGGCTACTGTTACTAGGGTTTGGTGTGTTTTTTTTTTCTATATGATTTTTTTTAAATTGTGGTTTGAATGGCTATTTACAGAGCAAACTGACTTCACATTCAACCATCCATACACATTTTGTTTTATGACATAAATGACAATACCCACATTGTAATCAAACTTCTTTCTATTTCCTCCTTGGAATTTTTGTTTTCCATTAATCCTTCTATCCTACCCTTTCTTGCCTTCTGAGCTTCGTCTCTGTACAGATGCTGTCCTCTCTTTTAGTAATTTTAATTACATTGAATGCTGCCCATTTGATAATTTTCCCCCTCAAAGTTATATTTTTAAAAAAATTTACATAAAGGTTTAAAAGTAATTTTTTTCTATACAGTCATTCAAAAATATTGAGTTTTATAACGTTGTCTGTGGTTAATTTTATTAACTAATTAGTATCTGAAAACCTCTTATTGTATATTTTTCCCCTTCAATCAATTTATCTAGTTATTCATTTTCACTTTCCTCTCCCTCCCTCCCTATCCATGTTATTCATATACTGTTAGTATTATCTTCTGGTAGACCGTTCCTTACCTTCTTTTTTTCTTATTTTTTTAATTAATGACTTTTTAAAATGCAACATATTCAAGCTACTGGTGGTAGTACTTAAGAATAGTTTGAGTAGAATGTTAAATAGTCCAGGAAGTATCAAAAGAAGATGGAAGGAGTACACAGTCACTGTATCAGAAGGAATTGGCTGACACAGAGGAATTTCATGAAATAACATATGAGCAAGAGCCTATGGTGATGAAGGAGGAAGTTCAAATTGCTCTGAAGGAATTGGCAAAAAACAAGGCTCCAGGAATTGATGGCATACCAATTGATTTATTTCAACAAACAGACGCTGCCATGGATGTGCTCACTAAGTTGTGCCAAGAAATCTGGAGGACAGCCAGCTGGCCAACTGACTGAAAAAAGATTGATATTTGTTCCCATTCCAAAGAAAGGTGATCCAGCAGAGTGTGGAAATTATCAAACAATACCATTAATATCACATGCAAGCAAGATTGTGCTGAAAATTATCCAAAAACGTTTGGAACAGTATGTCAGCAGAGAACAGCCAGATGTGCAGGCTGGATTTAGAAGAGGTCGTGGTACTAGGGATATTATAGCTAATGTCAGACGGATCTTGGCGGAAAGCGGATAATAGCAGAAGGATGTCTATTTGTACTTCATTGACTCTGCAAAGGCTTTTGACTGTGTGGATCACAACAAGCAATGGCTGACTCTGAGAAGAATGGGAATCCCAGAACATTTGATTGTGCTAATGCAAAACCTATACTTGGACCAAGA
>NW_006399839.1:12215823-12285419 GCF_000299155.1 Elephantulus edwardii | reverse complement strand
GCTTTTGTGACTGGCTTCTGTCACACAGCATAGTTTGTTCTAGATTTGTACATGTTGTAAAGTATTTCACAAAATCTTGATTGCTTTTCAGCGATGCGTGAAATTCGTTTGTGTGAAATGTACCATAGCTTCTTCTTTAGTCGTTCTTCTGCTGATGGTCATTTGGGGTGTTTCCAACTCTTTGCTTTTGTAAATAATGCTGCAGTTAACATGGGGGTGTGTATGTTATTTTGTGTGACTACTTTTCTTTCATTGGGATATGTACCTGGTAGTGATTTTATTTGAACTTGGACTCTCCTTGACTTCCTTTTTTTAGAAGAACACTTTGATTCTCTCGTTTTATATTATTGTCCTCACAAACTAATAGCCCTGGTTCCCTATTTTTTAGTACACTTTGTGTATTTCTGTGAATGGGTTTGTTTCTAAATGAAGTTGATGTATATGTTAATTTTTGTTTGTTGTCTTTTTAAAAAAATTTATTTATTTTATTTTATTCTGATTTATTTACAAAGTTTTAATACATTGCTTTTCACAAAAGTTCTTTCCCATTTTCACAAAAGATCCTTCACCCCACTCATTGATATTTTTGGCTCTCAATCCAAAGAATTCCCTTTAATATGTCTTGTATAGGCACACCATTCAAATCCACAAGTTGTTCTGCAGGAGAAGGATGTGCAGTCTCCTCCTGTATGATAAACTGCCTCTGAAAACCCACTGGAGGGTCAGCTACGAGTCAGTTCTGACTCAACGAAACACAAGAAGATGCAATCAATTATAATTAATGTTATAAAACAAAATTTCTATAAATGATTGAATGAAAATGCAATATGATTTGTAAACTTAACATTCAAATCAAATTCAATGGAAAAAGAAAAAAATTCTATGAGTTGTGTCAGGTGAATGTTCCTTCTTAAAGTGACTTTCCCTATTTCACAGGTCTCTGAGAGCAGATTTGTTGAAGGCAACATGTCTTTTGATTTCTTGCCTCCTGTTGCCATTGATGTTAATTGTGACTCCAAGGGAAATGAAATCATTGACATCTTCAGTGTTTTCTCTGCCTCTCATGATGTCTCACTGTCTAAAGAGGGTAAAACAGGACATATAAGCACAAGGCTTGAATGTCTCTCTGAAAGGGCCAGAGAATAGCTTGACCTCTCATTGCCCCAGAGCAGAAAGCAGATAAAGAACCCACAGCTCGGTCCCCTGGCGCCTCTAGAACCACAGCAGCAGCGGGTGGTTTGTTTATTCATTGCTGATGCGTGGTACCAACAATGGGGTTTATTAGGGAAGGAAGCTGGAGAGTGGTGAAGGCAAAGAATATCATCCAAAATAAGTCCAGGTTCAAGGCACAATTCCTCAAAACATCCAGACTCTCGTTTCAGTTCAGCAGTTGAATCCAAATCATCCAGCAAGTTTTGCCTCAGAGCAATTATAAGTCATCTTCTTCAAGCATCTGGCAAGAACAGCAGAAATCTCTGTGGTCAGCATAAATGCAAGAAGCCTCAGGTCACACCTTGCCACAGTTTTTCCACAGCAGTGCCACAGTCTCTCTACCACCATCACCAGGTTCTCACCCTCACCATGGTCTTGCTCCAGTCTCATTTAAGTTTTGCTAACCATTGTGGGAAACATTGTTTCTTTTATCCTAGTCCAACAGTGATTAGTTATTTGTAAGACCATATGCCTGTAGTTAAGGTAACTGGAGACCAGAGGGGGCTAACTGTAATGGCTGAAAAAAGCCAACTTGTAGGCCAACACCACACTCATATATTTTGGACATGTTGTTAGAAAAGGTTCTTCCTTGGAAAGAGACATCATGCTTGGAGAGATGGTGAATCAGCAAAACAGCAAGATCCTCAATGCGATGGACTGACACAGAGACTATGCAGTGGGCTCAAATGTGTCAGAGATGATGAGGATGGTACAGGTTAGGACAGGGTTCAGATCTGTTGTTCACAAGGTCTCTAGGAGTTGTAATCTGCTAGTTGGTACTTAACACCACTCCCACCATCAACATTATGATGTTGACTGTTGTTCAGTGATGAGGATTTTTGTTTTCACGATATATACTTAGCAAGTAGATGTAAATATAATGTATAGTTGGAAAGGAGACAGGGCCAAATTCTACATTTAACAGGCCATAAGGAGTACAGATTTTATATTAAATATGATGAGAAACCTTTAGAGAGTTATTATATCATAAATATTTTAAGAATTCATTAAAGTTACTGGAGTACTTCTTATTCTTTTATAGTTAGATATAAAACTCATAATTGAGAGTTTTAATGTTCCCCTTAAATTAGAATATTATAAAATATTGGTAGACAAACCTATAATATTGACTGCCTTCTTGGGCTTTTTCTCTATGAGTAGAGTTTATGACATCCTTTAAAGGTTTTGGATCCAGCAGCTGTCATCCAATATGTGCTCTTTTGTTACAGAATGTATTAACGACAACTACTGGTTTGGGAGAGACAGAAGCTGTGAATATTGCTTTGATGAGCCTCTCCTGAAAAGAACAGACAAATACCGGACATATAGCAAGAAACACTTTCGGATTTTCAGGGTAGGTGACACACATCCCCAGATGCCAGGCAGCGTTGTTCATCTAGTCATCACTTCTAGTTCTCATTCCATTGTCAGTTCTAATTGTTAAAGCTTTGAAACGCAATGTTCTCTCTATTTTAGGAAATGGGTCCTAAAAACTCTTACATCGCATACATAGAGGATCACAGTGGGAACGGAACCTTTGTAAATAGACTGCTTGTAGGGAAAGGAAGACGCCTTCCTTTGAGCAACAATTCTGAAATTGCCCTTTCAGTATGGAGTAATAAAGGTAATACCATCATGTTACAGTTCTTGGATTTGCCTCCTTCATAAAAGGAAGATGGACATTTGTGTCTGCTGAATGTGGCATAAATGACTTTGCTTTCAAACAAAATAAAAAAGATTTAAAAAAAGAAAAAAGTTTGCTTTTAAGATTCAGTTCAGTTTTGATTGCATATTTTTTTAAAAAAAATAATTTTCTTGTTGTTGAAAATACACACAGAAAAACAGATATACTGCTTCACAGCAGTTTCTACGTGTACAATTCAGGAACACGGATTACTTTCTCTGAGTTGTACAGCTTTTCTCACCCTTCTTTTCCTAGTTGTTTGTCATCTATGAATATAAAGTCACTGCTCCCTTAAGGTTCCTACCTAATCTTTCTAGTTATTGTCAATTTAATCTTAAATAGTTGTTTTTGTGTTTCATCAAGTCAGAACTGACTGATAACTGGCCCTCCAGTCGGTTTTCAGAGGCAGTAGATTGCATAGGAGGAGGTTGCCCATCCTTTTCCATGGAGCTGGATTCAAACTTATGTGCCTTTAGGATTATAGCACAGTGCCTTACCATTAGGCCACCAGAGCTCCCTTGGCAGACAAGGCAGTTTTTGCTAGTTAAGCTAAATAGCTGTTTGGTTTCAAAAAATTTTTTTTTCATATAAATTTTAAGGATTATCTCAGGGCAGTAATTTCAAAGATTCATCTAGCTCCCATGGCTCCAGTAAAATTGTGAACCTAAGAGAGTTTTTTTTTTTTTTTTCCTAAGAGAGTTTTAAATTCTGTTCTTCATTTCTCCTCTTTTGATTTGAATTCTTCTATAGTCTTTTTGGGCAAAGTATTCAGCCCTGGTTGCTGGGCACCATCTAGTTCTTCTGGTCTCATATCAAAGGAAGCAGTTAGTCATGGAGTCAATTGACCACATGTTCCATATCCTCTTTCATTTCCAGACTTTCCTTTTTCTCCTGTTCCTCCAGGCAGCTAAAGACCAATTCTACTTTGTACTTTGGTTTTTTTTTTTTAAATATGTAATGCTTCACAAATTTCCATGCCATCTTTGCTCAGGGGACATGTTAATCTTCTCTGTGTCATTCCAGTTTTAGCATATGTGCTGCTGAGGTGAGCACGATAGAACTACTGTACTTTGAATGGCTGACTGCAAGCTTTCAAGACCCCAGGCACTATGTAATAAATTCGGAGGTAGAACAGAAGCACGAAACATGTTATATAATTAGATTTTTAAATTAGGAAAAAGTCACAGCAAGACAGACAGGGCTTCATTAGTTTGATTGGTTTTGTTCAAAGCTGTGTCTTGTCCAATGAATTATCAGAAGAGACTCAATTTGTCCAATGATTTATCCTAAAACTTACCTTCTGCCTTGTAAGAGCCATGTGCAAGTGAAGATTTTTATTTTCATCATCAGATATTATTTTGTAAGCATCTACTCATAGAACTTGCCAGTCTTAGGTTTAAAAGAAACATTTGTCATTTGTAGCAGTCTAGAAAGAATCTCTGACATAAGCAAGAGTTAAAGGTAGCTCATAATAATTTTAATTCTTTAGACAAATAATGGAGGTCTGGTGGCTTATAGGATAAGGAGCTTTACTATCAACCCAAAGTCATGCAGTTTGAATCCCTACTTACTCTTTGGGAGAAAGATAGGCAGTCTTCTCCTGTGCAATTTACTGCCTCTGAAAAACTGCTGGAGAGTCAATTGTGAGTCAGTTACACTTTGATAGTACATAACAACCACAGCAACAAGTAGAGAAGGGAAATATTTTTGTTTCTTTTTTACAAAAGACCCCACAGAGCTTTGTAAATCTACCTTAGAGTCACAGTGACTCTTGAGGCGTGTGTGTATATAGGAGTGGTAGGAGTTAGCATATTAAGCAGATTCTCAGGTAATTGTTATAGATTTTAATCCAGCAGATGAGGATTTACAAGAAAAAGTCCAGATTCTGGAGCCCTGGTGGTGCAATAGTTAAATGCTAGACTGTTACTGGAAAAGTTTGAACCCGCTAGCTGTCCTGCAGGAGACAAATAAGACAGTCAGCTCCTGTAAAGATTTATAGCTTGACATACCCTAAGGGATATTTCTGTTCTAGCCTTATAGGGTGGCTCGGAGTCAGAATCAATTCACTGACAATATATTTCGTTTTTGTCCTAATGACTCTTCACACTAGCATCTGGGAAAAATAGCTATGCTGGCCATCCTGAAGTGCATGGGATAATTTTCCTTGTTTCTGACTGTTGTTTTCTGTCTGATCATTCTAGTCAGGGTGACTGCATAATGTTTGACTATTTTGTGAGCAACTGGCCATTGAAATACGGCCTGCCTTTCACTTAACTGATGTCACCAATTTCTAATTGATTTGTTCATATGGGACACATTTTTCTCTTTGATGTTTCTAAGGAACACCTTTTTTTGCATTTGAACAAAGGTGTGGTGTTGGCTTAAGAGTAGTCTGTTTAAAGTAGACCCAACTAGTACTCCATGGGCTACATCAACCTATTAAGTGTTTTACTGGGCATTTGCTGGCAGTTGTGACTTTGATCTAAAAATTCAGGTTTCTTTTACAAAGTTTGATTATGTCAGTGTACAGATCTTATATTACTTCATCTCTGGGATCTGTAGGTGCTGGGTGAGGGGAATGTTCCCTTTAGGTGGGAGACATACTTCCTTTTATGGTCTCCGTGACTACTGTATTCAACCAAGTACTTCTCATGTCAGTTACCTTCTTCGCTTGTGTGGACGACAACCTTTGCAATACTTGAAATTACACTTTGATTTGACATTTGGGAGACGAATATTCCCATCACTGTCACATTCCCAGATTCTTATATGCCATGGGAACATGAAAGCTTCATAAATATCTACAAACATTGAGCAGAGATCCTGGTGGGCAGGCTCCCAAACCAATAGGTCTTGCTCTCTAGGCAAGTGGCTGCCTCCTGCATGCCAGCCCTGAATAAAGCACATTCAGATGAGTCAGTTCTGGGCTGAAGACAGAATCCAGGCAAGTCAGAACCGGTGCATGAAATCCAGCCAACTCAAAGACTTGGAACTGAAGGAGAGGGCCCATCCTTCTCCCATGGAGTAGCTGGTGGCTTCAAACCATGTGTCTTCGGGATTGCAGCACAGCTTCTTGCCACTTGGCCTTTAGAGCTCCCAATAAATTTCACTCTTTTGTAGCATTGCGTTCTTTTAAGAGCACTGTATCTGGAGTGGAATTAACAACAGCAACAACTAGAAAAATTAGGTAGGAGGAATGTTAGGGGAGCAGTGAATTTGTGTTTCATTCTTTTATAAATGTTATAGGTAATTGTAGATTTATTATAGTGAACTTCTTAGTACTGAGTTATTTGATAACTGATTATAAACTTGACCTATTAGAACTGGCTAAATTATTATTATTTTTTGAGAGGCAGAACATATAGTAGAAAACTAATACATTGCCACAAATGACGGCAAAATGTTTTTCTAAGCCCGGTTGTCAATTTAAAAGTATGCAGCAATGTGTTAAACAATCTAGCTTTACATGATGGTTTGCACTATAATTATCAGGAATAAATGGCTTAGAAAAGATAATACAGTGAGACCTGGGAAAACTGGTACTCCATGAAACGGCCTTGTTTTTCTGCATTTTGCAAGTTTTCTGTGTTTGACAGTATGTTACCATGTTTTTACCACTCATTTTAGTGGAAAATATTTGAAATTTTTCAAATATTTGAATTTTCCTTCTTTGATAGGTCTCAGCATTACCCAAGTCCCCACATTCACAGATCTTATTGTATTCCTATAGTGATGTATGTTCTAATCCTTATTGAGATATGTATTTATCTAGAAATTTGTTTCTAACTCAAACTGACTGATTTTTCCTTCTGTGCCTAGAATAATCTGCGTGATTACTTAGATTCTTAGATTAGTGTAGTTATTAATATTCTGAGGTCAAGTGATAAGGAAGACAGTTTTGTTATGTATTACTTGTAATCTTCCATAGAAAGATGAAATTTGGCAGTTCTAAAGATTTTAAGATTTTTGTTAACCCAGATCAATGATTCCTAGTCTTATATTTTGTAAACTTATTTTATTATGTTGTTGTTGGTAGGTGCTGTCAGTTGTAGAGAACTCATAGCAACCCTATTTTCTTCTTGTTATCAAAAGAACTAATGAAATCTGTTTCTTCTTTTTACCTCATTAGTTTTTGTATTTTTTGATCTCACTGTGGATGACCAGTCAGTTTATCCTAAGGAATTAAGAGATGAATATATCATTTCAAAAACTCTTGGAAGGTAAAATTTTTCTCCACTTTATTTTATGAAACATTTATCTTTGGCTAGTTTTTGGTTGCTGGTTTTAAAGCATTGATTATTCATAAGATATTTATAGCTTATTATTTGTGATAACTCTAGTAGGTGATTCCCATTGGTAGAGATCAATGGAAATGAATGATTTTTCTTTTTTATCTACTTGGTAACTTTTTAAAAATAATGTCATTTAGATTATATTTTGTGCATCCTTTAAGTTGTACAAATCTGTCATTTTTAGTATACTCAGACTTTTGCAATCATCATGACAGTTGACTTTAGAACATTTTTATCCTTTCAAAAGAAACATCTTACTCATTAGCAATCACTTCTTGTTACCTGTTCCTCTTAGTGCCTGGTAACCATGAATCTACTTAGTATCCTGGTAGATTTACCTTTTTTAAAATATTTCATATAAATGAAATCAAACCTTACATGGTCTTTCACAGCTACTTTCACTCAGTATAAAGTTTTCAAAGTTCATTCACGTAGCAATTATTGCTACTTTATTTTTTGTATTGCCAAAACAATGTCCTGTTATGTAAATGTACTGCATTTTGTTTCTCATGATGTCTTTCAATCAGTAGATGTTTCCATTATAGCCACGCCTTGGCTGTTAGCAATAGGGCTGTTGTAAACAGATAGTTGTACAAGTTTTTGCAAAGATACATGTTTTCGTTACTCTCGGTATATACATAGGATTACAGCTATTGGATAATATGATAACTTGGCGTTTCACTTTTGGTACTCTCGTATTTTTCCAGTGAGGTTGCATCGTGCTACTATGTATGAAAGTTTTTCTTTCTCCTTGTTGTCACCAATGTTTGTTATTTTTCTAGTGTTTCCCTAGCCATTCTAGTGACTATGAAGTGGTGTCTCTGTGTTTTTGGTATGCATTTTCTTCACTCATGGTTGCACATTATATTTTACTCTCTACCCTCCCAGTTCACTTTAAAATAATAAAAAAAAATCATTCACTGTTGCATAATTTCCATTCCCCCCTCCCAGTTCACTTTGTTATGCACCTCTTATTCTGGATTGTTGTCATACAAATAACACCAAATCATGTATTCCTTTTAAATAGTTATTTCTTTCATCTGTTCCAATGCAGTGTTCATTATAAAGGGGTGTTAACCCCTTTTCTAGTGTCCTACTCAACCCCCATGTCAGTCCTGTTTTACAACAGTGGCATTATGCAGTATTTGTCCTTTTGAGACTGAGATATTTTAATGTTTTGTAATAACATTTTTGGAAGGAGGAGTGGCATCCACTTCCATAATAGCTTGCCTCCGGAAACCCTGTGAACCTGGAGAGAGGATGAAAGGCACCCAAGTGTCGAGGATTCTCCTTCATAGGGTTGCTGTGAGTCGCCTGCGACTTGACGGCACTTAACAACAACAACAACAACAACAACAACAATAATAATATTTTATGAGTTCCTTGTTTTTCAGTGCTGTGTATTATTCCATTGTGTGAATATACCACAGTTTTTCTATCCACTCACTTGTTGATGGGTGAATTTAATTTGTGATTTGGATGAAGGTTTGAAGAGGAGATTCATTTTCTCTGCAGGAGATCATACACATTTTGTTTCATGGCACAGATTGCTTTCTGTATGGTCTAACATCTTTCTTTCTGTTCTTTCCCTGTTGTGTTTTGGTTCCTGTTTCTCCCTTCTTCCTATACTTGTTCTGTTTCTCTCTGACCTGTGTTATTATGTGCCACCAAGTCAGAACCAACTCCTAGCTGACCCTCCAGTGGGTTTTCAGTGTCAGTAAATCACTTGGGAGGAGATTGTTCATCCTTCTTACAGTAGCTGGTGGATTTGAAACATGAACCTTTGGAATGACAGCTTTTTACCACGAGGCCACCAGAGTTTTCACTTTTAAAAAAAAAAATAAATTTTTGTGTGTGTGTGTTTGTGTACCATCAAATTGGATCTGGCTGGTACAGCACAAGATTGTCCCTTCTTCTCCAGCAGAGCATCGGGTGGATTAGAACTACGCACCTCTGGAATTGCAGTACAGCTTCATGCCACTAGGCCACTAGAGCTCCCCCAGAGTTTTCACTTACTGCAGAAGTCATTTCTCTTTCTGCCCTCTCCCTTTCCTTTATTTGTTCTTAATATCTTTAGAAATTTCAAATCTGGGGGACATTAAGATGTAAGTCTATTTCTTAGCTTAAAAATATGATCTATGATTTCACTTGTTGCTGTTGGACAGTCCAGTTGTGCTCTTAATTTTATAGGAATGAGATTTCACTGTCTTCTCTGAAAACAGACAAAGGAGAGGTTGATATATAGACCATTGAACTTATAATACTTGAGACTGACTTAAGAGGGAGTGGTTCTGTTGATTTGAAACATCTTGACAATCACTGTCTGTTTTCATCTGCAGTGGTGCCTGTGGAGAAGTGAAGCTGGCTTTCGAGAGGAAAACATGTAAGAAAGTAGCTATAAAGATCATCAGCAAAAGGAAGTTTGCTATTGGCTCAACAAGAGAGATGGTAAGTAATACGTGTTTGTGACTGTTCTGCTCTGCTGGTCAGCTGCTCTTGTCACTTCTTAACTTCCCCAAATAACCATAATTTGGTAATTTTTCAGTCTCAGAAAGAATTTGGGTGTATTGCTGTTGTTGTTACATAGCATTAAGTTGGAACAGACTCATAGTTGACCTTCTAGTGAGCTTTCAGAGGCGGTTTAATCACAAGGGAAGAGATTGCCCATCTTGTTGAGGAGGTGGTGGATTTGAACTGTGTGCATTAGGGTTGGCAGTGCAACTCCTTACCACTAAGCCACCAGAGCTCCTCTCATAGAATGATAAAATTTTTTTTTTTTAGTATCTTCAGTTAGTATAGAAACTGTTCCTTATACAGACATTATATTATGCTTTGTCTTACTGTGCTTTGCAGATAACTGCTTTTCTTTTACAAATTGATTGCTAATGGCAACCTGGCATCAAGCAAGCTTGTCAGTGCTTTTCCCTCAACAGCATGTGTCCACTTTTGTGTATGTCAAACTTCTTCATGTTGCCACCACACACATAGCTTTTATAAGCACTCAGAAACTAAAAAGTTAGTGTCTTGCTTTCTTGCAATACTCATTTTTGAACTGACATGGAACCAAACCTGCAATGTATTTCTGAGATATGACTATAGATGATTTGGTTCCACAAAGATTGAATTGGACTGGAGGATTCACAGGATGGTGGTGTTTTGTACCCTTGAGTCGGAACCAACGCATGGCTGACCCTCTAGCAGGCTTTCAGAGGCATTAAATTACTCAGGAGGAGATGCCCATCTTTTTTCCTGTGGAGCAGCTAGAGGATTTGAACCATGCACCTTTCTGTTGACTGCACAGCTCTTTACCAGTGTACCACGATCATTCCTCTGAAAAATGTGCACATAGGAGGAAGTTAATGTTCACCTTCCAAGTTCAAAGTTTTTCCAAGCTTGTTTTTATAATGAAAAAAAGAAAATTGTTATGTGCCATTGAGTTGGAACCAGCTCATGGCTAACCCTCCAGTGTGTTTTCAGAAGCTGTGATTCACATGGCAGGAGATTTCCCATCTTTGTCCTGTGAAACACCTGGTGGATTTGAACCTCTTACCTTTGAGTTAACAGTACAACTCTATACTCCTTTGGAAATTGGGAGAGGATAATAAATATCCAGCCATGATCCTACCACCATAATCTGACAGCTGTTTGTAAATTTCATCTTTCTTCTAGTCTTTGAATATGAATTAATGTTTTCAGATGGTTTGAATCTAAATACAAATACTGTATTTAGATATGCAGTCCAAATCGAAATACTATATGTATAATTTTCTATTCTGCTTTTCCACGTATGTGTGTTAACCAGCCCTTTCCTAATATATTCTTCTTAGTGAGTTTTTTTAAAATCAGTTTTCCTGTGTCATAATTTATTCAGGTGTTTTGTTGACTGATCATTTAGGGTAATTGCCAGTTCTTTGCCCAGCTTGGTAATGTGGCAATAGAAATCTTAGTGCTTATGGATTTTTTTTCTTTATTAAATTTTATTAATTTTAATGAACATTTACAGAGATTTTGGGTTTTCATTCATTCATTGTTGCGGATTTTTTTTTTCATTTTAATTAAATTATTATAATGATCTTTTCCTACAGTAGCCATTCATTTTATTGCATTTTTCTGTAATCTGCATTTACTGGTAGGTAACGCTGCCAAATGTTTTGGCTCTTTTTTTCCCCTCTCACGTACACAAGCCAGCCGAATGATGTAAAATGCGTCCCCTAATCACTTTTATTCAGGACCAGCTGTTTCTGGCTATTATAATACAACATTCTTTAAAGATCGATTCTTTTCCCCCTAGACAATGCATTCTCATGGGCCAAGAAGAATTTCCTCTCTGGATTAGCTTTGCTAGAGATTTTTTCCCCTCCTGTGATTAAGATTTGCTTCCCCTTTGAGGGAGCAGAGAAAGCTTACCAGCTTCTGAATGATTTAGAGCAAATCTTTGCTATGTGTCTTTATTTTTTTTACACCCTGCTAACCAGTATTCTTAAAGTAATCAATCTATTTTATATGGCTTAATATTATTTGAACACAATCATTCATATATATTGTATTTCATTCATATACATTACAGGTTGGTTTTTTTTTATGACGTTCATTATGTTTTATACCATCATATATGTTGTGCGTTATGTAATTAATGACTATTGATTAATGCCTTTTTTAAAAAGTTTATATTGCTTTGCATACAAAATTGTTACTATGTTTCACACTTCCCTTCACCCACCTTGTGTTTGATACAATCATTCTCATTCATTGTGTTTTACAATCACCATTGAACTAGGCCTACCATTAACCCTGTTTTTTCAGGTCCCCTCTGGATCTTTCCCATTTCCTTCACCCCACCCTTCCACCCACCAAATTGTGTGACCCTGTTATTTTCCCCGTACCCATCCTTACCCGTCTGCTCCCTTCCCTTCCCTGCCTTGGATCTACATACACATTTTACTAGTTATCCTTCTATTTTTACAGTAATAGTTTTATGCTGTATTTGTCCTTATGAGGCTGAGTTCGTTGACTCAGCATAATGCCCTCCAGTCTCTCCCACGTTAGGTAGTATTTTTAGAAATCTTTGCTCCTGAGTGATCAATGCCTTTTACCATGCTATACATCGAATATCCACTTGCCTATTTCTTCACATACCTCCTCCCACAGTCTGTCCACCCACTTCTACTGATTTCTCCTTGCACCTAGAGAGCTTTGCTTTTTACTTTCATTCTGCGAATTGCTGTCTTTTTTTTTTTCTCTGCAAATTGTCTTGGACCCTTCCAGATCTATCATCATAGTATACCCTAATTCAGTAATGAGTTTAACAGCGAGCAGGAAGGGGCAGGTTTTTACAATTAAACATCTGTGTTGCCTAGCCCAAATCCTTTTATTACATAAATATGTAATTCTATATTTTCCCTGCTTGGGGAGGGTGTAGCTCGGGTGTGGAATTACACGATTCATCCTTTTGGAATTGTTCTGGAGAGCATCTTCAGAACTCTGAAGCATTTCTTGCCTTTGGATGAAGCTGGTGGATGTTTTTGTTCCCCTCCGAATGGGACAGATATGTCAGCCTGCAGTTAATCAGTATCAGTTTTGTTTGTTTTTTTAAAATTTTTTATTTTATTATTTTTTGTGCATGTACTGTCTAATTGGATCTGACTGGTACAGGAAGAGAATGCTCCTCCTTCTCCAGCAGAGCATCTCGTGGACTCGAACTGCGTACCTCGGGGATTGCAGTGCAGCATTTTGCCACTAGGCCACCAGAGCTCCCTTGTATCAGCTTTATAATTAGAAATTTGACTTTTTTTTTTTTTGAGAGTTTAGGAATTTTATTTTTATTCTTTATATATAAATGTATATATTTATTTTTTTCTTTAGTTGCACACTTCCCCCCTTCCCCCAGCCCATCCAATAATGCACCCCTTCTTCCAGATTGTTGGCATACATATAATGCCTGATCATATATTCCTTTCAAACAGTTCTTCCCCTCGTCTGTTCTGCTGCAGTGTTTGTTATCTATCTACTCTTCCCGCGTCTGTTCTGCTGCAGTGTTTGTTATCTATCTACTCTTCCCGTTTTCTGCCCACCCCACCCCATCTATTCCATTTTTTAACATTCATGTTACAGAGTATTTATCCTTTTGTGATGGAGATATTCCACTCAGCATGTCTTCTAGGCTTGCCAGTGTTATAGACTGTTTTATGAGTACATTGTTTTTCAGGGCTTCATTATATTCCATTGTGTGACTGTATCATCGTTTTTTTTATCCATTCGTTTGTTTTTGGGCATTTAAGTTGCTTCTGTCTCTTTGCTATTGTGAATAATGCAGCAGTAAACATGGGTGTGCATACATCTGTTTGAATGTGGCTTTGACTTCTTCAGGGTATATTTTCAATAGTGGAATTGCTGGATCAAAAGGTATTTTTACTTCCAACTTTTTGAGAAAGTGCCAGACGGCCTTCCATAGTGGCTGTACCATTTTACATTCTCACCAGCAGTAAATAAGAGTTCCAGTCTCTCCACAACCTCATCAGCATTTTTTTTTGTTGTTGTTATTGTCCTGTTGAACTTTGCTATTGTTGCTGGGAAGAAGTTTGACTTTTTTTTTTTTAGAAGTTTGACTTTTAAGAAATACTTCCTTGCTTACGTTTTTTTGTCTTACTGTTTTTATGAACGTAAACACTTCCATAGCTAATGAAGCAAATAGAACTTACTAGTTTAGCTCTGGTGACTGTAGTCTGTAGAGAGTTGAAGTGTTGTCACAAAGGCAGCACATCTCTAGCAGTTCAAATCCACCAGCAGCTCCTTGGGATAAAGATAGGGAATCTCCTCTCATCTGTTGTAGAACGTTGGGTAACCCAATGGAGGGTCAGCTATGAGTTGATTCCAATTGAAAGGGCATTGAGTATTACAGTATCGTTTAGCATGGGGCCACTGCAAGATAGGTCATTGTTGTGAGTGGAAACTGGGTCAAATGACTTCCTTTCTGTGGGAGATGAGCTGGGTTTGGGACTTGGACAGATCCAAGCTTACCTGTACATATTTGAAAATGATTTCCTGTTATTACTACTAATAGATTTTAATGTTGTTTGTCAAAGGATCCAGCTCTCAACGTTGAAACAGAAATAGAAATTCTGAAAAAGCTAAATCATGTAAGTATTACTATGAAATAGAACTCCTACTTTGTTCAGCTCACTTCTCTTTCTTTCTTTTTTTGTTTCATTTGCATTAGGGGAAAAGGTTTTTATTGCCCTTTGAGCTATGACTTAATGTCTTAAGAACAGAGCTCCCCATCAGCCTTTATCTTTGCCTTTTATAGGATTACATGGGGCTGAATGGAGGGTGCTCACGGAGGTGGTTTCTGGTTGAGTTCAGTTCACTTTTTTATACACATGGGGCATTT
The DNA here is from genome assembly GCF_000299155.1 of Elephantulus edwardii. Lineage (NCBI taxonomy): Eukaryota > Metazoa > Chordata > Mammalia > Macroscelidea > Macroscelididae > Elephantulus > Elephantulus edwardii. The sequence goes on along the minus strand of NW_006399839.1, from coordinate 12,270,844 downwards.
CAATGTACTAAAGCTGACGTTAATCTGGGTTGTTTAATGTGCGCGTACATGCGTGTACATATACATGTACATGTGCATGTATGTGGGTAATGGATGTTGTTTGGCTGAGAGGAGCTCTACCTGAAATTGGACCAACTAGTTTTGTCTCAGAAGATGGTGCCCATTTTAGTAAATTTGGCTTCATTTTCTCTGAGGTTTTCACATCTTTAAATGTTTTGAACTACTACAAATTTCCATTTATTTTAGTTGGAGTAAATACAATGAATCCACAGGTATCCTAAAGTGTCAGAGATATATGCCCTTCTATCTGACTTAATGGCATCTGTGGTGTTACCGGAGTCCCTGATTGGCACTAATGATTACAATTGCTACGCTAAGTTGGTGGTTCTGCGGCACCATGGAAGAAAGGCCTGGCAGTCGGCTTCTCAGAGCTCACAGCCACTGAATAACTCTATGGAGCATAGTTTTATTCAGACACAACGTGCATTCTCCCTGAGCCAGAATCCACTTGATGGCAACTGATTCGGTGGGGTGGTTTGGTGGCCCTATTGAGTGTTATCTTTGTTATATCTATCTATCTATCTATCTATACATATATATATATAGATATAGTATTGACCTAAATTCAATGCATAGTGTGTCCACATTTTTTTTTAAAAAAAGAGAGAGACAAAAACAATCATAGGACTGATTCCATCCTCTGTTTTGCTGTTTTAGTTTCTTTTTTTTTCTTCTTAAGCTTTATTTTTTTTAATTATTTTTTTACAATATTTACTATTTTTAATATTTGTGGATCAGTGAATTTGTCAAGCTTTATTTTTTTAATAATTTTAATGAGCATTTATAGAGATTTTGGATTTCCATTCGTTCATTGCTGCACTTCTCTCCCCGCCCATCCCTCCCCCCCCCTCCCCAGTTCGCTCCTCTCTTTCAAAAGTAAAAGAAACACTCCTTCCTGGTACACAATCCCCCCACACCCCTCCCGCCGCCCCAACTATGCCACCTTAATTGTGGACTCTTGTGTTTTAGTTTCTTCATTAATTTACAAGCACACATAAAATCATAAACTAAGCTCTTGGAATGAAACTTGAAATACGAACTTTAGTCTGAATAAGTTAGTCTGAATAAGTTTAGTCTGAAAACTTTAGTTTTCTTATTCGGATATTTAACCCCTTGGTTGCATTGATGCCAGAAGCGATGCCTAGTATATAAAATGTGAGCAAGGTCCACCCACAATGAACACATTTCAGTGTAGCTTCCAGATGTTGAAGCAGGACTAATCATTCACTTTTAAAAAAGCTGGCCTTTCCAAATCAAGTAACACGAACATTGTTGGATTCAGAGCCAGTAGATGAAGCCCTCGGTTTGGAAGGTACTCAAATGATGAGGAGAAACAGCTGTAAGCATCTGTTAACAATTGGAATATGGAATGAACCTAGGAAAATGGGAAGCTGTCATAAATGAAATGAAACACATAAAGGTCAATGTCCTAAGCATTAGTGAGCTGAGATATCCATTATCAGAATATTGGATATTTTGATTGAGAACCATGAGATTCTAGGATTGACAAATTGAAGAGGGAATGGTATTATATTCATAGGCAAAGAGAATTATTTCAAGATCTGCCCTCAAGGACAGTGTTGCGACAGGGTACCCCCATGCATACAGGGGTGACCTGTGAGGTCATTAGGATAGGGCGATAGGGCGAGGTTCCCAGGTTCCTGTCTGTTGTTAATAGGGTTGCTTTGAGTCACTGACACCTCTGTGGCATCTAACAACAACTTCTGAACTGGGAAAAGGCTTCCTTCCTCTTACCATCTCTAAGGTGGGAGGACATCTTCATCCCTTGGAGCTGCTAGTAGGTGCAAACCACCAGAGATAATCCAACAGCAACCCTGACAAAGCTAGAACCTCAGAACAAAATGATTGCTGCTGGCGCTGTAATTCAATAGACTTCTGTAGAACTCAGTGGGGGCAGCCTACAAACCTGGGAAACCCTGGAGACTGACTTTCTTAGAATTTCCATATGAAAGTCCCATTCTTTTCCCAAGGAACCTGGCCTTTCTCTTTAAAGAAAGGGACCTTCTAACTTTCTAGGGTGTTGCTATACCCAGCCTACCCCTAAAATAAACACTCAGAATTGCCAGAGAATTTTCTCTGATGTCACAAAATCCCTAAGCATAACATTTATACAAATCACTGTCCACTGCAGTAGAATGTTGAACACCAAAATACATTCCTGGAGATATTTCTGAGCTATTTTCTAGGACACTTGAACAACTCTTGGAAATTAAACATGGGATCATGAGTGTGATCTGATGTGTAGTAACAGTGATTAGAACCCAGTGCCAGGAACCTGGCCTTTGGATCTGAGTGTTAGTTTGTTCAGTTGTTACGCACATATTGCTTAAGGGAACTCTGATGGCGTTGTTGTTTTGTTGAGCCAGACTGTGCTTTTCTGGTGATTTGAATCTACCAGCTGCAGGGCAGAAAGACAAGCACTGTCCTCCTGTGCGTTTTACAGCTTTGATTTTATGAGTCATTTCGGCTTGATCACAGTGACTTTGACTTTACTTACTGCTCTGGGCTGTCTCAAGGCCCAAGCAGGGGTGAGTGCAGAGGGTTATGACACGTGCTGCCCCTTCTCATGTAGCTTCAGTCTAGTGGGGACCAGACTTGAGTTTCCATGCTGTCTCCTTTACCTCCTCGTCCGCATATTATGGGAATGACATTTCCTATCTTGGAGCCTCTGTTTCTGTGACATGGAGGCAATAAGAGTATTTATCTTGCACGGTCAGTGTGAGGATTCTACGAGATGAGCTCATAAAACTTAAGGCATAAGAGGTGAGCAGTTCGAATCCACCAGATGCTCTGCTGGAGGAGGAGGGACAATCTCTTCCTGTACCAATCAGATCTGATTTGACAGTACACACACACACACACACACACACACACACACACACACACACCCAAAAAAACCAAACCCTTAAAGCATAAAAAACAGATTTGAATACGTCTGACTCCCTAAGTCCTTTTCTCCCTGACTTGAGTGGAGGATCCACTTCCTGGCAGAGGACGTTCTCAATTGGGAGGGCCCAAGTCCCCAAACCTTAGAGGTAGCAGAGATGAAACTAAATGGCTCGCCGTGCCAGCACAACACTTTTTGGGGACTCCTTTTGGGGAGCTGGTCCTGCTTCTTGTGAAGTGAGGTCAAACTAAGCAGCTCCCATTCTTTTCTCTTTTTTTAAAATTTTTTATTTTATTTTATTATTTTGTGTGTGTGTGTGTGTGTGTACCGTCAAATCAGATCTGACTGGTACAGGAGGAGATTGTTCCTCCATCTCCAGCAGAGCATCTGGTGGATTTGAACCATGCATCTCTGGTACACCTCCTTGCCACCAGAGCTTGCCTTATTTATTTATTTTTTTGAATAATTAAGCAACTTTATTACATGGACAGTGATTAATGGTCACATTTATTTTGTCACTTCATACGTAAATACAGAATTACTGCTTCTGCTGCATAGAAGAAAGATGTGGCAAACTGCTTTTAGTAAAGATTTGGAGCCTCAGAAAACCCCATGAGGCAATTTTTACTCTGTTCCTTCCACAGGGTCACTTTGAGTAGGAATTTAATCGGTGGTGATAGGCTTTTTGGGTTTTAAAAAATATAAGGAACCTGGTGGTGCAATGGTTATGCCCTTAACTTCTAACCAAAAGATAGGCAGTTTGTCAAGTTTCCCCCTCAAGCCCCTCCCCCATTTATAACTAAACAATAGAGATGAAAAATCAGGGACGGACTCTCTCTGTTTTGCTGTTGTTGTTTTTTAAAAAATAAATTTATATTCTCTATATGTCAGAAAGCTGGACAATGACTAGGGTTGATAGAAGGAGAATTGATGCCTTTGAGCTATGGTGCTAGAGGAGAGGATTGAATATACTGTGGACTGCCAGGAGAACAAATAGGTTCGTCCTACAGAGGGTGAGACCAGGCTGCTCCTTGGAGGCAAGGATCCTGAAACTTTGTCTGATATACTTTGAACATGTTGAAAGGTGGATCAGTCCTTGGAGAGGGACATCATGCGTGAGAGAGTGGAGCGCAAGAGGACAGCACAAGAGAGGAAGACATTTGATGAGATGGAATAATTCAGTGATTGGAGTAATGGGAGAAGGTGTGTTGGAGACAATAAGATTGGCACAGGATGGATCAGGGTATAGGACTGTTGTACATAGGGGTGCTATGAGTCGCAAGTGACTTGACAACAACAACATGTCTATACCACTACACTGCTATAACTATCCTCATTCCTTTAGTGTGCGTAGGGTTTTCAAAGACCTGTTACCTAAGAAGTAGATGGCCCATCCTGCAATCTTATTCCTAGGGGCTATTCCTTGGAGAGGGACGTGATGCTGGGAAGGGTGGAGGGTTGGCAAAGGAGAAGACGACCCTCAGCCAGGTGGATTGACGCAGTGACTGCTCCAGTGGGCTCTTGTGTGTCAGGGAGTGTGAGGATGGCGCAGGATGGAATAGGGTTCAGATCTTTTGTTCTTAGGGTCGTTAAGAGTCAGTATTCGACTTGACGGCACCTAACAACAACAGTCCCTATTTTATGTACTTCACAATAATTTCATTTTATCTTTTGACTCTCTTCTCCCTCTTGTTACCACTCCAATATTGATTCTACATGTCCACTGTTTCTTAGCTATTTATGTTACTGGTCTGATAGCATATAATTGTCCTTTGGTGACCGACTCACGTGACTCAGCATTATTTATTCTTATTTCTTCTATTTTGTGCAGTGTTTCCTGGATTCTTTGATTAATTTTTTCAAAAAAAGAGGCAATTTGAACCCACACAATGGTTCTTTGATAGAAAGGCTTGATAATTAGCTCCCAGCCTAGAAAACTCTATGGGGCCGTACCATTCTGCTTCCTGGTGTCATTAGGAGCTGGAATTCATTTGACATCACACAACAATAACAACATATATGATAAAAGTGAACCAGTAAAATGAACACTTTTAAACTTGCCATCCAATTTAGATGAAAACTTGACCATAGACAGACCTGAGTCATTCTTTCGCTCAACTCTCCTTGTTTCTTCCCATTGAGACCTCATTATGTGGAATACTGTTTTTTATTGTTCCGTGTGTGTGTGTGTGTGTGTGTGTGTGTGTGTGCGCGCGCGCGCAGTCGAATTGGATCCAACTGGCACAGGAGATCGCACCTCCTTCCCCAGCAGAGCATCTGGTCGATTTGAACTACCCACCTTTGGGATTGCAGCACAGATTCTTACTACTAGACGACCACAGCTCGCATTGTTTTGTTTTGTTGGGTTTTATTTTTAAAGACTCAGCTAACCTGATAGTTGTCAAGTCTGAATCAACTCTTAACTGACCTTCCAGTGAGTTTTCAGAGGCTGTAAATCACATGGGAGGAAACTGCCCATCCTCCTCCCTCGGAGCTGCTGCTGTCTTTGAACCGTCAGTACAATTCCTTATCCCACTAGCCCAACAGAGCTATCTTTTAAAATTTTTTAAAATTTTATTTTATTATTGTGTGTGTGTGTGTGTGTGTGTGTGTACTGTCAAATTGGATCTGAAGGGTCATCTGGTGGATTCGAACTGCATACATCTGTGATTGCAGTGCAGCTTCTTGCCACTAGGCCACTAGAGCTCCGGAGCTACCCTTTTAAAGACTGCACATTAATAGGTATCCCTGAACAAGAGAGCGATCTACTGTTTGTGTCTGAACCTTAGGAATATAGCCTGCTCCATGAAGTCTTTTCCACTCAGAATGGTGTTTCCAGGACCAATCTGTTGGGGGCAGTATTGTGCTCATTTGCTACTTCTTCTCAAGGCATCTTGGGAAGGAAGATGCTCTGTGGAGGGTCTTTATCAGCATTCTTTGAGTGCCATGGAATTTAATTGTAGAAAGAGCATTCTGTCAAGTTTTGCCATCCTTTTAAATATTATTCCTGTTAGAGACTACTAAGTCAGGCCCATCTCCTAGCGTTAGTGCAGACCTGTCCCTTAATATTTCCTTGGCTGTAATCTTTATTGAAGTGGATTGCTAGGTTTTTCTTTCCTAGAGCTGCCAGAGAGGTTGGAACCTCCAACCTTTGTATTCCCAGCTGAGTGCATAACCATTTGCACTGTCAGGGATATTTCTTTTAAAAGGTGTTCTTGTTGAATACTGTCAGGTTGGAACTCATAGCTGACCTGCCAGCGGGTTTTCAAAAGCAGAAAATCACACAGGAGGAGCCTGGCCATCTTTCTCCTGCAAAGCAGATGGTGGATTCGAACTGTGTACTTCTGCATTGGCAGTGCAGTTTCTTTACCACTAAGCCACCAGAGAGAGCTTCCTCTTTTTAAATGTTGTTGTGTGTATCGAGTCAGAACTCATTCATAGCTGACTGACCCTCCTGCGTTTTTTCAGAGGCTGTTAATCACTTGGGAGGAGATCGCCCATCTTTCTCATTCAGAGCACCTGGCCAATTTGAACTGCATACCCTTGGCATTGCACCACAGTTTTTTTTTTTATTATTATTATTAAATTTTATTCGTTTTAATGAACATTTACAGAGATTTTGGGTTTTCATTCCTTTATTGTTGCACTGTTTTCTCTACCCTCCTCCCCAATTCATTCTTCTTCCTCCCCCCCCCCGAATGTCTGTTTTAATGGTCCAGTTGCCACAGTACTTGTCAAAGCCAGTTCTGATTAATCTCCTTTGTCAGTGTGTCCTTTGCCATTCCCTATCACTCCTCCCTGAGAGAGACTTCATCCTGATTCATAAGGAAAAGGGGATGGCGTATTTTCTTAGCTACTTCCTGCTGAAAAGGGACGCTGTGGGTTTCAGGGTGAAGATCTTCTCTCACTACTCTAAAGTGCCACTTTGGCAGTAGGAAACACATAGACTATTATGGAGATTGATTTTGGAATTTAGATGCACTGTTGTCAATTGTGCTTAGCCGTACATGTTCATATCCTTGAAGATGTATCATGGAGGTGTTGCAACCTAGAAGACACAAATTTAACTAACAAGTTAAAAGTACATGAGTCAAAAATTAACAAGCAATAATATTCTGAGTAGAGGTTCTAGTAGTGGCACAAATCAAGTTACAGAGGGAAGGTGGTTCTTACAATAAAAGGCCTATAGACTAGCACTTTGTCTATTATAGTGTAGAGGTTAGGAACCACAAGATGTAGAGGCTCAGCTATGTCATTTATGCTTCTTAAGTCCTGGAGCAAATTCCATCTACCACTGGGCTGTTTTACAACTCGGAAGTTCACATGCAAGGTAGAGGTGAAATAAGGAACTGCTTATGAGGTTTTCTGTCTATTCTAACAACTAAGAGATAGTGAGAAGAGTTGGGACCTCAGAAAGCTTTTTCTCTGTGTCCAGGAAAAAATGAATATACTTACTAGTAATGTTAATGCTCATCCACGGCTCTTCTGGGAGGATCTAAATCGTTGAAGTGTCCTCCTTTGTTTCCAGCTGGGAGCTGGGGCCTGTCAGTCCTGTCTGCCACGAGGACCTGATGGCACCACAGTTTCTTAACACTAGGCCAGCACAGTTCCCTTTTTGGATATAAGATCATGATAATAAATATGCATATTTTTTTCCTTTGACTCACAAGATTTCTGCTGTGCATCTTATGGTGATCAGAGGTAGCAAATTGTCAGCCATGGGGAAGAGAGTGTGTCTGTGAAAGAGAGAATCCATTTGACAGCACACAGCCACCACAACAATATAAATGATAAAAAGACCTACAGTGGACACTTTTTTAACTTGCCATCTAATTTAAATGAAAACTACATCATAGGTAGAGCTGGACGCTTCTCTCATTCGGCGTTCTTTCCCTCCCCAATGAGACCCCATGTTAGGTTCTTACGAGATGAGAATTTTCCTCTTCTCTTAAAAAATGGAAGGATCTTGTCACCTGAGCTCCTCTAGTTCCATTTGGCTGGAGTTGAATTGCAGCGCTATCTGGTGGTGTGGCTGGAGTCTCTCCTTGTCCTGGTTATTATATGCCAGGTTCTGTACCTCTGCTCCCAGGGGATGGGTGGAGGGCTAGGAAGAACCTCCCTTCTTGGATGTCAACCCTGTGTATGGAAGAAAAAGAACTTCTTCCTCATATACTTTGGGGGAAGCAGAGAGTTTCACCTGCCCTCCTTGAGGAACTAGCCACATTCTGTCCCATCTTCTCATGTGCACCTAGCTTTGAAGTGTCCCAAGACAGGGCTGCCACGCGCTGGGTCCCATCCTCCTAGACCCTAATAGGGACATGTCCCAAGTGTGATTTTTCTCTATGAAGTTTCTCATTACTTTTCTTTCCCCCTCACTCTTTCAGCCTTGCATCATCAAGATTAAGAACTTTTTTGATGCAGAAGATTATTACATTGTTTTGGAGTTGTAAGTAGTAAACATTTTCATTTTCATTGCTGCTTAAAATGTTTCTAAGCCACCAAAGATTCCAATGGTGACTTGCATTTTCTGTCCTAAAGATCCTCAATGTATGTTCTGTTGATTTCAGGGGTTGTTTCTTATTTTTGTGGGCTTTTTTTTCAAACAACAACAACAAGAACTTTATTTTTATTTGATATTGGTTTGCATACAAAATTGACATACACTGTGTATCATTCATGTACACTGTGTTTCATACATTCCTATGTTCACGTTGTGTGTCAATCATTCATGTACATTGTGTTTTATAAAATTAATCACTGTTGGGGAGCTCTGGTGGCCTAGTGGCAAGAATCTGTACTGCAATCCCAGAGGTACCCGGTTCAAATTCACCAGATGCTCTGCCGGAGAAGGAGGGATAATTTCCTCCTGTACCAGTCAGATCTGATTTGATGGTACATGCACAAAAAATAATAATTAAAAAAAATTAATCACTGTTAGGGGGGCTCTGGTGGCCTAGTGGCAAGGGGGCTGCAACTAGAATCCCAGAAGTGCACGGTTCAAATTCACCAGATGCTCTGCCAGGGAAGGAGGGACAATCTCCTCCTGTACCAGTCAGATCTGATTTGACGGTACACACCCACAAAAATAATAAAATAAAAAAAAAAATTAATCACTGTTGATCTGTGCCTACTATTATTACCCAGTCTTTTTAAGTCCTCATTGGGTCCTTTCTAATTCCTTCACCCCACTTCTTGCCCACCTTTGCTTATTTTTTTAACAAATCCATAATTTTATTTATTTGCTTTTCAGTACATTTAAATCCTCGAGGAATACAGCATTACATGGATTCTGTGTCTGTAGCAGGAAGATTGCTCCAAAACTGGACCCAAACCTTGACACTGTTTCTATGGGCATGAGTTACCTTTCCCCAGATTACTCTGTTTTTGTTAGGTTTGCCACCAGGAATCACTGTATTATTTTTTGCTTTGTTAACATAAGCACATCTCTTACCTAAATAGAATTCCCTTTTGTCTCGAGCATAAACACCTTCAATTTTAAGAAGAGCTGTGTGCTCTCTCTGCTTCCAGAGACCTCTCTTAAAGCCAGCAAAAAGTGGCTTTGTACCACAGCCTCCCAGCCACCTTTGTGGTTTAGAAATCTTGCTCCCAGGAAGCCTTCATGGGCTCCAAATGGTGGGAAAAGGAAAACGTTTTTTTAAAAAGATTGGTTTTAATTTAAGCATTTATATGTGTAATTAAACATTAATTACATTTGATCACGCCATTTATTACATCTCATCAGATCTCCACTGTCCCTTGTTCTTTTCACCCCCACGCATATATCTGCTAATCACCAATCCCCCTCCTTCCACTCCTGTCCCTGTCTATCCTCCATGATTGTTGCTATCTGTGTGTTAACCTGGCCTTGGCTTTCTCTGGCCCAGTCACTTAATCATTATATCCTGTTCCACAGTGTTAACTGTAGTCCGTATAATGACTGATGGTCCCTTCATTCCTCATTGTCCTTCCCCTGCAGTGATTAAGGCGGGTGGCTGAGGGTCTCCTGTCCCTGGATGTGGAGTCTGAGTCTTAGGTTTGAATCCTGCTTGATAGGAGCCCTAGAGTCAAAAATAGTTCAAGGCTCAACTGCTAACAGGTGGGTAATTCAGATCCACCCAGCTGCTCTGTGAGAGAAACACCTGGTGCTTTGCTCACATAAAGATTGCAACTGAAGAATTGCTGTGGGGTGTGCAAGATCACTAATATAAAAAGGTTTGGAAGACAAATGATGTATTGCACTGGGAAAAATCTGCTGCCCAGTCCTCTTTAAAATGCTAAAGAGCAAGGATACTACTTTGAGGACTAAGATGTGCCTGATCTAAGCCATGATATTTTCAGTTGCTTCAGATGCATGTAAAAGCTGAACAGTGACTAAGGAAATCTGAGGGAGAATTGATGCCTTTGAATTATGGCATTGGTGAAGAATTAAAGAATAATGAAAACAAAACAAAATACCAAAACCACTGCCGCTGGTTTACTAGGACAGTGGTAACTTCCAATGTGTTTCTGAGGCTGTAAAGTCTTTGAGAGAGGAGGCTTTCCTGCCTTGCCTCTGCAGAGCACCAGGTGGATTTGAACCACCAACTTCTTGATTGGCTGTCTAACAAGCAACACACTATTTTAGAAGAAATGTAGCCAGAAAATTCCTTGTAGGTGAGGATGATGACTTTCTTCTATGCTTTGGGTATGCTGTGTGGAGAGAGGCATCGTACTTAAAAGTAGAAGGTCAGTGAAAAAGCGAAAGACATTCAATGAGATGGATTTACTGTGACTGTTAACAGTGAGCTCAGATACAGCAGGAGTTGTGAGGGTGACACGGGACTGGCTGAGAGAATTTATTTCATCCTGTCGTACAGAGGGTTGCAGTGAGCTGGCACCGACTTGATGATACCTAACAACCACTTCCCTGATAATCCTCATTATTGGGGTCTTGGCTGTGGATTCTGTGGTGTTACTGAGTCCATCATAGAAGTGGCGATTGCCCTGAGTGGAATGAGTAGTGTCAGAATTGGGAGCAAAGCTGATGAGAATAGGTTCGTCTAAACTTCACTTCATGGGAATCAGGCTTGAGTGGATAATCTTGAACTTCACATCATGAGAATCAGCCTTGAACCAATAAATCTTGAAATCTGCTTCATGAGAATCCACTTAAAGTGGATACTCTTGATTGTCTCCTCTTGTGGAGTTAGCTGAAGGAGTCAGATGCCATTTTTGCATCTTTAAAAGAGCTCTGGAGGGAGCTCTGGTGGCCTAGTGGCAAGAAGCTGCACTGCAATCCCAGAGGCATGCAGTTCAAATCCACCAGATGCTCTGCTGGAAAAGGAGGGATAATCTCCTCCTATACGAGTCAGATCCGATTTGACGGTACATGCACACAAAATAATAAAATAATAATAAAAAAAGAGCATAATCCTTAAGGAAAACTTTTGGGGGGGAAAAAAAAGAGCCCTGGTGGGTTTGCACTCAGTTCAAATCCATCAGCTACTTCGCAGGAGAAAGGTGGGCCAGTCTTCTCCTGTGTGACTTCCTTTTTCTGAAAACCTGCCGGAGGGCCAGCTCTGAGTTGTTTCTTACTCGGACAGTACACAACAACTGATTGTTTACACGAATCATTTAACCTTCACAACTTTAAAGGTTTATAGTTTTTAGCTCCACTTCCAGAAAAGGAGTAATCCCTTGCTAGGAATTCTATCCAAACCCCATTATGATATGAGAGGTCTTCTTCTGTTGAAGGGCACAAAGCAAGCTCTAAAATCAGACCCACTGCTATAGAATTGCTCGCACCTCATAGGAACCATATAGGACAGAGTACAACTGTTCGGAAGAGCTTCCAAGGGTCTGTTGATGAAATCTGTGGAGAGTTGCATTGCTACCCAAAGACCAGAGGTGGACGATCTCTTTGCATGCAATTTATAACCTCAGTAACCCAGTGATGGGTCAAATATGAGTTTGTTCCAACTTGATGGCAAGGAAATTTGTCTGCTGGTGTGGTCTGTAGGGAGTTGTGCTAAGTCAAAGGCTTCACACCTCTTTGGTGGTTCGAATCCACTAGCAGCTCCGAGAGGGGTGGGTCAAGTCTGTATGAGTTACAGCCTCGGAAGCCAGTTAGTTAATTCTCACTCGATGGCAGTGAGAGAGAATCTGTATAGAAGTTCACTGCCACGTTTTTCTACCCCAAAGCAATGTGTAGGTTCAAACCACCTACATTTTAGGTTAAAATCACCAACATTTTAGGTTAGCAATGGCGCGTTATGCCCCACTGTGCCAACAGGGCTCCTTAGCAAGTATTATTATGTCCTGGAGCCGGTAAAACCAAGTTTCTCCTTGGAGGTGAGGACTCTGAAGCTCTGTCTCACATACTTTGGGCACATGGCCAGGAGGAACTGACTCGTCCCTGGAGAAGGACATCATGCTCGGAAGAGTTTGAGGGACAGTGCAGGAGAGGAAGACCCTGGATGAGATGAATTGATACAGTGACTGGAGCGATATAATTGTATATGTATATATAATTATACCTCAGATGTAATAGCTTATCCAGAGTCATGTTGTTGTGTACTTCTGAGTTATAGGCGACTCATAGCCGACCCTCCAGCAGATTTGCAGTAAAATCACACGAAGGGAGATCCATCCATCTGTGGAACCCCTGGTGGATTCCAACTGTACATCTTTGGGTTGTCAGTGCATCTCCTTACTGCTGAACCACCAGAGCTTCTTAGGTTCAAAGTCATAAGACTGGGAAATGATGTGGTTGGGCTTTAGATTCCCAGTCATCTGATGATGGTTTATACTTGCTACTACTGACCTCAGTACCACCTGGGCTGTGTGTTAGGAAAGTAGGTGGATTTTTTTTTCCCCCAGCCACTAATTTATCGAATCAGAATCAGATTTTTTTTTATTCTTTTTTTTTTAAAATTATTATTATTTTTGTGTGAGTGTACCGTCAAATCAGATCTGACTGGTACAGGAGGAGATTGTCCCTCCTTCCCCGGCAGAGCATCTGGTGGATTCGAACCGTGCACCTCTGGGATTGTAGGTGCAGCTCCTTGCCACTAGGCCACCAGAGCTCTCCTAGAATCAGATATTTTTAAAGTTTCTTGAGTGTCTGTCTCCAGTATCAGCTGCACTCTCTCTGCCCTTATTTATTTGTTTCCTGCTGGGACATTTGATTATGGATGAGATTTTTTTTTGTGTCTTTGGGTTTAATACTGCGGCATCAAAGTGAGAAAAATGGCCACTCCGTGCTTAAGCAGCCTTAGTGAGTTTGCTGTGTTTGTGTTACTCTCTTCCATTCGTGACCATTTCCCTGTGGAAATAACTCACCCTCTTTGCCCGTATGCTTTAGGATGGAAGGAGGAGAGCTGTTTGACAGGGTTGTAGGCAACAGACGTCTGAAAGAAGCTACCTGCAAACTCTATTTTTATCAGATGCTCCTGGCTGTACAGGTAGGGGAAACTCCAAGTACTCTTTTTTCTTTTTAATTTTTATTCTATATTGTTTTACATACAGAATTCATATACATTGTGTTTCACACTTTCCTTCATTCACATTGTGTTCCATCCACACTCATTCCCGTATATCGTGTTTTCTAAAATTAATCCCCTTTGAATTATGCTTTTAGTTATCCTGTATTTTCAGGTTCTGAGTACTTTTGACACTTTGCATTCTTCTAGGTCAGTCACTCCTTGTGTTAAGCCAAAATTGTAGAATTGTGGATGAGAATTCAATGACAAGAGTCTGTGTTCTTTGTTCTCCTTTGGCAAAAACATCTTACATGTTTGACCCAGATGAGAGATCGCTCTTTGGGAAGCCAGACAGACAGTAAGAAAGGGATTAAGGGGGGGAGGAATCCTACGTACAGGCTTGTTAGCTTGGACATATTTCTGGAGGAATGTTGCTTTCTTTCTACTTCTGCTTGATTCTTTTTATTTATTTTATTGTTATTTTGTAGAGTTGGAACTGACTCATAGCTGACCCTCCATTGGGTTTTCAGAGGCAGTTAATCACACAGGAGAAGATTTCTGCTTGATTCTTGTAGAAAAATCTTTTATGTTGGATGCTGGATAGATACGAAGGTCAGGCTGTCAGGTTGGGGTGACTGCAACAGGACAGTAGGTATTGACTTTTAAGGTCTTGATTTGTAGACCTTTTTCTCAAATTAAAAAATGAAAAAATAATTTTAAAACAATTGTGATGAATGTATGTGTAAATACTTTTTTTTCGTGCTGTCAAGTCAGAACCAACTCATGGATCTGACTCTCCAGCAAGTTTTCAGAGGCTGCAAATCGCACCAGAGGAGATCGCCCATCTTTCTCCCTCAGAGCATCTGGTGTATTCAAGCCACTTCCCTTTGGGTTGGAGGGCAATTTACCACTAAGCTGTCAAGAGTGTCTTGTTTATATGTGTATATATAACAAAAAAACCTTTGCCATCTCATTATTATTACATATCTGATCCAGTGATATCAGTTACCTCGCTGTTGCTCTGCTGTCACCTCTGTCCGTTGTTTTTTCAATCCTAATCTGGCTGTGGCCATTCCCAGCTGAGCTTTCTTGCCTCAGCTGCCCACTCTAAACTCGAGACCACTTGGAGCACGTCCCTGACTGAGGGCAGGAGAGATTGTCTGAGGCTGGGCCACCTCAGTTTGTACTTCCTTGGGCTTTTCCCAGGTCCATTGCCCAATAGTTGGGGAAGGGAGAGCTGGGGGCCTCGTGGCAAGAAGCAGTGCTGTAGCCCCGAAGGCACATGGTTCAAGGCCACCAGTTGCTCCATGGGAGGAGGATGGGCAATCTCCTTCCGTGATATTAACTGCCTCTAAAAATCCGCCAGAAGGTAAACCCACTGGAGGGTCAGCTATGGTTGGGTTCAACTGGCACATCACCACAACAACAACAGTTTGGGGAAAGAATTTTTGTTGTCTGCCAGAGGGACAACTGGAGAAGACTGAAGCTCACAAACGCGAGTCCTTTTTAATGTTGTTGGCCTCATAGGTAAGGAGCTGCCCTGCCAACCCAAAGGGTTCAAATCCACCTGCTGCTCCGAGGGAGAAAGATGGCCAGTCTCCTTCCTTGTAAATTTATTGCCTCTGAAAACCTGCTGGAGAGTCAGCTGTGAGTTGGTTCTTCCTCTTTGGCAGTGAGGTTTTTTAATTCATTTATCTGCTTATTTCCCTCCTGGTAGTACAGTGGTTGAAGCATTCTGCTTTTAACCAGGTCAGCAGTTCAAACCTGCTAGCTGCTTTGAGAGACAAAAAAATGAAGCCATCTGCTTTTGTAAAAAAAAAAATTGTGCAGCCTTGGACACCTGATGGGACAGTTCTGCCCGGTGGGGCAGTGTGAGTTAGAATTGGCTTCAAGCCCATAGGTCTGGTTTTGGTTTTTTTTTTCCTGTTCTTCTTCATACTTAACAGTCTCTGGGTGGCACCAGTGGTTTGCATTGGTTTGAATTTATTTACTTGGAGGCATAAGGAGAGGAGGTCCAGGCCTGTGAAGATTACACCCAAGAATATCCTGGGGCAGTGGTATTAGGTGTGGCAGAGTCAGTGAGACTGGCTCAGGATAGGGCAGGGTTCAGAGCTGTTGTACAGAGGGTCACTATGAGTCAAGGGTGATTCAATGACACATAACAGCAACATGTTAATGCTGTTATAACATGAAGTCACAGTTAGCCAGGGTCAGAATGATGGCAACAAATTGGTTCTGCTGTATTTCTGGTTTTTAACATTTTATTCTGATTGAGGTGAAAGTTTGCAGAGCAGATTGGTTTTCTATTTAATAGGCCATATCCATTTTGGAAGGCAGCTATGCTTACCACTTTCCCACCAACACTCTCTTTACGTTTTGATCTGTGATGATCACGTGTAATGGCACTCATCCTGCTCCCTCCTTGTGCGTCTTGTTTCTAGTCCTCCATTTCTAGCTCTTCCTGTCTTCTCAGCTCAGTCACTGGGCAAAAGCTGCTCTTGCACTTGTGTGTTGTTGGTTGTTCTCAGGAGTGCGTCACCTCCCTGGTGTTAACCTTGTCGGCCTGTGTGTTGTTTGGCTAAAAGTTGAGCCATGGCACATTAACCTAATTGTGCATGAGTGAATGGTCATGAATTCCTTCACCACCTCGTGTGTACAGGTGAAGATTATTGAAGTGGCGCGTGTTTTGTTACTTGTGTATTTCCCATAGTTAAAATTTAAAAAGGGATATAAGAATTGATGGAGTATGTAGATGTGGAAAATACAAATATATTGGTTTTCCTGAAGAAATGTGACCTGGTACATTAATCTATTTTTGTCTTGCTCTTTTTTATGTGCACACGGTTTCAGACAGATTTTTGTTGTTTCTTTGCTTTTTGTTATTTTTTGTTGTGTGCTGTCAAATAGAATCTGACTGGCACAGGAGGAGATTGCCCCTTCTTCTCCAGCGGAACATCTGGTGGCCAGTTTTAAAGTTGAAGTATTGAAAACAATGTCAGTCTTTGCATCAAGTATTTCTATAGTTGTTTTAGAAATATATATAGTTTATAAATTCTCTTTAAAAATAGTACTCTTAGGGCTAGACTAACCAAATATATCACTTGATAAAATTTTTATGATTATTTTTGTATAGTCCCAAAATATGCTTCATTTTTTTATGTATTTATATTTTTTTTAGTTAAAATGGACCTTTTTTGGTCATTTTGCCAACACAAATTTGTATTTATGAACTTGCAAAGTGAAATTAAAAGGTTATTATTTTATGTTGTCTTCTAAACTTTTTTTTTCTATTTTAAGATTATCCTGGAAATAGATTTAGTCTTCTTAGCCAAGGAGCTCTGGGGGTACAAATGGTTACGGACATGTGTGCCAACCCAAAAGTTAGTGGGTCAGACCCATCCAGTAGCTCCATGGGAGAAAGACTTACTTCCTTAAAAGAATACAGCCAAGAAAAAATCCTATGGGCAGCAGCTCTGCTTAGGCACATGAGGTCACTGTGAGTTTGAACAACAGCAGCACCGCCTGTATCCAGCAGTGCTCTGGTCATTTGGGGAAACATCACTGACTTATTTGCTCTTTTCCATCGAGTCAGAACTGACCCATAGCTGACCCACTGGTGGGTCTTCAGAGGCAGTTAATCGCCCAGGAGATTGCCCATCCTTCTCCCATGGAGCAGCTGGTGGCCTCGAACTGTGTGCCTTTGGGCTTACAATGCAGCTTCTTGCCATGAGGTCACCAGAGCTGACCTGACACTCTAGTGGCTTTTTTTAGAGGCTATAAATTACATAGGAGAAGACTGCCCGTCTTTCTCCCGCAGAACAACTGATGAATTCGAACACCTGCTTCTAGATTGGCAGCCTCACTCCTTACTGACTAGGTCTCCAGAGCTTCCTTTGGGGAAGTTAGGTGTGATGAATATGGCTTGCAGCTCAGTAAGCAGTGTGTGGGGCTGACTCTTGTCTCTTTTCGTGTACCTGCTCCATAAATCTATGTTCTGCCTTGTCTCCCTGTAGTACCTTCACAGAAATGGCATTATACACCGGGACTTAAAGCCAGAGAATGTCCTACTCTCATCGCAAAAAGAGGACTGTCTTATAAAGGTAAGACATTGGTGTTCTGTATGTGGCCACACCTCACACCCACATGCAGAGTCTGTTCAGAAACCACCTTTTAACTGAACGAGTTTTACATGAACAAATGGGAGTGTAATGTGGTTGAAAATCCGACCTCCTCATTTTGCAGGATTCACTGCAGAAACCAGGTGGTATCGCTCTCACCTAGATCCTAAGGAACATTTCCTGTGTTCCGTTCTGTATGTGCACCTCTAATCCTTAGAAGAGGGAGCTCTCCTAGCCTCGTGGAAGGAGTTACATTGCCAACCCAGAGAAACTTGGTTGGAATCCATCAGCTGCTTTGTGGGAAAAAAAGATGGACAGTCTCCTCCCTTGCAGTTTACTGCCTCTGAAAACCTGCTGGAGGGTCAGCCATAGGTTGATTTCGTCTTGACAGCACCTGACAACAACTGCAGATGCTCAGGGCATGGAAAGAGTGGTCAGAGTTAGTGCCTCTAACTAATGTAAAGACTAATGTAATGTAATGTAAAGGCTAATGTAACTTCAGAATAATCATTCAGATGTCTTTCTAAAAATATATATATATCATAATATCCAGGCTGTGTTTTAGACCACTTAGATCAGAATTGCTAAGGATAGTGAAGGGGTGCAGTGAGATGGGCTGGCTGGTGATGCAGTGATGAAGTGCTTGGTGGTTTGCATCCACCCAGCTGCCCCATGGGTGAAAGAGTTGGAAGCTTGCTCCCCTGAAGCTCTCAGTCGAGAATACCCCAGGGAACTGCTCTAATCTGTCACATGGATTCATTGTCACATGAGCTGAAATGGGAGTCGATGGCACTCAACAAAGGTGGGAACCTGGTGTCAGTATTGTTTCTACGCTTTTCACTGGGCAGCCACATTGGAGACCCACAGGTCTGAGAAGAGCCCTATATAACTAGTTAGAATTTCAGTGTCTGCATCTTTTTTTTTTTTTTTTATTTTATTATTTTTGTGTGAGTGTACCGTCAAATCAGATCTGACTGGTACAGGAGGAGATTGTCCCTCCTTCCCCGGCAGAGCATCTGGTGGATCCGAACCATGCGCCTCTGGGATTGTAGTTGCAGCTCCTTACCACTAGGCCACCAGAGCTTCCCTCAGTGTCTGCATCTTAACTAAAAGATTAAGAATCTTGAGAACACTGATTAAGTTTAGAAACCCTGGGTCCTGAGATTCCTTGCCTGAACAACCATAATTAAGCAGAATTAAGTGCCTTTAGTGCAGACATTTTAGCTTAACAGTCATGAGCTGTCCAATGGACACTAATGTAGCCAGCATTTCTTTTGGTGCTGGTGTTTTGTTGTTGTTGTTGTGTATCATCAAGTTGGAACTCACCCACAGCTGACCCGCTAGCGAATTTTCAGAGGCAGGAGTGGAACCATGCCCCTTAGGGATGACAGTGTAACTTCTTAACATTAGGCCACACTAAAAGCTGGTTATTATGTTAATTTCTTAATATAAGGGATCACCTAATTTTTAATTTTTTTTTCTTTTTGTCCTTCATTGTAGATCACTGATTTTGGGCAGTCCAAGATTCTAGGAGAGACCTCTCTCATGAGGACCTTATGTGGTACCCCCAACTATTTGGCTCCAGAGGTTCTCCTGTCCTTTGGGACTGCTGGGTATAGCCGTGCTGTGGACTGCTGGAGTTTAGGTGTTATTCTTTTTATCTGGTAAGAGCCGCTTTGTTGCATCGTGATTCTGGTTGGAGGTATAAGATGGCATAAAAAATGCGCCTGGGTAGAATAAAGCTTGTGTCTAAATTGAAGTCATCTTTGCCTATAAAGAAAACTCTTCTGGGTTTTCATTATGTTGAACAAGAAATCTGTGTATCCGAATGCCACTGAGAACGCCTCTTCATTTCTCTTCCCTTTTCTCTCTGCCGACATTAAGCCTTAGTGGGTATCCACCTTTCTCTGAGCATAAGACTCAAGTGTCACTGAAGGATCAGATCACCACGGGAAAATACAACCTCATTCCTGAAGTCTGGGCAGAGGTCTCAGAGAAGGGTATGGACATGGAAGGTTTCTGAAGAAGCTGTGGTTTGCGGCAATGTGTCTGTCTGCTTTGGTGGGCATTTCTCTCCCAATTCAGTCACGCTCCCTCTTGTCCATCCTGTTCCCTTTTCGGTTGTCCGTTTTGCAAGGCAAAATGATGATTCCAGGAGCTGTTCTTCAGAACCAGGCTGACCTGAGCTTATTTCCTGGGTCTGTCACTAGAGGTTTAAACCCTTCCAGTCTCCATTTCTTTATTTGTGGAAAAGACTCCAGTAACCCCCCATCTAAGGGAGCTCAGGTGAGGTAGTTTGTAGAGAGTTGCGCTGCCAGCCCGGAAGCCACGCCTCTCTCTGGTAGTTTGAATCCACCAGCTTCTCAGGAGAAAGATGGGCAGTCTCCTGCCATCTGATTTACAGCCTTGAAAACCTGCTAGAAGGTGAGCTATGAGCTGTTTGCAACTGCTATGAGACAGCAGTGAGTTTGAGTTTTAAGTGTCAGGAGCCCCCAGTGGCAAAATGGTTAAAGTTTATGGCTATTAATAATAAGTCTGGTGATTTGAACCCTCACAGCTGTTCTGTAGGAGGTAGATGTAGCAATCTACTCCTTCAGGGATAACAGCCATTTAACTCTTAGAACTCTATGGTCTCATGTGGTTACTATGAAGTGAAAATCAATTAGAAGGCAACAAGAGTGAAGTATACAAGTGCCTGGTACTTTAAGTGCACAATAATAAGTGACTTTTGGTTACTTTCTTTGGAGATAAGTTGGCATGTAAGAGCGAAAAGAATTACTTTGTGTTTTATAAGCTCAAGCTGCAACTTGATGATTCTCAGAAGGAAAAGAAACATTTACTGAAAATGTAGCATAGTTGCCAAACAATGAAACATGGATGATTGCAGTTCAATGCCAGCATGTTTATTTAAGGGAAACCATTGTAATATACAAGCCACCTGCCAGTTCTTCCTTAGTGGAGTAGTCAAGCTTTATTTCAAACAATCCAGCGGTTCTGGAAGTTTCTGTAATGGTTTAGGGCCTCTTGCCACTAGTCTCTTAGACTCAGGGAGAGTTCACTGAGCATCCTGAGTAACTTAGAACTGGGTGGAAGTTCGGCTTTAATGAGTCGAAACTTGAGTCCAGTAAGGAGAGTGGGATCAGAGATCCAAGAGGCTGTCAAACTCTAGACCCCTGAGGAAGGAAATGAGAGGATTAGGTTCCCTGCCTGTTACTTCTGGTGACTTCAGGATGATCTCAGACTCTCCTCCCCTTTTCTCTGGATGCTGGCTTATGCTTCTGGCATCATTTAAGAGCGCTGTTGTAATGGATTTCCCCTTTGCACTGCTTTTAGTCAAATTACCTTGTTACTTTAGCTCTAGACCTTGTCAAGAAGCTGTTGGTCGTGGATCCCAAGAAACGTTTCACCACAGAAGAAGCATTAAGACACCCGTGGCTTCAGGTGGGTGTGGGGCAGTGTCCACTGGCATGAAACCCTGGAGGTGATCTGTGCTTGAGAGAGTTGAAGATGGACATGAGTTTGTTAAATGTTTAAAGCTGAGCTTTTAGGAACCTTATTGTTGTTAGGTGTTAATTGAGTCTGTTTTGACTCGGTGACTTCATGGGACAGATTAGAACTGTCCCATGGAGTTTTTGTTAGTCTGTGCCTTCTATTTGCCTGCGACTCATAGTGATCCTATATACAACAGCTCTGAAGCTTGCTGTGTCCTGAGCCAGTCTCCCTAACCCAGACATACCAACCCCCATTGCCCCAGTTATTGTATCAGTCCATCTCCTCCTGGCTCTTCCTTTCCTGCGCTGACCCTCCATCCTTCCAAGCATGATGTCCTTCTCCAAGGACTGGTCCCTCCTGGCCAAGTGCCCAAAGCATGAGAGATAGAGCTTCAAAATCCTTGCCTCCAAGGAGCAGCCTGGTTTCACCCTCTCCAAGAAAGACTTATTTGTTGTCTTGGTGGTCTATGGTGTGTTCAAGACTCTTCTCCAGCACCACAACTCAAAGGTATTGAGTCTTCTTCTGTCCCTCCTTAGTCATTATCCAGCTCTCTGATGAAAAGCAAGTAATTGAGAAGACCATGGTCTGGATAAGGCGCACCTTAGTCTCTAGACTGACATCGTTGCTTCTCAGTACTCTGGAGAGGTCCCTGACAGCAGACTTTCCCAGTGCAATTTGGCTTTTAATTTCTTGACAGCTGGTGCCAAGAGTATTGACTGTGGAGCTGAGCAAACTGAAGCTGTTAACAACCTCAATCTCCTCTTCATCTGTCATGGTGTTGCCAATTGGCCCAGTGCTCTAGTCTTTACAGGAGGAGCTTTGCTGGCATAGTAGCTAAGTGCTGAGCTTAAAAGGTTAATGGTTCAAAACTGTCTGCTGTTCCAAGTGAGATGGAGGTGGTATTTGGCTTCCATCACAATTACAGCCCTAGAGACTGTATGGGGCAGTTCTCCTCTGTCATTTAAGAGCACTAAAGAGAGTTTGATGGTCTATGAGTAAGGCATTGCTCTACCAACCCAAAGGGATTAGGTTGATCCATGGGAGAAAGATGGACAGTCTCCTTTTATGCAGTTTACAGCCTCTGAAAACTCACTGGAGGGTCAGCTGTGTTGTACTGTAGAGATGGAACAGACTCACAGCTGACTCTCCAGCACGTTTCAGAGGCAGTATATTGCACAGGAGCAGACTGCCCATCTGGCTCCTGCAGAGTAGCTGCTGGATTCGAACCTCCTGCCTTTGGCTTGGCAGTGCAACTCTTTACCACTCAGTCACTTCTAGGTTATTGCCATGGAGTCAGTTCCAGCTCCATGGTGATGACTTGACTGATGCATCAGAATGATCACTGCTCTGGCGATGTGGGGACCTTTATAGAAGAAAAGGCCACCTCTTTCAGGGCACCGCTGTGTGGACTTGAACCACCAGCCTTTTGGTAAACAACTGAGTACCAAGTGTTGCACCCAGGGTTCTTTTGTGTGCATTTGGAGGAATAGAAGCTTTTTGACTTGCCATGTGCATCTTGGATGTCTAAGCTTCTTCTGTGGCCTGTCCTGGTGGTTCTTGGCTACCTTGAGCCTTTTTTGGGTTTGTTTTTGGTCTTTTTAAAATTTTTTTTTTATTTTATTATTTTTGTGTGAATTTACTGTCAAATCAGATCTGACTGGTACAGGAGGAGATTGTCCCTCCTTCCCCGGCAAAGCATCTGGTGGATTCAAACCGTGCGCCTCTGGGATTGTAGTTGCAGCTCCTTTCCACTAGGCCACCAGAGCTCCCCTTTTTTAAAAAAAATTTATACTGATTTATTTACAAAATTTGAATGCATTGTTTTTCACAAAATACCTTGAGTCTTGAAGATGGGCGCCGCTCCTTTAAAAGTGCTTCCCTCCTCTGCACCACTACCCTCTGCTGCCCCCAGGTGGAGGGGCTGCCTTCTAGTCAGCTTTCAGCTTCAATCAGGGAACAGCTTAAGGATGAGGAGGGTCACGGGACGAGCTCAGGTATTAAAGGGACTGTATCTTAGTCATGGTGAGTAGGCATGCCATGAAAGACACTTCCCTTATGGAAGACCCTGGATGAGATGGATTGATACAGTGACTGGGGCAATGGGAGGGTAGGTGTGTGAGACTGGCTCAGGACAGGGGGAGTTCAGAGCTATTGTACATAGGGTTGCTGTGGGTGGTAGGTGACTCGACGGCGCCTAACAACAGCAACAACAGGCAGGCCACTGGTGTAAGCCTGTGCATTTGAGTTGGCCTCAGCTCTGTGGTCCTGGGTGCCTTGTGGCTGCGGTGAGGGGAGCTATCTCTAATGAGGTCACTTTGAGCTGCCAGAGATGGAAGCTGTTTGTGGCTCTGCTGGGCTCATCTTTGGTTCTGGAATTAGCTAGTGTGTTGGGCAGGTATTCTGATGGATTCTTCTCAAATGTGCGCTTCCATTCAGCAAGGCTGTGGCCTTTTCTGCTCTTTTGGTCGTTTCAAAAATGTGAGTTTAGGCGAGCTCTGGTGGCCTAGTGGCAAGAAGCTGCACTGCAATCCCAGAGGTGCATGATTCAAATCCACCAGATGCTCTGCTGAAGAAGGAGGAACAATTTCCTCCTGTAACTATCAGATCTGATTTGATGGTACACACACACAAACAATGAAATAAAATAAAAAATATATATTTTAAAAAATACATACTAAAAAAAAAATGTGAGTTTAACCAGGTAGCTTGAGAGCTCCTTGGTGGCCCCAGTAACCACCATGCTTTGGGGGTCTAGGGAAAATTGTCCCTGACTTTCCCCTTCCAACCCCTCACATTGGACAGTTTTGCTCAGTCTGAAAACAGCAAATCCTTAGAAACACACACACACACACACACACACACACACACACACATCCCCCTCTCCCCCCCCCAGCAGCAGCAACAAGGCAGATAGATGTGTTTGGGATGTTGCCCTGGCAACAGCAGTCCTTGCTGAAGAAATCCCTTCAGATGATTTAGCACTTAACAGACCACACAGATTTGAAGCTGCAGGACCCTGGAGAGAATGGAGTTTGGAAACAAAGGGTACCTTCGCATGTGGGGATTTCATTTTAATGAAAAAGAGAGAGATGGTTTGGGGCTCTTTTCAGGCATCCAAGGGCAACTCCCAGAGAGCAGAAGTGGAGCTACATTAGTCTAGAGAGAGCGGAGCTGGCTCACACGTAGGCCTGTGCATGGTTTTCCCCTCAACCGGAAACTAGTAAACACGCACAGCCCGTGGCTGATTTGTTTGGTTTATTTTTTTCCCCCCCGGTGACAAAAGAAGCTTGTTATGAACACCTGGGGGAAAGATGACATTCAGTCCTGCCTTGGGGAGGCCTCAGCTAAACATTTTTTTGTCCCCATTTTCCTTTGACAGCAAAAGGTAGGACAAGTACTGTATGGGGACACTGATCCAGATGGTTCATTTAAAGCATCACCTGCTGAGAGGCTAGCTTTTAATGTGGGGAAAATACAGTCCTTTTTAAAAAAAAACCCAAAAAGAACACCCAGAGGTTTTGTGAGCCTGGAACTCGACTGAGCACTGAGGATACAGGTTCTAGTCTCTGCGTCGTCATTAACACACTTTCTAGTTTTGGAGTCTGCCCCGAATGTCCAGTGTCTGCCTCGTTTTCATTGCCTGAACTGGAAGGTTTTTATTCCTGTTCGCTGTGTTGTTAGACTCTGTCAAGCCAACCACGATCATAGTGACCCTGTGGACAGCAGACCCGAGCCTTACCCTGTCCTGCACTGTCCCTCCCCATCTCTGTCATGCTCACGCTCACTGTGTGGTCACGATGTTAAGCCATCTGGTTGAGGGTCTTCCTCCCTTTCGCTGACCCTCCACCTTTTCCACCATGATCCCTTTTTCCAAGGCCTCGCCCCTCCTGACAACATGCCCAGACTAAATGAGAGGAAGTTTCACCATCCTCGCCTCTAAGGAACACCCTTCTTGCACTCCCTCCAAGAGAAGATGGATTTGTTTGTTGTTTTGACTGTCCACGGTTATGTGCAATACTCTTTGCCAACACCACAATTCAAAGTCATCGATTCTTCTTTCATCTTCTTTATTAATTATTCAACCTTCAGATGCATAGGAAACAATGGAAAACACTTGCTTTTATAACTTACAATGTCTTTTAAATTATTAAACAAGAATTTATTTGGAAGTTATAATTCACATAGTAGTCCTGGTGGAAAGGGTGAAACCAGTCTGCTCTTTGTGTGCATGTACCGTCAAATCAGATCTGACTGATACAGGAGGAGACTGCCCCTCCTTCCCCGGCAGAATATCTGGTGGATTTGAACCATTCGCCTCTGGGATTGTAGTTGCAGCTCCTTGCCACTAGGCCACCAGAGCTCCCCTTCAGCCCAGCCTGCTCTTTGGAGACAAGGATTCTGAAGCTCTGTCTGACATATTTGGGACATGTTACAAGAAGGGACCAGTCCTTGGAGAAGGACATGCTTGAGAGGGTGGAGGAACAGCAGGAGAGGAAGACTCTGGATGAGATGGATTGATTCAGTGACTGGGGTAATGGTGGTAGGTGTGTCAGAGACAGTAAGGCTGACAGTAAGGCTAGAGTAGATTTCAGGGCTGTTGTACATAGGTCACTATGAGTCGCAAACAACTCAACGGCACATAACAACAGTTTAATTTCTGTTTCTAACTAGATGGTAAATATCTCAAAAGGAAGCATATTTGCAGATACACATTGCTACCTGTACTATGTGATTTAGTACTTTTTAAAAAAACAATTATTTGTGTGTGTGTGTGTGTGTGTGTGTGTATGATTTGTTTTAGGAGAGCTGTGTGGTCAGCTATTTGGCATCCCTGAATGGCTCTCATGTGAGAACTTGCCACCATGGTTTGATTGGTTTGTTCATTCCCTCTGTCAGAGGACAATTAAGGAGCTTGTGTTCCTAGCCCTGTGGCCAGGGTGGGTGCACAGACCAATGAGATCAGGCCTCGCCTTGGGTGGTTGGCCGTAGGGTGGGAGTGCGTCTTGACCACCATAGTAATTGCAGTGCAGTGTGACACCTGTGCTCGAGGAGGTGCAGGGGTGTGGAATCCACAGGCGGACATGGGCCAATTGTCTGTGGGCTCACAGGGTGGACCGCCTGAAAGCGGTGAGTGGCCTGGGAAGGACTTGGGGGCTAGGTGGGTCAGTATTGCTTGTGTTCCTCTGAGGGGCTCAAGTATGTTGGGGAGGATAAGGATGGTACAGGATAGGTCAGGTTTCAATTCTGTTCATAGGGTCTCTGTAAGACCTATTAGACTCAATGGCACCTAACAACAACATACCTATTTTTATCCCCCCTTGTTGTGTACCGTCAAGTTGGATCCAGCTGTCACAGGAGAGATCCCCTCCTTCTCCAGCAGAGCATCTGGTGGATTTGAACTGTGCCTTGGTATTGCAGTGCAGCTTCTTGCCACTAGGCCACCAGAGCGTGCGTGTGTGTGTGTGTGTGTGTATATATATTAAAGTATTATTTAAATGTTGTTGTTGTTGTTATGTACCATCAAGTTAGAATTGATTCATAGCTGATCCTCCAGTGGGTTTTCAGAAGCAGTAAATCACATGGGAGGAATCTGACCATCTTTCTCATGCAGAGCAGTTGGTGTACTTGAAGCACATACCTTTCAGTTAGCAGTGCAATTCCTTACCAGTAAGCCACCAGAGCCCCAATATCTATTATGCAGTCTCTGCTCAAAAGGATTTACAGCCTCAGAATCTCAACAGAGGCTTTCAGTCAGGATTGACTCTATGACAGTGGGTGGGTGTCTGTTATGAAAGTTCTAGTAAGCATTGGACTACTCACCAGAAGTTGACAGTTTGAACCTGTCAGTTAAAGCACCAGACGAGATGTGACAGTCTGCTCCTGTGTAGATTACAGCAGTGCAAACGCTCTGGGGCATGTCCACGCTTCTGTATGAGTTTGAAATTACTTGAGGGCACCAGGTTTGAGAAAGAGAGAGAGAGACAGAGACAGAGAGACACGTAACTGCACACAGGAAACGGTTGCTCATTTAGTTGAAAGTAGCTGAGATG
Organism: Elephantulus edwardii; assembly: GCF_000299155.1. Lineage (NCBI taxonomy): Eukaryota > Metazoa > Chordata > Mammalia > Macroscelidea > Macroscelididae > Elephantulus > Elephantulus edwardii. Next base: position 12,243,756 of record NW_006399839.1, on the reverse strand, counting down.
AATGGGCAGGAAGACCAGGAGGCTCCTGGGGGGGGGCGGTGTTGTGGCGTGAGCATGTCCAGGGAAAGGAAGGAGTGGCTTTTGGGAAATGACATTGCGTGAGCAGTGAGAGAGCCTAAAGCATTCGAGTGAGCATGGCGTGGCCCCCAGGCCAGCTCTTGTTATTAGGTGTCCTGGAGTCAAGTACGACTCATAGCGACCCTGGCCTACCCTTTCCGTCCTCTTCATCTCTGACACACTCAAATCCATTGCTGCAATCCCTGTGCCAATCCACCTCCCTGAGGGTCTTCCTCTCTTTTGCTGACCTGCCATCTTTTCAAGCATGGTGTCCTTTTCCAAGGAACAGCTTCACCTAGCTATGTGTCCAAAGTACATGAGACAGAGCTTCGCTGTCTTTGCCTCTAAGGAGCACTCTGGGTGCACTTTCTCTGAGACATATCTCTCTATTCTTTTGGCATGGGCTGTTCAGTACTCTTCTTCTACACCACAGCTCAAAGGCATCGATTCTGTTCTGTCATCCTTATTCATTGTTCAGCTCTCAGAGGCCTAGCAGGTGACAGAAAAGACCATGGCCTGACACACTAGGTGTCCTGAAAATGAGCATTGGGGAGCTACACCATGTATCTCAGGAGACAGAGTGATTGAAGGTGGCGACTGTCACTGCAGATACAGGATAGACGAAGCTGTCATTAATTCTCTAGCACACAGCTAATAAAATCTTAGAGGCCTTTGCTACTGCATGCCCAGCTTTTCCTTCCCCCCAGCATGCATTTAGCTTGGAGGGTGAAGAAGCACATGGCTTTGAACTCCACACAGCCAGTGGTCAGCTGGGATTCTGGCTGGTCCCCAAGCCCAACATTCCAAGTCATGGATGTGTGGCCTTCCTCTAGGTAGGGATAGCCGTACCAGGCCATTCTGATCTCCCCAGAAATCCTTGAGCCCTGGGGAAGGTGGGTGCCACATGCATACACATCTGCGCGGCTGCTGCCTCCCCGTCTGTGTTAGTTTCCTTTCCTGCAGCATGAACCGTCATGTCTGGTCACAGCCTGCTCTTTGTCTTCCTTCTCAGCCCTGAGCTCTGGGAGACTTGAAGGGCTCCTCACGACTTGTCCAGCCCCGGCTGCATGGATTTTGTAGGTGCTAGGACAGCTTTGTCAGCATGGTCTGATTTACTGGCCTCACTAGCTGATGGGAGATGGAATCTTCTGGAAAGATTAGGAGGCTGTATTGGAAAGATTCAGAGGCTGTATGGGGCTGTCCTTTTGAGAGCTGTGCCAGCCTTGCCCCTCACCTCCTATTTGCTGCCAGCTCCCTCAGTCTCTGGGGTGCTGAGGTCTGAGCCCACTGAGGGTTCTTGCACTTGGGGTTTAATTCAGCCACTGGTGCCAGAGCTTTGTTTGCTGATGACAAGCTCCAAGCTCTGGGAACATAGACAAGGAATCCCTTGGGAGCTTCAGCTGGAAGGGGCGGGATCCCTCTTGATGGACAGACCGGTGTTGCTGCCCTTATTGTCGCTTCTTGGTGTGGGCATCCTCGGCTATTCATGAGTCTATACGTTCTCTCCTCAAACACAGTGTGCCCATGTTGGTTTTGAAAAATTTTTTTAATTCTTCTTTTATATTGGCTTATAAGCAAAATTTGTATATATTGTGTATTTATATTTGTATATATATATTTCCTTTATTCATGTTGGTTTTAAATATATATATATATACATATATTAAATCTTTATCCCTTTTTAATTGTTATTTTTATTTTCTTTTGATTTTCTTTGTGGGTTTTTTGTTTGTTTGTTTGTTTGTTTTTATTGTGTGCTGTTGAGTCAGTTCCAACTGGTGCATAGGAGACTGTGCCTCCTTCTCAGGCAGAGCATCTGGTGGATGTGAACCGTCTGCCTCCAGGATTGCAGTGCAGCTTTTTGCCACTAGGCCACCAGAGCTCCTTTAATTGTTAATTGAACAAAAGTTGACAAAAACAAATTGGTTTTCCCTTGGACCGTTATTCATTGTTGCACATTTTCTTCCCTCCTCTTGTACGTATGTTGGTTGGTTGGATTTTTTGTTGTTGTTAGGTTTTGGTGGGCATTTTTTTTTCTTTTTCATTCTTTTGTACCTATGTTTTAAACTTCTCTACAGGATGAAGACATGAAAAGAAAGTTTCAGGAGCTGCTTTTGGAAGAAAATAAACCAGCAGTCCTGCCCCAGATTCCACCACAGGTATTTGATGATGGCCGCTCGAAGGCTGAGTATAATGGAGGCATCTCTGGCTGCTCTAAATGGTTGCTGCTGTCCCAGGTGGGAGGTTTGCGTTTGCCCAGAGGCACGGCAGAAGAGAGGTCAGGCGATTTACTTCTGAAAAGCCTAACAGCTCTACTTTAAGGGGTTGCCACGAATTGACACTGAGTCACCAGCAGCTGGTGTTTGCCCTTCCTGGTTCAGTTCCTGGCCAGTCCACCTCATGCACAGCCATGGCTTGAATGTTGATGTGATGCTGAGTTTAAGTGGAGTTTGCAGACTAGGATGGATGAGAAAGAAAACTAGCCCAAACAAAGCCCTATGGATCATTAACGATCCATTCCACAGCCGATCATGGGGAAGATCTAGGACAGCTTTTGTTCCTCCTGTATTGATTGCCCAGAGTCAAGGCGAGATAGTAGCAGCTAACAACAGCAGAGCTGTATTTAACGAGGATGAGAAATACCCATTGGGTAAATATGCTCAACTTGGGGGTGTGTGTGTGATAGGAACAGAGATGGTCACTTGGAATATATTAGAAGTTTCCTGGAAATGCCCCCAGAACTTACCTGCAACATTTTGAAAAGCATATTGATTATGTTACAGAGCCAATGATTTTCTTTTAAACACTGCTCCCTTGCTTTCAGCCTTCCACCAGTCGCAAGCGGCCCCGAGAAGGGGAAGCGGAGGAGGCCGACACCCCAAAGCGCTTGGCTGTGTACGCTGCCGTCTCTTGAGCACTGCCCTTTGAACAGTGGGAGAAACGCACCTTCTTGAATTCTGCTGCCGTTTTATTTCCTTTTTTTTTTTTTTTTGTATAGTTAGTCTTGTAATTATAGGAATAATTGTTTGCCCACAATCAAGAAACCTGCGGGAACATGGAATGTGCGCTTATGCTCAGTGAAAAAGGATACATCCTTTGATACATCAAGCCAGCTCTTGTGTCCGATGCTTATTTCTTCTGTTTGAGGTTGTTTTGTATCATTCCTGTGCTGATCTGCTTGGCTGCTCCTGGGCATCCTCAGGATGGACCCCTGCCTCTCAGTGTGGGAGAGCTGTGTGGGTAAATCCTAAAGGCCCTTTAACAAGGTTGCAGGGAAAAGGTTGGTGTGAGTCTACAGAGCGTGGCTGGCTGCTAAAGTCCCCTTGAGGTGCCAGGTATGGGGCTGTCCTCACCATAGGCCACTTTTACATTCTCATCTTCCTTCTCAATCACTGAAACCTTGAAGCAGAGAAGTTGTGAAATGAAAAAAATAAATTTTTTTCCCACTTTTAGGAAAGTGTCTTGGCCTGTTCTGTGTTATTTCATGCAATGTTCCCCCGCAACATAATCCTGTAAATATTGCAGTGCGACCAAACACATGACTATTTCTGCGACAGGTAATCTACAAGAAGGGGGAGCAAAGGACTAAAAGTGACCTCACGGCAGTTCTTGTAAGGGTGTTCTGCTAAGCGAGTGTTGATTCAGTATTTTCTAGGCCCTGTGCAGAGCCGACTGCCTGTGGCTGCGCTCACATAATTTCCATGCTGACCTTTTGAGCTAGATAGGATGATTAGCTCCAGAATAATTTTGGTTTTATATAGTATATGAACTCTTGTGTTGAAGCTCTGGTGGTCTAGTGGCAAGAAGCAGCACCGCAATCCCAAAGGACACGTGGTTTGAATCCACCATCTGCTCTGCAGGAGAAGGATGGGCAGTCTCCTCCTCTGTAATTAACTGCCACTGAAAACCCACTGGAGGGTCAGCTACAGGTGAGATCTGACACCACACTACACAACCACCACCATCACCACCCTCAGATTATATAGTAGTTTGTGTAGTTTATAAGTGGTAATGGTTGTACACTGTCGAGTTGGGACCCATTCATATCTGACTCTCCAGCAGGTTTTCAGAAGCAGTGAATTGCACAGGAATTGAGTGCCCCTCTCTTTCCCACAGAGCAGCTGGTAGATTTGAATCCTGTGCCTTTGCGTTGATAGTGTAATTCCTTACCACAGGGCCATTCCTTGGAGAGGGACATCCTCCTTGGAAAGGTGGAGGGTTGGTGAAAGAGAGGAAGACCCTCAATGAGATGGTTTGACACAGTGACTGCTGCAATGGGATTGAGTGTGTCAGAAAGTGAGGATGGCACAGGATAGGACAGGGTTCAATTGTGTTGTTCAAGGAGTCGCTAAGAGTCATCCTCTGGCTCGACAGCACCTAACAACAACAGGCCGCCAGAGCCCCCTCCTTGATAGTACCTAACAATGACATTATATAGGAGTGGATCGAATTAGTGTGGTTACTTATCCAACATAACGCAGGTGGTGATGGGCAGAGGTGTGACTTGGCCCAGATCTTGAAGTAGTTCTGTTTTAATTCTGTATTTGATCAAACTCACCTTGACAGAATATCCAAGAGACTGGTGTTTAAATCTTGTTTGCACTGTGTTCGGATTGTACTAGGTAGTGAGGTACCAAGCGCCTCAAATTTCTTTTATCTGTTCACTGCATTAGTTTAATCCTCTGCAGGCTGGCTGCAAAACCAGCCTTGTCATTTGGGGAATTGTGGCCATCTCGGTGGCGAGGAGCAGAAGCCCACTCAAGTTACTTCGTGAGCAGGGTCACGCGTTTCAGGGATCCAGATGGCTGGGCCTGGGAGACCTCGGCAGCCCAGGTGGCTCCTCTCCTCTTACTGTGACCCATTGATTTGGCTTCTTCCATAGCTTTGCCTGGTTCGGGCACACTCAAGCTACCTACCAGCCGTGCCATGAATTGGGTCTCGTGGTTCAGGTGCCAGTTGTGCTCCAGCCAGGTTGGGGGGTCAAGGGCACAAAGCCCATTACCCTTGGCAGTTTCCATTCAAAGGACGGGCAGACAGCCTGAGGCTTGGCTGGCCTGATGCTGGGAGCCAGCCGGAGAGTTAGGAGGTTTGCATATTTAAGGGAACGAAGCAAGGATGTCCAAATGAGGTGGGTGTTAGCTGATAGGAATATTGAATAGTGGAGGTTGTGGTTTCTAAGACATTCTTTCCCTGTTGGGGCAGCTTCACTGTGGTCGGCTGAATAATGGCCCCAGAGAGCTCTTTTTCCTAATTCCTGGAGCCTATGAATATGCTACTTGAGTTGGCAAGAAGGCCACAGTTAAGCTGCTCACCAAAAGGGTGGGAGTTCGAATCTATCCACACTAAAGACAAATATAACCTTCCCAAAATAGAAAATTCTGCAAAATGTATCTCTAAGGTTTTGGAGACTGTGGGTCTGTATCTTCATGAAAGTCAGGAGAACAAGCATGTAAAATGAGCTTATGGTAAAAGCACCCAGGTGCCCGCTGCCTTGAGAGCTCTGGCAGCCAGCCACCCTACAAAGCTCTGGCAGTCTGCTTCCATAAAGTCGGTTTACAGCCTTAGAAAGCCCATATGGTCAGATTTGCCCCAACACAGGGGTCCTGTGAGGTGGAATAGACTTGGCAATACCTAACAACAGGAACATGGGACTTCAAGGTATGATTAAGGATTTTGAGATAAGAGCTTGGGTTTGAAATCATCACAGGGGTCCTCATAAGAAGGCCACTCATGGGGGAAGGAGGAGGAAAGAAAATGTGCAACAATGAATGAATAAAAAGAAAAAACCCAAGATGACTCAGGAGTTGTCAGAGAAGCGATGTGACATAGTGAGACTGGAGTGCTACACGCTGAAAATGAGGAAAAGCACAAAGCCAAGGAATGTAAGTTACCATCAGAAGTTGTAGGGAGGTCTGGTAGGCTAGTGGTAAGGAGTTGCCCTTCCAACTAAAATGCATGTGGTTTGAATCCACCAGCTGCTTCATGGGAGAAAGACCGGGCAGTCTCCTTCCATGTGATTTACAGCCCCTGAAAATCTGCAGAGAGACATCTGTCAGTTGGTTTGTTATAATGAAATGTGTTTTGTAAGCCACCTGGTTTGAAGTATTTTGTTACAGAAGCCATGGGCACCCAATACACTTGCCAGTGAGAATGCATTAGCTGGTTATTGGCCACCCAGCATCCACCCCTCTTTCCAATCTCTCTAAGAAGTTTTGTCCTCTGTCCCACGGGTGAGATAAATTAAATGTAAGCTCCCCATTACAGAAACTGGAGGGTTCCCTAGTCTTCTGCCATATTCTTTCTACTGATTTCTCAGCTGGAAGTGAACTAACTCCCAGTGTTGAACAAATTGAGTGGGGAAGACAATACTTACCTGAGCTCTGTACCCCCCAGTCAGCTTTGGGGCAGCTTATCCTGCTGGGCTTTTGTTTTCTTAGCAGTTAAATGGACACAATAACGGTACCAACCGAATATGGTGCCATCATGCCTGGCACATAGAAGGTGTCAATAAGTGTTGGATGCTTGATCCCTACTAAGTGGTCACAGGGAGCCATAGAATGTTCTTGTGAAGTCATCTGTTCAGTCAGGAGCTCCTTTTCAGGCAATCAGAGTGGGTAATTGGGGTGCATTTAATAAAGTAGATTTGAGAATTGCTATGCTTGGGAGCTCTGGTGGCCTAATGTTAAGAAACTGCACCGCAATTCCAAAGGCATGTGCTTCAAATCCACGGAAGAAGGATGGGTAGTTTCCCTCTCATGTGACATACTGCTTCTGCAAACCTGCTGAGGGTTAGCTATGAGTTGGACTCGAGGGCACATAGCAACAACATGTCTGGGAAGAGTGGTGGGTGGTACAGAGGTGGCGAGGGTATTTCTGAGTGGCTGAAGTCACTGCTGCTCCCCTTCTTCCCTTCTGTAGAATGGACAGGTTGCTCCAAGGTGGACCCACTGAATGCCAAGATGATGGTGCAGTGGGCACCTCTTGTTTGTGCCGTCCTGCATCTGATGGTTCTCCCCTCTGTTTTCTTGAGGGAGGCACCTTGCCTCATATTCCTTTGACTCATGTCCTTCTGGAGGTGATGACCCCAGTTTCTTCCCAGAGGGACTGATCTGGTTGGAATGGTTTGCTGAGGAAGATGCATGTGACCCACATGGGCCCAAGGAGAATCAGTTTTGGGACTCTGACTGGAATGGTATTAAACAGTCTACACTCAACACCCATGGAAGGGGCAGTCAGGAAATCAGAAGACATAACACACCGGGCACATCTACTGTCAAGGACCTCTTTAAAGTGCTAGAGAGCAAGGATGTTAGATTAAAGACTAAGCTGCACGTGGCCCAAAGCATAATATTTTCAGTTCCTTCATAAATATGTGAATGTTGAACAGAGAATAAGGAAGACTGAAGAAGAACTAATGCTTTTGAATTGGCTTGTTGAAGACTATTGAATTGAACAGATTGCTCAAAGAACAAACAAGCCTGTCTTGGCAGCCAGATTCCATAGGTGAGACTTCATCTCACATATTATGAGGCCAACAGGCCTGGTAACAACCAGGAGGCAGTATGCCCCAAAGGACACTATGCTTGGAAAAGTAAAGGGTCAGTGAAGGAAAAAAGACTCTCAATGATATGGATTTACACATAGTGACTGCAACAGTGGGTTAAGCATGGCAGAGATTTTTGAAGGTGGTGCAAGGTTTTGATCTGTTATGCATAGGGTCACTGTGAGTCAGGGTTAACAGCATCTAACAGCTGTTTCCTCTGGTGGCTGAGCTAGAGCTGCTGGGGTTACTGTGTGGACAGAACCTACATGAGACTGAAGTCCCAGAGGAAAAGCTCTGAGAGGTTAGTGAAAGGTTCAGTTGGTCTTTTGAGCACTTGGGTTTAGCTATGGCTAAAGTCGTCACCACCCTGGGCTTTTTCATCATGTAATTTATAGTGTTATTTGCTTCTGTTTATTCTCTGATGGCTTAGTGGTAAAGAGTTGGCACTACCAACTTAAAAGAACGCATTTTGAATCCATCAGCTGCTCCACAGGAGAAAGATAGGCAGTCTCCTCCTGTGTGATTTACAGCCTCTGAAAACCTGCTGGAGGGATGGAAGGCTATGTGTTGGTTCTGATTCTTAAGGCACAAAACAACTAGGTTGGATCTGTTACTTCTCTCTGATAGAAGGATTTGGAACTATTTACACTCCCAAGAGACTCTTAAGACTTTCCTCTCTGAAGGGAAAACATTCTTAGATTTTTTTTTTGCCAACTTTAGGGTTTTCAGAGAGGTTTGGAGCAGAGAATGGAAAGTGAAGATGTGGGAAGTACCAGTCCCTCCACTCCTAAGGTTCGGTGAACTCCCAGCTAATTATACCACAGGCTTTGGAAGCAAAGCCCCTTTCATTAAACTTTTAGGAGACTTGGAAGGAAAAGGCCTCAATTATACCATTTCGGTGTGTGCCAGGGATTGTGCTCGGGGACTGACTTGCATTAATGCCCACATCAGCCCTGTGGGAAAGTACCTCTTGTCCCCACTTTGCAGATGTCAAAACTGAGGTTTTTAAGGACCTTGACAAAGGTTTCACAGAAAGGGGATATGAGTTTTTTGAACAACCTCTTGGTCCTTAACCATCAAACTACTTAGGAGGTCTTCTCATTGGACCATCAACCGGTTTAGTTCTGAGCACTGAAGATTTATTTGGTCCCAACATCTCTTGGGAGCTCTGGTAGTCTCTTGGTAAGGAGTTTGTTTGCATGGCCAAACCACAGACAATCAGTGTGAATCTCCCAGCTGCTCCAAAGGACAAAGATGGGCAATCTCATCCCTTTCAATTTACCATCTCTGAAAACCTGCTAGAGGGTAAAGCTATATGAGTGATTGCAATTCAGGAGTATTCAACAGCAACAACCTCAAAGTTGTTCTCCTTAATAGTTCACAGTTAAGGAAAAAAAGATGTCCCTCTCGCCCCTAACCACGCAGGGGTTAGTGGAGATTGGAGAGTTGATCTCTGGTTCTCCTCTGAGCCTCTCTCTCTTCAGGATGCTGGGGTCACTCTGCCATGTACATTTAATACAAGTGCTTGCACACCTCCATACGTTCTCTACCTGTGACACTTCTTGGGGCAAAGACCCTCCCTCTTGGTCGCAGGATGCCCAGGTCAAGGGAAAAGGGCAACTCAGAGGATGCGAAGAGGGACTCAGCGTGGGATGGCTGAAGTGCGGCGGGCGGCGGCCCCGTTCCGGTAACGGCACGAGTGCTCTTGACGGGCGGGTGGAGTGGGCACAGTGCCGAGAACAGCGTCCGTCTCGGGAGGGCGTGAGGCGAAGCGGGGGCGCCGTGAGCACGCGCGTGCGCGGTAGTGGGGGAAGCCCAGCGGCTACGCGCGGGGGCTGAGCGCGTGCGCGGTAGGGGGGGAAGCCCAGCGGCTACGCGCGGGGAGTGAGCGCGTGCGTGGTGTTGGGGGGTGTGCGCCGCGGCGGCGCGCGGCACGGCGGGAACATGGCGCGCGGGGCCGGTGCGCGCGCCTAGCTGGCGGGACCGTTATCTCGAGGCGGACGCGGCCCAGGTCCCGCGGGGATGGAGCAGCAGCTGTCGACGGCGCCCGAGCCGGCCCCGGGGCTGACCCCGGTACGGAGCCACAGGCGCCGGGAGCCGGAGTCGCCGCCGGCGCCGGTGAGTGCGTGAGGGGCGCGGGCCGGGAGACTTTCTTTGTGAAACTCTGTGGGTGCGAGACGGGCCGGGCCTCGGCGGCTGACGGGCGCCTGGGAGGCGGAAGCCGCCCCAGTCCTCGGATTCCATCACCGCCTCGCGCCCTTGGGCGGCGGGACCGAGTGTGTCGCTCGTCTTGTTCAGTTTCCGCGGGAGTGTGTGTGCGCGCGCGGGGTGGGGGGGTGGTGGACAAGCGGCACCTTCCGCGCGCGGCGCGCCCCCCACCGCCGACCTCGTAGGGGGCGCCTTCCCGGGACGCGGGGCCCGTGAGAGCTGGGGGTGGGCGGGTGACGGCCTTCGGGAAGAGGCAGGTGTCCTAGCACACTGCGGAGGCTCAGGTGCAGCAACGCCAGGTGGGCGATGCATAGGGAGTGAGCTCCCCGTCCCTGGAAGAAAACAAGGCTGCCAGTGGCTCAGCCAGCCTACTGATTTTTTGCAGAACAAAGCTGTATGCTGCATTTAGGATATTGGTCAAGGTGAAGGATGCTGAGCAAAGTTTATTTTGGAGGTGGAGCCCTTGCTGGATAGGATGGGATGGCCCTAAACTTTGGAATCACAGAGCTTCCTTTCAGTTCTCTGAACTAGCCCGAGCATAGGAATAATCTGAAGGATTTAATAAAAACAAAACCAAACAAAACCCCAAACAAGCGTCACATCACACCTCAGGCTCTGCGACTCAGATTCTCCAGGACAGGGAGCAGATCGAGTGTGTTAGAGAGGAAGCGTCTTGTGAGCAGGGGGCTGATTCTGTTTAAATCAAGACTTCCAACTGGTTCATTCCGGTTCAACCTCCTGCTGAGAATTTGCCTTTTTCCACCCCAGATGTACTGAGTTAGCGTCTGCATTAAAATGTAACAAGAAACACCTGGAATCTGTAAGCATTACTTAGGGAGCCGCTTCTTTAAATGTAGATTCTGAGTCAGTATATCTGGGATAGAAAAGGAGATTGTCAGCAGGGGATTGAACCAGAATAATAAACCAGTTTGAAGTCTTCATTTATAGTTCCTCTTGGTGTTCAGTGGCAAGGAGTTGTGTTAAGTGTTAGGGAAGTGCTGGTGGCTTAGTGGCAAGGAGTTGTGTTGCCAATCCAAACGCACAGGGTTTGAATACACCAGGTGCCCCACAGGAGGAAAATGAGCAGTCGTCTCATTATCTACAGCCCCTGAAGCCCCGCTGGAGAATCAGCTATGGATGGGTTAGTTCTGATTCAGTTGCACCTAAAGAGAGGAACTTGTTGCCTGGACAGTGGGTTGTGGTGGTGTTAGGTGCTGTCGAGTATGACTTGTGGTGACCTCATGAACAACAGACCTGATCCCTGTCCTATCCTGTGTTAGTGGTAGATGGTCAGTAAGTGTGTGCAGAAGATTTAACTACCAGAGAATCGTCAAAGTTAAGAGTTTCTGAGGTATTTTTAGGAGCTTCTTGAGATTATTATCTGTCAACTTTCTTGTGTAGGAGACTTCTCTCCCACCCCACTCCAGACTTTTGTGTGAAAAATGCCATGTTTTAAGGCTCTTCTAGGCAAAAGCAGGGTATATGCTGTTCAGCGTAAACAGTCAACTCTGTAGACTCCAGTTAGTTTAAAATTAATTCTGAAACAAAAGTTGCATGTTTCTTTCTGGTCACCATTTGGGAACACTAGGCTTATAGGATTTTTATTCCTTCTAGGCAGGTAAATATTTACATTCTCATCAAAGCAAAGTTGAATTACTGTTTATCTATTCAGGAGAGTTGGCAATTTGCTTAAACCTCTTGAGGATTTGTAGGCTCTGTGTGATATTTTGAAATTGAGATTTATGTTTAGTTCAAAGTCAAAGCTGAAATAGTATTACTTGATTGAAAGCTGATATTTCAGGGATGGTTGTTTTCACTAAATTTCATTTACTTGGTTTTATTTAAATGATTCTTTTCTTTTGGGCAACTGGACAAATTAAGGATGTATATATGCAAAGGCAAAAGTTGGAATTCAGGTTGTATTTGAAGAAGAAAAAAATTAGGTACTTTTCCTAGTGTGCCATTTTTAATAGCTTATGCTTTGGATTTCTTCTTTTAATGCTTTTGATGTACTTTTAAAACTATCTTTTATTTAAAAAAATCAAAACAAACTTTATTGAGATATAATTCAGCTACTATATAACCTTTTTACTGCTGTTGCTGTGTGCAGTTAAGTCAATTCCAATTCATAGTGTCTCCATGTGATGATAGAACAACTCTACAGGGTTTTCTAAGGCTTATTCACTATTAAGATTTGTTTGTGGGTGACATTAGAATGGGAATCCCAGAACATTTAATTGTGTTCATGAGAAACTTAAACACAGATCAAGAAGCAGTTATCCGTACAGAACCAGGGAAACAGTGCCTAGCTTAAAATCAGGGAAGGTGTGTTGTAGGGCTGTATCCTTTCTCCACTCCTGCTCAGTCTGTATGCTGAGAAAATGCTTTGAGAAGCTAGACTAGATGAAGAAGAATGTGGTGTAGGTTTGGAGAAGATTTATCACCAGTTTAAGTTACACATATGACATAATCTTATAGAAAGTGAAGATAACTTGAAACACTTGTTTTAGAAGATCTAAGACTACAAAAGGTCTTTAATATGAATTACATCTCAACATTAAGAAAATAAGAATCCTCACCAGTGGACCAGTAAACATCATGATACTGTTATTGTGTTGTTGAAGTTGTCAATGATTTCATTTTTCTTGGATCCACCATCAACATTCATGGTAGCAATAGTCAAGAAATCAAAAGACATTTTATACTAGAAAAAAGCTGTCAAGGACTTCTCTGAAGTGCTGAAAAGTAAGTATGTTAGTTTAAAGACTAAGATGTGCTTGGTCCAATATTTCCAGTTGCTTTCTATACATTTGAAAGTTGGACAGTGAATAAGAAAGATGAAAGAAAAATTAATTCCTTTGAACTGTAGTGTTGTAGAAGAGTATTGAATATCCCATGAAATGCCCAAAGAACAAACCAACCTGTCTTGGAGGAAGTGAAATTTCATCTCACATTGTTGTTGTTAAGTGCCGTCAAGCTGTAGATGACTTATAGCGACGCTATGAACGAAAGACCTGAACACTTGTATAACTTTCATTGTTTCTCCAGGTTCATAGAGTTTCTGGAGACAAGCTATGCCACTCCTGCTTCCAAACTTATTTTAATTGGGAGCTCCACCAAACATTGTCTACCATGGGTAACCATTATCACATTGACATCTCACATAGTTTAGGCATTTTTTTTCTTCTTCAGGAATCTGTAAAAAAAAACCACACCATGTTGGGAAAGGTGGAGAGTTAGGAAATCCCTCAACAAGGTGGATGGACACAGTGATTGTAATAATGGGCTTGAGCATGTTGGACATCTGTAAAGATGGAGCAGGATAGGGCAGGGTTCAGATCTGTTGTTCATAAGGTCGCTATGAGCCATAGTCAGTTTGATGGCACTTAAGAACAGTAGCTCTGTTGCAGATCATGCTTTTCAAAGGGCTCTTATATCAGAAGTGGATGGCCAATCTTTCTCCCTTGTCTGTCTTGTGCTCAGCTTTAGAGCAATATTTGACAGATTAGCATTTTACCTAGAAGAGAAGATGAAAATATGGAGGTAACAGATCTGGTCTTCGTCTTGGAACGCACCCCTTTGGCTCATGTGTTGTGCTCCTACCCTCACTCCACCCTGCCAGCATCTAGCTCAGTTCCCTCTCCCTGCCCGTCCAGCACCTCCCCTACCCTGCTCCCAGACAACTGGTTTGATGGCTCAGCTCTCTGATCACTGCAGCCTTCTAAATGGACTGTAGCTCAACATCAGGGAAACAAAGATTCTCGCCACTGGGCCAACTGGCAGTATCATGAATAGATGGAGAAGAGACTGAGATTATTAATAGCTTCTACTTGCTTGGTTCCACAATCAATAATTTTAGTATCAGCAGCCATGAAATCAAAAGATGAATTGCATTGGGAAAAACTGCTGTCAGGGACCTCTCCAGAATACTGAAGTGCAGTGATGTCAGTCTAAAAACTAAGATGTGCCTGATCCAAGCCATTCTCCTCACAGCTACTTGTTTCACATTAGGGAGCTGCACAGTGACAAAGGATGATAGAAGAAGAATCAATGCCTTTGAGTTTTGGTGTTTGAGAAGAGTATTGATTATACTGTGGACTGCTAAGAGAACAAATGGGTCTGTCCTAAAGAGGGTGAATCCTTGGAGGCAAGGATTTTGAAACTCCTTCTCACATACTTTGAGTATGTTGCGTGGAGAGACCAGTTCTTGGAGAAGGAAATGGATCATGCTTGGAAGGGTGGAAGGACCACGCAGGAGAGGAAGACCATGGATGAGATGGATTGATTCAGTGACTGGAATAATGTGGTGTGTCAGAGACAATGAAATTGGCTCAGGATAGAGCATGGCTCAGAGCTGTTCATAGTGTTGCTGTGAGTCGCAAGTGACTCAGTAGTACATAATAGCAGCACCACCGACAGGATTCCTTGGCTGTCATCTTCCTGGAAGCAGATCTTTTTCCCAGTGAGCCACTGGGTTTGTTTGAACTACCAATCTTTCATGTAATACAATTAATTGATTTTTGTTGTGTTTATTTATGTTTAGCATGTGTCAATACTTATTTTTTAATCAGTGCATATTCATTATGATGATGATGACGACGTTGTTGTTGTTGTTGTTATGTACCGTTGAGTCGCTTGCGACTCATAGCGACCCTATGTACAACAGCCCTAAACTCCGCTCTGTCCTGTGCCAATCGCACTGTCTCTGACACTCCCATCCCAATTATCCCAGTCACTGAATCAATCCACCTCATAGAGGGCCTTCCTCTCCTGTGCTGTCCCTCCATCCTCCCAAGCATGATGTCCTTCTCCAAGGACCTGTCTCTCCTCACAACCTGTCCAAAGTATGTTAGACGGAGCCTCAGAATCCTTACCTCCAAGGAGCTACCTGGTTTAACCCTTTCCAGGACAAATCTGTTTGTTTTCCTAGCAGTCCATGGTATTCTCAATACTCTTCTCCAGCACCACAGCTCAAAGGAATCAATTCTCCTTCTATCCTCCTTGGTCATTGTCCAACTCTCTGATGCATAACAAGTGATTTAGATGATGATAATATAATGGAAATAATATTATTTCATTACTTGTATATAACACCTAAGCCTACTGCCATCAGGTGGGTTCCAACTGGTAAGTACCCTCCATCAGATTTCCGAGGCTGTAAATCTTTCAGAGGAGACAGCTCATCTTCCCACCTTTCTCTCTCTGCGTAGCCTGTGCATTTGAACTGTTGACATTTGGTTAGCAGTTGATACACTCACACTAGGCTACCAGACTCTTATTTACTTTATTACTTTTTTCTCTACGATCAGTTTTTGGACATGGGAACCCTTTTGTTGGCTTTTTGCCCTCCCCCCCATTGTGAATAATGCTGTTAAGCACATTTATTTATAAGGTTTTGTGCAGACATATGTCTTAATTTCTCTTGACTGTGCACATTGAAGTAGAATTACTGTCATTTGATAACTCTGTTTAACTTTTGAGGAACTGCTGAACTGTTTCCCAAGGTATTGTTCCAGTTGGCATTCCTGCCAGCAATGCATGAGGATTTAAATTTCTCTAGTTAGTCTAATTTTAGCCTCTCTAATAGTCCATAGCATGTTGTGCTGCTAACCAAAAGGCAATTCATCAGAAAAGATGATTGCCTCCTGTTAAAATTTTTGATACTGAAAAAACAATAGAAGTTTCCTTTGAATTGAAAATGACTCAGTGGCAGTGTCAAAGCCCTGGTGATACTTATTTATTTTCATTGTTGAACATTTTCTTCTCCTCCAACCCACCTCTTGTTCCAGATTGTTGTCATACAAACAATGTCTAATCATATATTCCTTTTGAACAGTTCTTCCTTTCATCTGTTCTAATGCAGTGTTCATTATCTATCCACTCTTCTCATTCTCTCCTCAATACCCCCCATCTATCCTATTTTATAACAGTGGTATTATGCAATATTTGTCCTTTTGTTGCTGAGATATTTCATAAAGTCCTCCAGACTCCCTTACATTGTATATTGTTTTGAGTTCATTGTGCTGCATAATATTCCATCATGTGAATATACCATGGTTTTTCTAGCTTAAAGTTTTTTTAAAACTGAAAAGTGTGGGGGAAAAAAACCCAACAAAAAAACCCCTGAAAAGTGTGCAAGTTTTAGGTCTTTCAATTTTTTTTTCATTTTAAAATAATTCAGAAGTATCTATGTTCAGAGATTGTATTAGTTAACCTTCTCAGTGGTGGGACCAGAAGAGGTGCCACCAGATGGAGTACCTCTGCCACCAGAGAAGCCCCAGGCATTCCTCCAGGCATGCCTCCAGCATGTCTAGTTCAGCTGGGTAAAAGATGGGCTTGCAGGTGTTCTCTGTTCGTTCTGCTGATGTTTCAGATTCTCCCTCCCTCTGATTCTTAACAAGCTAGCCAGTTGATGATATCTTCACATTTGTCAAGAGTCTTTGATTTTTCTCATTATTAATCTTGCCTTGTAGTTTTTCACCTTCATCTGTTGCATCACATTCAAGTGAATTCTCAGAAGATACCTTATCATTGTTTTTCATCTTCAACCCTGTACATTGCAGTTTTCTTTGGCTTTTCACTCAGTGTCTTCTTTACTCCAGTGGCCCTTGTTCAGAAATTCACTTCTGTTGAGTCAATTCTGACTCATAGAAATGCTTGATTGGATTTCTGTGCCTGTAAATTATAACTGGAGGAGACTGCCCTTCCTTCATCCGAGGAGCCACTGGTGGATTCAGACTACTGGAGATGCTCATTCTCTGACTTAGCTTCATGACTGGCTGTGGGCGGTGTGGATAGTGATCTTGTTCTCTTTTCTAGGATTCTTTATCAACAGCAGAGATGTTGAGGATGGCATTGGCATCAATCTCAACAGTGGCTTCAATCTGAGGAATATCACAGGGTGCAGGAGGTGTGAAAGTGAGTGCACACACTTGACAGCCAAGTTGTTGTCTTCAGCCATGGCATGATCACCTTCATGGATGTAAATGAGTACACAGGCTGGTAGTCAGAGTAGCTTGTGAAGGTCTGTGTCTGATTGATAGGAACGGTAGTATTTGTACTTGAGGGGGTCAGTATTAAATGTTTCAATACCAAGGGAAAATGGAGTGACACCTAGGAGTAGTAAACGTTTTCAGATTTGTCTCCAGATAAAATGGCTGCTTGGATAACTGCATCATAAGCAACAGCCTCACCCAAGTTGATGCTCTTGTTTCATTGTTTTCCATTAAAGGAGTCCTGCAGAAGTTCCTGTATTTTGAGAATATAGGTAGAACCACCCACCAAAACAATATCACAGATTTGTAAATTATGTTGCATGGCATCCCTAAAAGCTTTCTCTACAAGGTCTAGGGTGCTGTGGAACAGATCATTCAGCATTCTCTTCCTCAGTCCAGGTGAAGGTAATGGAAGTATAGCAGTGGGTTGCTGCATGCAGAGACTCGCTCTCAATACTGACCAGCATCTTGGAAGAATATGCTTTGTGGGTTTATGAGCAGTGTGGATACATCTACTAGCCCTCTTTTTACTGGTGTCCTCCTCATACTTACACTTGATCTCTGCAGTGAAGTGGTTGACCATTCTGTTGTCAGTTTCTTCTTTTCTAAGTGGTGTCTTTCTCTAGTGGTAGATTTGACCTTAAATATTTTTGATGTTACCAGGGGATGGGATTAGAGGGAGAGGGGAGCTTAGTAAACAGATAATGTTATATAGGAGCAGATTACGATCCAGTAAAAGAATGATCAACATAATATCACTAAAGAAAGAGAACACGTAGAGAAGTGTAGAAGGATTAATGGAAATCAGAATTAACAGGGAGGAAGTGGGAAAAGCACTTGGGTATTCAAATTAATATTTTTAAACAAAAGTGCATATGAATGAGTGGAACATTAATTTGCCAATATGAGTTTTGTAATTAATGTTATGAAACAAAATGTGCATGAACGATTGAAAAAAATATGCTTCCTAAACTTTCACTCAAATCACGATAAATTAAAAAGAATTAATTTGCTTTGTAAACCTTCACTCAAATAAAAATTTAAAAAAACATATTGGGAGAAGGAAAAAGAAATGAAACACCCAAACCACAGACACACACAAACCACAAATAAAAAAACCACAAACGGAAACCTCAAACCTCTTCCTGTCCCATCACTTTTCTGTGACCCAAGAGGTTCTTTCAAGTGCTTAAGGGACTTTAAAAGACAGTCTTTCACAGTGTCCAGCTATACTACAATTTCTCGCTCAATCTGGGATGTTTGTCACCTTTAATATAAGTATAATTTAGAACTCCATATTTCTTTTTTATTGTGCCTCTTCCCCAACTACCTGTTTCTCCTATAAAAAGAAACAATATTTACTGTTTGAAATGCTTTCATCTGAATTGCTTTATTTTTTTTTTTTTTTTTTAAATACCACCACCAATTGTTATTTGAACTTAAGCTTATTAGTACTATTGTTGTGGTGGATAGATCATTATTTCATATGGGAAGAAGCCAGAGATATGGAGTATGATCCAAATATGCTCAGAACATATATTGTTTGTTAATTGTAAAAACTTTAATACCAAAAAAATTATCTTACTCTGTAAATACTATTTTAGGCATAGGAATTTACCACTAAAATAATAATAACCTTAATTAAATTTTTACTAGTAACCTACATTTATATAATAAAGTTTACTTATTAAAGCTGATTTTTATTTTTAAAAGTAATCTTTTATTATACATATTTATTTTTACCTACTGTCATACCAATTGACGTATTTCAGCTAACAGGTGCTGCCCTGGATGTGCTCACCAAGTTGTGCCAAGAAATCTGGAGAACAACCACTTGGCCAACTGACTGGAAGAGACCTATATTTGTTCCTATGTGCAGACTATAGAACAATATCATTGATTTTACATGCAAGCAAGATGCTACTGAAGATTATCCAAAAATGACTGGAACAGCACATCAGCAGAGAACTGCCAGAAGTCCAGGCTGGGTTTAGAAGGGTTCGTGGTACTAGGGATATTGTAGCTAATGTTAGGTGGGTCTTAGCTGAAAGCAGGGAATACCAGAAGAATGTCTATCTGTATTTCATTGATTATACAAAGGTGTTTGACTGTGTGGTTGACGCTAAGAAGAGTGGGAATCTCAGAACACTTGATTGTTCTAATGCACAACCTTTACTTGGACCAAGAGGCAGTCGTCAGAACAGAGCAAGGAAACACTGCATGGTTCAAAATTGGGAAAGGCATACGCCAGGGATATGTCCATACCTTTTCAATCTTTATGCAGAACAGATTATCCGAGAGGCTGGGCTCTATGAGGAGAAGTGTGGCATCAGGATTGGTGGAAGATCTATTTACTGTCTACATTATGCAGACGACACAACCCTGCTTGCTGAAACTGAGGAGGACCTCATGCACTTGCTGCGAAGGGTCAAGGACTGCACCCTTCAGTATGGACTGAGGCTCAATGTCAAGAAGACAAAGATTCTCACCACTGGACCAATTGGCAGCATCAGGATGGATGGTGAAGAGATTGAGATTGTTAACAACTTTAGTCTGCTTGGCTCCACTGTCAACACTCTGGGCACCAGTAGCCAGGAAATAAAAAAACGTATTGCAGTGGGAAAGTCTGCTGTTAGGGACCTCTCCAGGGTACTGAAGAGCAATGGTGTCACTCTGGAGACTAAGGTACATCTGTGGTCTAAGATACAGGCTATGGTCTTTGCAATCACTTGTTATGCATCAGAGGGTTGGATAATGACTAAGGAGGATAAAAGGAGACTTTATGCTTTTGAGCTGTATTGCTGGAGAAGAGTATTGAATGTACCCTGGACTGCCAAGAAAACAAACAGATTCAACCTGGAGAGGGTTAAATCAGGCTGCTCCCTGGAGGCAAGGATTCTGAGGCTTCGTCTGACATACTTTGGACATGTTGTAAGGAGGGACAAGTCCTTGGAGAGGGACCTCATGCTTGGGAGGGTGGAGGGACGGTGCAGAAGGGGAAGACACTCTCAGCTGGATTGATTCAGTGACTGGGGCAATCGGGATGGGAGTGTCAGAGACAGTGCGATTGGCAGAGGATAGAGCAGGGTTTAGGCCTATTGTACATAGGGTCGCTATGAGTCTCAAGCGACTTGACGGCACATAACAACAACAACAACTGTCACATTTAATATTGAGTGTCAGCATGGTCATGATCCTCAGTATAATGTAACTATTCTGTGTATGGTAAATTCTCATCTCTGTGATTTTAATGAGGCACGATTACAAGTAAATCTGTAAAGATAGGATTACTTTTATTTGATTAGTTGTGGATCTCCTCAGGAGTGTGGCCTACATGGTATTTGTGTTTGGACTGTCTAGTTAAAAGCTAGAGAGCATTTTGTCAGATCTTTTATCTGGGTAGGGAGCTCTGCCTCTCTGGTTCTTAGTACCACCAGCGGCTCTAAGGGAAAAAGTGGGACAATCTCCTCCATTACAATATTGCCGAACTGGAGACCTAATGTGAAATGGGAACTTGGTGGGAGGGGCCCAGTATTGGTAGGGCTAAGAACTATGTTGGACAACTGAGGGTGGGAAACCAATATTTGCAGGACTGAGAATATGGAAACACTGGCCTAAAGCTGTGATACTTGAGGCTGCGGTGCCTGTTTGTACATTTTGGGAGCCATCTTGACTGTATTCTGTTATTAATCTGGATTATAACTCTTTGACTTCCCCAGTATGGTTTTGTGTGATCTGTGAGCTATCACATCGGATTTTGGACCCAGAAAAGCAGTTAAGATTGCTATTGAGATGAGTAGTAGGAAGAGGTATGGGTGCATGGGGGGCATGTCTGACTTATTGGAAATTGACTTTGTGCTATTGATGCTGTTAATGGGGATATTTCCCCTTTGTGAAGTTGGTAAATGCCAGATATGGCCATCCCCACATGGCCCTTGCTCTTTTTAAAAATTTACATACAATAATATTTACCAGCTTTAAGTGTCTAGTTCTGACAAAAGTATACAATTACATAGTTAAATCCAGAGCTTATAGCAGCAACAAAAGACTGTTTTTAAAAATAGTTCAGCTTTTTTTAATTGACCATGTTAAAGAAGGAGTTTTATAAAAAAAGACCAAGTCCCATGTTATCATCTGACTCTTCAGATTCTTCTTTCTTTGCTTTCAATTTCTTCTCAGCTGGAGCAGCAGCAGGTCCTCCAGCAGGTGTAGCCCTGGCTGCTGGGGCAGGTCCACCAGGACCCATATTGCAGATAAGGCTCTCAATGTTGGCATTTGCCAGGGCCTTTGCAAATAGACCAGGCCAGGAAGGTTCAACACTGACACAAGCTGCCTTAATGAGGGCATTGATTTTATTCTCCGTGATGATCACCTCTTCGTTATGTATGATGAGGGCCGAGTAGATGCAGGTAAGCTCAAAAACGGACACCATGGTGCAGTAGCGTTAGGCACATGGCTGCTGGGCAGGTACTAGTGCTGAATGAAGTGAGGACCTCACCTCAGTGTGGCCTTAGTTTCAAAGGAAGAACCGAGCACCTTAGCAGCAACTGAGGAAAGAGAGACTATTTCTTTTTATTAATTGCTTTGGCCAAGTCTGTCAGGGTTTGTTCCAGAATATTGAATATTGAAGAACCGTGATGTCAGTTTGAAGACTAAGGTATGCCTAATTTAGGCTATGGTTTTTTCAGTTATATGCTATCCATCTGAGAGCTGGATGTTGAATAAAGATGACAGAAGAATTGATGCCTTGAGTTGTGGTGTTGGAGAAGAATACTAAGTATCTCATACTGCCAAAAAAACCAAAAAGCTATATTTTGGAAAAGGTGTAGCTGGAGTGCTCCTTGGAGGCAAAGCTTCATCTCATTGCTGAGAAAGGCTGTTCCTTGGAAAAGGATAACATGCTTGAAAATGTGGGGGCATCAGTGAAAGAGAGGAAGACACCCCCCCCTTTGAAATGGGGCATCAGTGAAAGAGAGGAAGACCCATTGAGATGGATCGACATGGTCACTACAACAGTGGGCTCAAGTGGTGAGGATGGCACAGGATAGGATGAGATTCAGGTCTTTTGTTCATAGGGTTGCAATGAGTCGTACTCAATAACACCTAACAACTGCTCCATTATGTGCACATACTGCAATTTGTTATCTGTTCTGTGGTTTGTGGACTTTTGGATAGTTTCCAATTCTTTTGTAATTTTGAATAAAGCTATTAAGAACATTCACATATAACTGTGTGTTTATAGGTTTCTTTCCTTGGATAATAGGAAGTATGAGATTGCTGGGTCATATAGTGAGTATAAATAGATGCTGAAAATTTTGAAACCTGGCTTTTTCCCCCTTTAGAGTTGATGATACCCCTACTTAGTGTTTCGTTAAAATTTGCTCTTTTTAAATGCCAGATAATATTAAAGTTAATTAGATCCCAAAAGTCCTTTAAAAATATAGGTATTTAAATCAGTGTATAATTTAGGACCATGTCTTAATTAATATTCCTTAGTATTTCCTGTTGGAGCTCCTGTTTGAAGCAGTCAGATTCTGCTGATTGGTCATTTTTTTAAAAAATGGAACGCTTCTTGCTGATCTTCTCTGTATTGTTCCAATTTTAGTATATGTGCTGCTGAAGTGAGCACTGATTGGTCATTTTGATTGAATTAACAGTAAGTTGTGAGCTGGAAGCCTTTTGTTTAAACCAATCAGGACCTAGTGGGCAGGCCTTTGTGAGTTTGTTGAGCCTTCTGGCCTGGTGTGAAGACTGAGTTACTATTAGAGATACAGACTAAATTAGTAGTTTGTTGTGTTTGTAGAGAACGTTGTTCTAATTGGTACAGTGCTTGCCTGTCAAGTTTGCTGTACTGAGATAACTTGTGAGTTGCTGTGATACTGAAGACTCTGCCACTGGTATGTCAAATGCCATAAAGGTTACCCATGTTGGATAGGTTTTAGTAGAGCTCCTAGATTAAGACTGACTAGGAAGCAGGATTGGCCATCCATTTCTTAAATAACAGGCCTCTGAAAACCCTGTGAACACAGACTGCCAAAACGGGCTCTAGTGTGTCAGGAAGTGTGAATATGGCACAGGATAGGACCGGGTTTATATCAGTTGTTCACAGGGTTACTATGAATCATACTTGACTGGACAGCACCTAACAACAACAACAATAAGCCAGAAACCAAGCAGCCCTGGTGGTGCAACAGTAAGGTTGGCTCAGGATAGAGCAGTGTTTGCCTTTTCTTTGTTGACCCTCTGCTTTTCCAAGCATGATGTCTTTTTCCAAGGACTCCTAATAGCATGACCAAAGTGTGTAAGATTAAGTTTTACCTTTCTTGTCTCTACAAAGCACTCTGGTGGTAGTTCTTCCATGAGTATTAGACTTCTTCTTGTTGTTGTTATATGCCAGCAAGTCACCTGTGACTCATAGGGACCTTATGTACAACAGTTCCAGACCCTGCTCTATCCTGAGCCAGCCTTACTGTCTCTGACATACCTACTCTTATTACCCCAAACACTGAGTCAATCCATTTCATTGAGGGTCTTCCTCTTAATGTCTCTCTTGAAGGACTGATCTCTCCTTGAAAAATGCCCTAAAGATGTCAGATGGAGTTTCAGAATCTTTTCCTCCAAATAGCAACCTGGTCTCACCCGCTCCAGGATGAACCCATTTGTTCTCCTAGCAGTCTATGGTCTATTAAGTACTCTTCTCCAGCACCACAGCTTTATAAAAAGTCCAGAGAAGATTTACTCATAGACCTGTTCTGTGAAGGTTACCATGAATGGGAGGGCTATGCTTGTTGTTAATTGTCTTCTTTGAATGGCTTTAACTCAGCAGTCCTATAAACCATCCAGTTTATAGGCCCTGTACTGTCCTCAGAATTGGTGCAGTGTTTGAGCCTATGGTTGCTGTCACTATGTCAGTCCATCTCATTGTTATTTTTGTCACTCTTCTACTTCATCAAGCATGATGTCTT
Source organism: Elephantulus edwardii (assembly GCF_000299155.1). Lineage (NCBI taxonomy): Eukaryota > Metazoa > Chordata > Mammalia > Macroscelidea > Macroscelididae > Elephantulus > Elephantulus edwardii. The sequence continues at coordinate 12,219,988 of NW_006399839.1, read as the reverse complement.
TTCCTAGGAACTGGCCCCTCCTGATAACATGCCTGTCTTCTTCATTGTCCAACTTTCAAAAGTGTATGAGGCAATGTAGAATACCATGATTTGGGGTAAAGTGTGATTTACACATCAACAAAACATCCTTAGTTTAGCACTTCAAAGAGATAATTTGCAGCAGAACTACCCAATGCAATATTTCATTTAGTTCCTCAGATATCTGCTTCCAAGTAAAATGAAGCCTTTGACAACTTCAGTCTTTTCTTCTTTTATCATGATGCCCCCATCATGTGTAGAGATTTTTCCTTTCTTTACTTTGAGTTGTAATTCATACCTTTAGAACAAATTTGGTCTCCAAAAAAATGTTATTTTTGTTATGTGTGGTTGAGCTGAATACAACTCATGGTAAGCCTTTGAACAACAGATCTGAACCTTGCCCTGCCTTGCCCTGCCTGCACCATCCTCACAATCTCATGCTCTAGCCCATTATGGAAGTCACTGTATCTTATAGAGGTCTTCCCCTTTTTTGTTAACCAACCATTCCCAGCATGATGTCCTCTGCAAGGATTGATACCTCCTGCAATTATGCTCATAGTAAGTGAGATGAAGTTTGACCATCCTTGTCTAGTTGCACTTCCTTCTAGACAGATTTGTTTGCTCTTTTGGAAGTCCTTAGGATATTCAGTACTCTTCACCAACTCCACAATTCAAAGACATTGATTTCTCTGTCATCTTTATATGTTATCCAACTTTCACATGTATAAGAAACAATTGAAAATACCATGATCAGACTGAAGTGGGCAGGCCGCCCTCAAGGCTTTGTTGGAGGAGAGGCACCGTTCTTCTCTTGGGGCTTTTGCTGGTGCAACCATTGTAGGAGCGACAAGTTGCTGGGGGCCTTAAAGGTTCTAGGCATGGGCGTTGCTGATTGGATTTCGACTCACAGCAACCCTGTGTGACATGACACAGGAGAACTCCCCTTCAGGCTTCTGAATATGTAATAGTTCTGGGACCAGATCTCTAGATTTTTCTCTCACAGAAGAGCTGGATAGTTTTGAACTACAGACATTGCAGGTAACAGATGGACACTTAATCATGGTGCTATCAGTGCTGGCAATTGGCCTAGTGGTGAGAATCTTTGTCACCTTGCTGTTGAGCTTCAGTCCATATTGAAGACTGCAGTCCTTGACTATCTGCAGCAAATGCCTCAGGTCCATCTCAGTTTCAGAAAACAAGGTGATGTCATACGCATAAAAAATTGTTGTTAAATATTCTGAAGACTTGAAAGACTCAAAAAAGATTTGTTCACTACAGTACTGTTCATAGTAGACAAGAGACATGATAGATAAATGGACTGGATAAATGGACAAACAAAACATGTTCAGTGTCTTGTGCCCAGAATGTTAAAATCTTACCTCTGAGAAAGCAATGCACAGAGAGTGACAGACATAGAGAGCAAGCAGGACAGTAGGAATAGTGAGAACTATTATTAAAATAATTAGTTTGAGAGTCACAGGAGCAGTGAGCTGTGGGCCCTGGCAGGAGCCACCTGCCAGGAGCAAGTAGGACAGTGGGAATTTGACTGAGTTTTCTTAAGTCCTGCCCGACCCAGAGCCCCGCTGCATGAGAGCTGCCAAGTGAGAGCTGGACAGCTGGAATTTGAGTGAGGACCTTGTGTAAGCCCATCTGGAATCTTAATGAGGTCCCCGTGTGTGCCCACTGCACCCTGTGCCTGTCCTGCGCCCGTTCCACCCGCACCATGCCTCCACATCCAGTCAAATAATTTGCCTTTAATCTGGAACACCTTGATCTGACTTAGCTGCAACAAGAAGCTGTTCTCACAGGCCTTGAACAGAGCCTTTCCTTCGGTCAGAAGTTCAGAGAGAAACACAGGCAGAGTAGCTGCCCCACCCTCATCTAGAACAGAGACTTCAGATCAAGAACATAATCACCTCAGGCATGAAATCTCTTCCACAGTAATGTCAATTAAGAAGTGGGCTACCTCACACATTACACAAGCACAAAGCAAGATGTCTCCCTCAAAAGGTGACACCTGAAGCCAGAAAGTCTGATGGAACTTTATGACAAAGAATTGAACAGAACAATGATTGAATATTTTCAGTGGGTGAAAAATAAACTTGAAGAATTACAAGATACTGCAAGCAAAAACCAGGAGGAGCTTAAACAAAAAAACTGACCAATCCAAGACAATGCAGATAAATCAAATGAGTCATTAGAGACTCTGGAAGGACAAGAAACCATGATCCAGAGTATGAGGTTCAATGATTCAGATGCTGTCAACATGATGAACACATGACACATGAACAGAGTTTAACATGGAACACAGAGCCAATGAAATAGAAGGTAGGGTTGTCACCACTGATCTGCTAGAGCAAAACGCAGAATCAAAAAGGAAGGAAAAAGAAGAAAAACCTAAGAATAAAATGGGACACCATCAAGAGAAATAACATGGTGCATCATCAGAATCCCAGAACAGGAAGAAACAAGTAAAGGGACCCCAAAAAGTTGTATAAGAATTGTTGTTGTTATGTGCCGTCGAGTCGCTTGCGACTCATAGTGACACTATATACAACAGCCCCAAACTCTGCTCTGTCCTGTGCCAGTTGCACTGTCTCTGACACTCCCATCCCGATTATTCCAGTCACTGAATGAATCCACCTCATAGAGGGCCTTCCTCTCCTGCGCTTTTACTCCACCCTCCCAAACATGATGTCCTTCTCCAAGGACTGGTCTCTCCTCACAACATATCCAAAATATGTTAGATGGAGTCTCAGAATCCTTGCCTCCAAGGACCCGCCCAGTTTAACCCTTTTCAGGATGAATCTGTTTTCCTACCAATCCATGGAACTTTCAATACTCTTCTCCAGCACCACACCTCAAAGGCATCAATTGTCCTTCTGCCCTCCTTGATCATTGTCCAACTCTTTGATGCATAACAAGTGATTGCAAAGACAATCTGTGTTATGCAGATGACACAACCCTGCTTGCTGAAACTGAGGAGGACCTGAAGGGTTTGCTGCAGAGGGTCAAGAACTCCAACCTCCAATATGGATTGAGGCTCAATGTCAAGAAGACAAAGATTCTCACCACTGGGCCAATTGGCAGCATCAGGATGGATGGTGAAGAGATTGAGATTGTTCATAGCTTTAGTCTGCTTGGCTCCCCAGTCAACACTCTTGGCACCAGTAGCCAGGAAATTAAAAGTCGTATTGCCATGGGAAAGTCTGCTGTTAGGGACCCCTCCAAAATACTGAAGAGCTATGGTGTCTCTCGAGACTAAGGAGCATCTGATACGGGCCATGGTCTTTGCAATCACTTGTTATGCATCAGAGTATAAGAATTACTAGAGGAAAACTTCCCAGGCATTATGAAGAATGAGAGAATATATATTCAAGAAGCTGAGGGAACACCATATAAAATAGACCTCAGAAGAAAAACACCAAGGTATATAGTAGTCAAATTTACCAGAACCAAAGATAAGGAGAGCATTCTGAGAGCAGCAAGGAAGAAAACAAATTGTAACCTGTAAGGGAGAGCAGATAAGATTAAGGTGCCAATTTCTCAGCAGAAACCATATTGAGCACTCAAAGAACACAATTGTCAACCAAGAATATTGTACCCAGGAATATTGTCCATCAGATATGAATGTGAGATCAAAATATTCCCAGGAAAACAGAACCTAAGGGATTTTGTAAAAACAAGACCAAAATTGCAGGAAACACTGAGAGATGTACTTCTTAAGCATGATGGACCAAAGTAACTGGCAGCAACACCAAAAAGAACAGAATGGTAGCAATAAAACCTTGCTTTTCAATCATCACACTGAATGTATATGGTTTGAATGCACCACTGAAGAGAAAAAGAGTAGCAGATTAGATAAAAATCCAAAAACCTATGCACACCCATGTTTATTGCAGCTTTGTTCACAATAGCAAGGAGTATTGCATAATGCCACTGTTGTAGAATGGGACTGACCTTGGGGTTGCGGAGAGACTGAGTAAGATGGGTTCAGTAATTTATACTACACTGAAACAGAGGAGGGAGAAAACTGTTTAAAAGAGATATGTGATTAGGTATTTCTGTCATGACAGGAGTCTAGAGTGATGGCTACATGGTGGAGTGGACCTGGGGGAGGGTTTGTAAAACAATGAAAGAATCTTTT
>NW_006399839.1:12200075-12210478 GCF_000299155.1 Elephantulus edwardii | reverse complement strand
GGGCCTTATTTTTTGCTATTTCCTTTAAAGCAGCTTGAACGTCTTCCTTCATCACCATAGGCTCTTGCTCATATGTTGTTTCATTAAATTCTTCTATCTGCCAATTCCTTTAGATAACAGTAACTCAGTATATTCTTTCCATTTTCCTTTAATACTTCCTGGATCATTTACTATTCTGCCTAAAGCATCCTTGGTTATAGCAACTCGAGGTTTGAATTTGTTCTTCAGTTCTTTGAACTTAAGACATGGTGAACGAGTTCGACCCTTTTGATTTTTCGACTCCAGCTCCTTGCACATTTCATTGTAATATTTTACTTTGTAATCCCGCGCTGCCTTTTGGAATCTTCTGTTCAGCTCTTTAGTATCTTGAATTCTTCCTTGTGGTTTGGCTTCCCTGCGCTCCAGTGCAATATACAGAGTTTCTTCTGACATCCATTTTGGTCTTTTCTTCCTCCTCTGTCTTTTTCTTTTTTTTCCTATCATTTTAAAAAAATTTTATTTTAATAATTTTAATGAACATTTACAGAGAATTTGGATTTCCATTCATTCATTGCTGCACTTCTCTCCCCCCCCCTGTGTCTTTAATGAACGTTTGTACTCTTCTTGGATGATACCCTTGATATCCTCCCACAACTCATCTGGTCTTCACTCATTAGTGTTCAAGGCCTCAGATCTGTTCCTGAGATGGTTCTCAAATTCAGGTGGGATAGACTCAAAGTCATATTTTGGTTCCCGTGGATTTGGTTTCATTTTCCTCAGCTTCAGCTTGAACTTGCATAAGAGTAGTTGGTGGTCTGTTCGACAATCAGTTCCTGCCCTAGTTTCCACAGCTGATATTGAGCTTCTACAGTGGTTCTTTCCACAGATGTAATCAATCTGATTCTTAATGCATACCATCAGGTGAGATCCATGTGTATAACCTATATTTGTGTTTTATAAAATTATACACTTTGAACTCTTTAAAGTACTGTTGTGATCCAAGTTTCACTCAGATAATAGACAAGTCTACAATAGAGAAGCCAAAGGCAGGCGGTTTGAATCCAGTAACCCCTCAACAGGAGACATAGACACTCTCCTTTTATGTGGTTTACAGCCTCTGAAAACCTACTGGAGAGTCAGCTATGAGTTAGTCCCAAAGTGATGGCACACACAACAAGAACAACACAGATGAGTAGAAACTCCAAGGAGAATATACTCTTCTCCCCCAGAACCAACTCTGTGAGATAAAAGAGCAAGCAGCATTTTCCTAGGGATTAAGCTCAGGAAGGGTTAGGAAAGGAGGATGACCTGAAATAGTAAACCCAGGGAAGAAGTAGGAAGAGTGTTACAGCATGGGGGTTGCAGTTAGTGTCACAAACCAAAATATGTTTGAATGGAAAACAAATTTGCAAACTTCACCCAAATTATAGTAAATGGTAAATGAAAGTGGGGGAGGGGGACACAGATAAAAACACCTAGTTGCTGTCACAGGTGATTCTAATTCATGTCACCTCAGCCATACACTTGAATGTACCTTCATGGTGGTTTCTAGGCTGTGACCTAAAGGGTCCAGTAAAAAATACCCAAACAAAAACTCAGCCTGTTTCTGTCCATCAGCACTGCCTCATTGTTTCCTTCCACTGGACTTCAAGGATGTGATGACCCTTGTTTCTTCCTTGGAGTGGCTAATGGACCTTTTGATTAGTAGCCTAATATGTTGTTACATATTGGGATTGTAATTAATGCCCTGGATCAAAGTGCATACAAATTTTTGAACAGAAAACAAATTTGTAAACATACCAAATTACAGTAAAAGTGTAAAAAGAATTAAAACAAGGGGTGGGGAAAATAACAATTTCATAAAGCAAAATTCAGGTTAATGTTAATACTTTTCTATTTTGTCAAACTATGCATACAGGAAATTATTAGCGTTTGTTTTGAGAAGATTAGAGGCAGCAGAGATATGGTTTGTATTTTTAAGATAGAATAACTTTATTAGTTTCTGTAAAGAGAAGTGTTTTAATGATGAGATGAGGAGAGGAGTTATAAAATAGACTAAAGAAGATACATACAGGAAAAGAATCAGCCAAGAGTAGAAAACAGAAGCAAGTGAAGGTGAGAGGACAGACTAAAAAAGACAGTGACAACATTTCAAGGAAAAATTTTAATAATACTGAAATAGCTTGGTAATTCAGTCTCTTCATGTTTTTTTTAAAAAAATATTGTGATTTTAATGAAAGTTTATTGCTTTTCTTTTGTGATGGAACTTAGCTGCATCAAGTAAAGCTAGAATGGATTAAGTTCTTTGGGACTGAATTTTATTTTGTATTGTCTCTTGGGCTGGGCTGTTTAATGAATGTAGTTGTAAAATAGGAGATAAATCCACTCTTGGCATCTTGTGCCCCTGGATCATAAGTCTTGTTACTATTCAGCTGATAATATTCTAGCTGATGTACAGATTAAACACAAGTGCTAGCTGATTGTTAATTTATTTTCAAAACCTGACTAAACTTATCCTAAAATTTATGTAGAAATGCAAGGGCCTCAGAACAGTCTAAACTATCTTGAGAAAGAACAGTTAAGGGGTTTACACTTTGCAACTTTAAAACCTACAGTGTAATAGTAATTAAGATAATACGATATTGACATGGGATAACAATATAGATCAAGGGAACTGAAATTCTAGAAATAAGCCGTCATGTCTTTAAAACTCTGACTTACTGTCTTTGAGTTGGAATTGAATCATAGCTGACCCTCCACTGGGTTGTGAGTCACAGACTGCCCATTTGAGCCACCAGAGAGGCACAACCTTTAAGTTGGCAGCATGAATCTCTACAGATTATGCCACCAGAGATCCCTTCACATCTATGCTGTTTTTGTTAAGTGCCAGCGAGTTGAGTGGGACTCACAGTGACCCCAACAGGTCTGAACCCTGTCCTACCCTGTGCCATCCTCATCGTCTCTGACACACTTGTGCCCAGTGCTGCAGTCATGGTGTCAGTCCATCTCTTCGATGATCGGTCTCTCTTTTGCTTACCTTTCCAAGAGTGATGTCCGTCTCCAAGGAATGGTCTCTCCTATCAACATGCCCAAAGTATGGGAGGAGAAACTTTGTCATCTTTGCCTCCAAGCAGCTTCTGGCTGTGCTTTCTCAGTCCATGGAATATTCAGCACTCTTCTCTAACACCACAGCTCAAAGGCATCAATTCTTCTGCAATCTTTATTCACTGTCCAGCTCTCTGACGCATAGACCGTGATTGAAAAGACCATTACCTGGGTCAGATGCATCTTAATCTTCAAACTGGCATCATTGCACCTCAGTGATTTGGAAATATGCCTGACAACAGATTTTCCCAGTGCAAAATGCATCCCCTGATCTCCTGACTGTTAGTACCAAGGGTGTTGATTATGGATCCAAGTAAGATGAAATCATTGACAACTTCAATATTTTCTCCATCTATCATGATACTGCTTATTAGTCCAGTAGTGAAGATTTTTGTCTTGTTGATGTTGAGATGCAATCTGTGGTCAGTTGATTTTCAACAAGGGTGCTGAGACCATTCAATGGGAAAAGAATGCTTTTTTCAGCCTTTGGTAATGTGAAAAATACATATCCACATGGACAGTTTAGAATTTAGATTTCTCCTGTATATCATATGTAGAAATGATCAAAAAACTTATCTATAGATTATAAAATTTGGTATTACCATTATTTCTTATACATATTTTCTTAAAAGTAATATACTGAATAGGAATTACAAAAGTTTATAAAGCCAACTAATTCAATAACAAAATATTTCTAATTTTAAAGCTTATTATTTTAAGAAAACTTTGGATATAATATGATCTTTTTTGGTAATTCTTTTTGCTTGTTTATTTATTCGTTATTGCACATTTTCTTTCCCTTCCCTTCCCCCAGCCCATCCCATAGTGCACCCCTTGTTTCAGATTGCATTCATATAAGGCATAATGATATATTCCTTTCAGACAGTTATTCCCTTCATCTGTTCTAATGCAGTGTTCATTATCTACTTCCCCCATTCCCTCCCCAACACTCCCATCTGTCCTATTTTATAACAGTGGTGTTATGAAGTATTTGTCATTTTGTGTCTGCGATATGTCACTTAGCATAATGTTCTAAAGGTTCCCCCCATGTTGCATAATGTTTTAGTATTTGTTTTTCAATGCTGCCTAGTATTTTATTATGTGGATGTACCATAGTTTTTCTATTCATTCGTTTGTTGGTAGGCATTTGAGTTGTTTCCATCTCTTTGCTATTGTGAATAATGCAGCAATAAACATGAGTGTGCATACATCTGTTTGAGTTGTGGCTCTGGTTTCCTTAGGGTATATTTCTAGTGGTGGAATTTCTGGGTCAGATGGTATTTCTGTTTCCAACTTTTTGAGAAACTGCCAGACCACCTTCCATAGTGGTTGTCCCATTTTACATTCCCACCACCAGTGAATAAGAGTTCCAGTCTTTCCACAACCATGCCAGCATTTGTTTGCTGCCCTGTTGAACTTTGTTATTATTTCTGGGGTGAGAGGGTATCTCATAGTTGTTTTGATTATAATATGATCCCGATATTTACCACACTCTTGTTGTTATGTATTGTTGAGTTGGAACAGATTCATAGCTGACCTCCTGGTGGGGTTTCAGAGGCGGTTAATTGTGTGGGAAGAGATTGCCCATCTTTGTCCCAGGGAGCAGCAGGGGGATTCAGACTGGATGACTCTGGGTTGGGCAGCTCAACCCCTTCCCTCTAAGGCAATGGAGTTCTCTAGTCATGATATTTAAAAATACAAAGGGAAGACTTTGAAGTCTAAACATACAAATTAAGCTTTATTGGAGAAAAAGGCTAATTTTTCCACGTAAAGTCACTCACTGACTTACAAATACTATGAGGTTTGAAAGAGAGTTGTGACCAATTTAGTAATTAAAAGAACTAAAATTTTGACCAAATATCATATGTTTGTTGTTTAGTGTTAGGAAAAACATAAAAGGAAATGTAAACATAAAATTTTTAACCCAAAAGAGAATGAGCCATTTCTATTATTTGACCTATTCATGAAATTTTATAACCTTTTTAATAGCCTTTTAGTTCTTTTACTTTATAAAGCTCTTTCCCAAAGTTAACATTGTCAGTTTTTTCATAGATCATCATAAATTTGCATTGTTACTTAAATGAAAATTTTTTTAAATTGGTGTTTATTGTCATTTTATCAGTCAGAATGACTTCTTTGAAAAAAACATTAAAATCTAATAATCCCATTCAGAGGTAAGAATTGTATTTTTAAAATCTTTAGCATGCTTCATAATATTTTTTAGAGAAGGCAGTTTAGAATAATTTGCTTCTTTTTAAGGCTGTCTTCTTCCAGTCAAAATAAACAATTCATTGTCTCTTAGTGTACTTTCCAAATGAACTGATTTGCATTAAGAGTTCTCCAAGCAGCTATTGAAAGCAAATTTGTAAGACAGGCACAAGAAGCAATTTTATTTGGATGTGATGCTTAGCACAACCCCATGGTACCTCATGAGAAGCAGAGAGGAAGGAAAAAAGGAACTCCAGATGGAATGATCTCTCTAGATTAAAACTGATGCTTTATGGCAAAATATGTTCCACAGATTTTTTTTAGGTGGCTTATTTCAGATCTTGTTCAGGTGAATGCCATGTTAAATGAGAATTGCACTCCATCTCTGAAGTCAGTTTAAAGAACAAATTTTTAAAGTCTCTGTTTTTTCTTATGTGACTTTTTAGTTTATGATGACCAGTAGTAGGATAGCATTATTAAAACAGCACAAAGTAAAACAGGACTGTACATGCATACACCACTAGCTACATAATTTTGGACTGTTTTAATTAGGTTACTCTGTCTTAAAATTACCAGAGATTGCCAGTGGATCCAGTCTGAGAACATTTGTCTCAAACCTGGACAAATAAGTTTTGCTTCAAAAGTCGTCACTGACTTTTAAAGAATTTCATGGAAATTGCATGCCAACATCCATGTATGAAATTGCAGTGGGAGGACTTAGGAGAAGTCTAGCCTGATCTTAAAGCATGGCATTCTCCATCTTATCAAGATCGGCACATATTTGTCAATGCACAGCAGCTTGTGCTTTCCTTTAATTAGCGTGCACAGGGACAGCCCTGACCAGAGTTCAGCAAGTGCAAACAAATGGAAAGAAAGTGTTCCCAGGACGTCTGAAAGTTCTCAGACAGAAAAACACAAAGCCTGCTTGTCTATCTGGCAAGAATATTACTCTAATTTTTGGATCTTATTACTGGCCAGACTCCACAATTTCCTTATTTATTCTGAGGCTAGGCAGTAAGTATTACAAAGAAATTTTACTTAGACTTCTTCATTTGATCCCTTACAAAAAGGACCGAAACTTAAGGATATATTGTAAATGACTGCATTCTACAATCTGACTCTGTACATGACTCATTTTTATAAAAGTATTTTTGTTAGTCTTTAAGCACTCATGGGCTAAGTTTACCTAATATTAAATCACACAAGGTTGAACCCAATTATTATTGTTGCTAGGTGTTTCAAGTTGTGTACAACTTACAGTGACCTTCTGAACAACAGATTTGAGCCCTCTCCTACCCTATACCATCCTCATCATCTCTGACATACATGAGCCCATTGCTGTGGTCACTGTATCAAGCCATCTCATTGAGGGTCTTCCTTTCTTCTACTGAGCCTTCACCTTTCCTGGCATGGTGTCTTTTTCCAAGGACTCGTAACAACATACCCAAAGTATATGGGACTAAGTACCACTCTTGCCTTTAAGAAGCACCCTTGTTGCATTTCTTCCAAGGTGTATTTGTTCTTTTGGCAGTCCATGGCAGTCTTTTGGCAGTTCAATACTCTTTTCCAGCACTATAATTAAAAGATAATTTTTTTCTTCTGTCATCATTATACATTGTCCAACTTTTGAATGCATAGCAAGTGATGGAAAAGACCATGGTTTGGATCAGGTGCACCTTAGTCTTTAAACTGACATCTTTGCTCTTTAGCACTTTGGAGAGATCCTTGACAGTAGATTTTCTCATTGTAAGATGCCTTTTGATTTCTTGATTGCTGTTACGTTGGGTATTGACTGTGGATTCAAGTAAGGTGAAATAATTGACAACTGTAATCTTTTTTTCACCAGTCATTATGTTGACCATTGATCCAGTGGTGAGGATATTTGTTTTCTTGATGCTGAGATGTAATCCATGTTGAAAGATTGATCTTTGATCTTCTGCAGCAAGTGTTTCACATCCTCTTCACTTTCAGCAAGCAGGGTTGTGTTATCTGCATAATGTAGGTTGTCAATGAATCTTCTTCCATTCCTGACTCCATATTCTCTTTCATATAGTCCACCTTCTTGAATGACTTGCTCAGCGTACAAATGGAATAAATATGGGAAAAGGACACAGCCCTGACACTTACTGATTTTAGAACTTGCAGTGTTCCCTTGTTCTGTTTCATGTTTCACATGAACCCTAGTGTTCTTGGATGTGGAGTTAATAAAATATAAATATCCTGCTGTACTCTCTGCTTTCAGTCAAGATCTGACATCAGTAGTGATATCTCTAGTGCCATGGCTGCTTCTGAATCCAGTTTGAATTTCTGGTAGTTCTTTGTTGATTCTTTTTTTTAAAGTGAGAGTCCTGCTTGCTCTTTTATTTAATTTTTTAAAAAAATTTCCATTCATTCATTGTTGCACTTTCTCCCTGCCCCTCCCACCCTCCCAGTTTGCCCTTCTCTTTGAAAAGGAAAAGAAAAATTCTTTCATTGTTTTACAATCCCTTCCCCCAGTCTGCTTCATTATGCAGCCTTTGTTCTGGACTCCTGTCATGACAATAATACCTAATCACATATCCCTTTTAAACAGTTATCTCCCTCATCTGTTTCAATGAAGTATACATAATTTAACCCATCTTTCTCATTCTCTTGTTTTACAGCAGTGACACTATGCAGTATTTGTCTTTTTGTGACTAAGATATTTCACTCAGCATGATGTCTTCCAGGGTTATCCATTTTATAAAATATTTCATGAGTTTTCAAAGAAGTGTAGTATTCCATTGTGTGAATGAATGTGCCACAGCTTCTCTGTCCATTCGTTTGTTGATGGGCCCTTAGGTTGTTTCCAACTCTTTGCTATTGTGAACAAAGCTGCGATAAACATGGGTGTGCATTCAATTTACAACTTTTTGAGAAAGCACCCTACTGCCCTCCATAGTGATTGCATTTTAAACTCCCACCAGCAGTGAATAAGAGTTCCAGTTTCTCCACAACCTCGTCAGCATTTGTTGTTTGCTGTTCTGTTAAATTTTTCTATTCTTACTGGGGTGAGATGATATCTCATAGTTGTTTTGATTTGCATCTCTCTTAGAGCTAGGGTCTTTGAACATTTCTTCATGTGTTTGTGTGCCATCTGAATGTCTTCTTTGGTGAAGTGTCTGTTCATATTCTGTGCCTATTTTGCAATTGGGTTGTTTACCTTTGTCTTTTTGTGGTTCTCGAGTATTTTATAAATTCTAGATATAAGTCCCTTATCTGACATGTCATTACCAAATATTTTTTCCCAGTCTGTGGCTTCCCTTTTTACCCTGTTAAAGAAGTTTTGGATGTGCATAGAGATTTGATTCTTAGAGGGTCCCATTCATCTATTTATTCTATTCTCTCTTGGTTGTAGATTTTTCAGGATGCTTGGAAGACTGTTTATGTTGTGGAATAGGAATTCTAGAGTTTTCCCAAGCTTTTCTCTAATGAAGTTTATAATCCTTGGTTTCAGTTCCAGGTCCATGATCCACATTGAGTTGGTTTTTGTGTATGGAGTGAGGTGTGGATCTTGCTTGAGTTTTCTGCAGTTTCCCAGGTTTTTTTTTTCTTTTCAAGATTAGGTTTTTGCCTTTAGTCTGAAAAAGTGTTGATTGAAAGTGTACAACAGAGTGGGTGCAAGTGGCTGGGGGCCATGGAGCCAATAATGAAGAATGTCCTTAAATAAAGTGTTCACAGAGTAAAAACCAGAACTGTCAGTCTTTCCCTCCAACACAACAGCACAGGCACAGAACTGGTGATGAGCCCAAAGGAGCAACAAGGAGGCTGCCGGGCGGCTGCGTGGAGGGAGAGCCCTCTGGAATGGGCTGAGTAAAGCCATCCATCTCTCCCTGCACACCTCATACCCAATGCTAAGGCTAAAGGAAAAAGACAAAACTCAGTTTCGGTCCAGAGGGCTCAGAAAACAGTCTCAGTAGGCAGGAGGTAGCTAGTCCCGCTTGACCTTCTTGTCACTGTTGCCATTTTCCTCCACCCCTTCAGAGGTGAGCACCTCTTCCAGTTTCCGCTTGCCACTCTTTGGCTGGAGCTCAGCCGTGTTTCGGGGCTTGAAGCAAATGATGATGCAAGTCATGTTGTCACACCCTGTACCATCCCCAGATGTATCAGGTGCTAGGCACTGATTGAGCAGCTCTTCCACAATGGATGACAGTAACCGAAGCTCCCCATTTTCATCACGCTTGCTGATCTTTGATTGAATAAAGTCTACAACTTCCTGACTGCTCATCACATTCCAAATGCCATCACAGGCAATGACCATGAATTCGTGATCATCAGTGAGAGCCAGCACCTTGATGTCAGGAAGGGCTGAAATCATCTGTTCCTCAGGTGGCAGGTTCTTGTTTCTCTTGTAGAAGTGGTCGCCGATTGCTCTGGAGAGGTTGAGGTCCCCATTGACTCGGCCATCCATGGTGACCTTGCCACCAGCATTCTTGATGCGTGCCAGCTCCATTTCATCCTCTGGTTTGTGGTCATATGACATATCCAAAGCTTTTCCAGCTTCAGAGACCACACAGCGAGAGTCTCCAACATTGGCCACAATTAACTGCTTCCCTCGTATCAGAGCCACCAGTGCTGTCGTGCCACTGTCAGAGCCAGGCTCCTCTTTGCCTTCCATCCCAGGCACCATAATCTCTTCTTCTTCTTCATCATCCTCTTCTGCCTCTTCGGTGTCATCCTCATCTTCTTCATTCTCTGCCTCCTCACTGCTGTAGCCATCCTCTTCCTCACTGCATTCCTCACTGTCTTCTTCTTCCTCCTCCGCCTCATCTGACTCACCCTCACTGTCCTCAAAGAACTTGGACTTAGCAACTCGAGGCAGCTTGTCAGAGGCTCAAGAGCAGGAGGGCCCAGCCTCACCAGTGGGTGTGCCAGGCTCAGCAACTTGGCCTGCCTCAGTCCCACATTCCAAGTTGGAGGAAAGGCCTGTGTGGGCCTTAGCTGTAGGGCCATTTTCCTCTGAAGGAGTTTCCCTAGATGAGTCCTCAGGTCCTGTCTCCCCATTGAGGCCCTGGGACCCTGGCTCCTCGCCTGTCCCAGCTTCAGATTTGCTGTGGGGAGGGCCCTTGTGACAGTTCTGCCCATAGTGTGTC
>NW_006399839.1:12197766-12199699 GCF_000299155.1 Elephantulus edwardii | reverse complement strand
CTGGTAAAGGAGGAGATGGCCCCTCCTTCTTCGGCAGAGCATCTGGTAGATTTGAACCACATATCTCTGGGATTGCAGTGCAGTTTCTTGCCACTAGGCAACCAGAGCTTCCCCTCTCCATACGTTTTCAATCCACATGCAGAACAGATTATCCAGGAGGCTGAGCTGTATGAAGAGAAGTGTGGCATCAGGATTGGTGGAAGAGTCATCAGCAACCTGCGTTAAGCAGATGACACAACTCTGCTTGCTGAAACTGAGGAGGACCTGAAGCGTTTGCTGCAGAAGGTCAAGGACTGCAGCCTTCAATATAGATTGAAGCTCAACATCAAGAAAACAAATATTCTCACCACTCGACCAACTGGCAGCATCAGGATGGATGGTGAAGAGATTGAGATAGTTAACCGTTTTAGTTTACTTGGCTCCACAGTCAACATTCTTGGTAACAGCAGCCAGGAAATCAAGAGATGAATTGCATTGGGAAAGTCAGCTGTGAGGGACCGCTCAAGAGTACTGAAGGGCAACGATGTCAGGCTAGAGACTAAGATGCGCCCGATCCAGACTATAGTCTTCACAATTACATGCTATGCATTGGAGAGCTGGACAGTGACTAGGGACAATAGAAAGAAAATTGATGCCTTTGAGTTGTGGTGCTGGAGAAGAATATTGGATATACCATGGACTGCTAAAAAAATAAACTGCTTCATCCTGGAGAGGGTGAAGCTGGAATGCTTCTTGGAGTCAAGGATTCTGAAGCTTCGTCTGACATACTTTAGGCATGTTGCAAGGAGGGACTAGTCCTTGCAGAGGGACATCATGTTTGGGGGAGTGGAGGGACAGCACACGAGAGGAAGACCCTCGATGAGATGGCTTGATTCCATGATTGGGGTGGTGGGAATGAATGTGTCGGAGATGGCGAGGTTGGCACAGGATAGAGCAGCATTTAGGGAGGGCTCTTGTACATAGTGTCGCTGTGAGTCACAGGTGACTCGATGGCACACAACAACAACAACAATGAATTGGAATGATTCTATGAAATACTATGTGAATAAAGGACAGTGTGAAACACAATGTAGATGAACTTTGTAAGTAAACCAATATAAAATAAAATAAAAAAAATACTTTAGAGAAACAAGGTAATTTAGTGATTTTTATTCTCTAAGTGACTATCCAAAAAGGAGTTGTGAGAAAACTGGTAAACTTAGAGCTCAGTAATAACCTCTAAATTTCTTATTATTTGTCATAATTGCTGAAAAAATAATGCTTTTAAAATTTAATGACATGTGCATAACTATTCATGTTGTGTTTTAAATGTTTAAGTTAATGCATTTGTAACTTGATTGAGTTTGAATTGTTAATAATTGAGTTTATGATTTTCTAGTTTATGAGTTTATTTGAGTATCTATTGTTATGAGAAAACAGGCCTATATTTCAGCATTAACCTTTAAAGAAGGAAGTTGACTGTGTTTATTTACCTAGTAAAATAGTGTTGACTTATTTATAGCCATCTCAAATGAATACAACAGTGTAGAAATCCAAAGGTTATGGACACCAGAGTAATGTGGTAAATCTCCAAATCAGAGTTTATCGTGAATGTGGTTTGTGGTTCCACTATTTACAGGCATGAAACTGTGGGAATTAACAAATGAATGTGGTCTGGGGCAGGTGGACCTATCCTTTCTTAAAACAAAACAAACATAATAACATCAGTAGGTTACCAAGATTGTTCACTGGCAACTGCGATTTTTTTTTTTTTTTTTATGGAAAAAAAGAAAAGATTCTTTCATTGTTTTACAAACCCTCCCCCAGGTCCCCTCCACCATGCAGCCCTCGCTCTAGTCTCCTGTGATGACAGAAACACCCAGTTACATCTCTCTTTTAGACGGTTCTCTCCCTCCTCTGCTTCAGTGCAGTATACATTATTGAACCCATCTTA
>NW_006399839.1:12195990-12196671 GCF_000299155.1 Elephantulus edwardii | reverse complement strand
TCTATGTGTCTGTAACTGCGATATTTTAAACTGAGCAAGAGTCGTTTTTGGTAAAGTTTTAGCATGATCCATTTAGGTTGCAAGAAAGAGAAAGGCCTAAGTAATCTTTTAACATTTCTTAAAACTAAGTTTGGCAAGATCATAGTAGATATTTAAAGGGTGATATTTCAAAGTTTTGCAAGATCTTAGTAGGTATTTAGAGAGTGAATCAAAGATTCTGTTTTCAAATAATGCTCAGAGGAGATATGTAATGACTAATGCATAGACTCTAGAGCCAAAGGCAGATAGATTGTTTTGGATCATAGAGCCTTCAAATACTAGATTATTACTTTAACATCCTCTTTCCCCTCCTCCTTTTTAATCTACATTTAAATATATACAATAAAAATACATTGTAATATTATCAAGGAAATGACACACTATCCCTTTTTGAAAGATGAATAATCTCTCTATTCCTTATTTCTTTATCTAAAAGTAGAAAGTCAATGTACCTATTTCCTAGAGTTTTCATGATGGCTAAATGAATTATATAGATAAAGCATTTATTAAGTGCTCCATAGTTATAGTAATAATTACCATCATTTGGCAATAGAAATGTGGGGTCAAGATTGGTGGACGATTTATCAACAATCTGCGTTATGCGGATGACACAACCCTGCTTGCTGAAACTGAGGAGGACCT
>NW_006399839.1:12191851-12192950 GCF_000299155.1 Elephantulus edwardii | reverse complement strand
TGGCGCAGGATAGAACAGGGTTTAGGGCTGTTGTGCATAGGGTTGCTATGTGTCGCAAACGATTCGATGACACATAACAACAACAACAATACTAAAAACTAAGTAATGAGGAAGACCTAAAGTCATAAAATATGTTTTCTTCTTAATTATTGAAATTATTGAGAATTACTAATCTAGAATCAACTAAAACAGGTTTCAGACCTAGAAAACATAATCAATGGCATACATAGATTATCAAATGCAACTGAAAATGCATAATTGACAGAAAAGAAACGAAATTATTGTGTTGTTATGTGCCATCGAGTGTCTCCTGTGACTCATAGTGACCCGATGTAAAACAGCTCTGAACCCTGCTCTATCCCAGTCTCAATGACTCTGACATATCTCCTGCCATTGCTCTAGTTACTGTATGAATCCATCTCATCTGAGGTCTTCCCCTCCTGTGCTATCCTTTCATGATATACTTCCCCAAGGCCTATTCCCTTCTGGCCACATGCCCAAAGTATGTGAGACAGAGCTTCAAAACCCTAGCTTCTAAGGAAAAACTTGGTACCCCCCTCTCTAAGACATACTTACAAGTTTGTTTTTTTTTTTTTTTGGCAGTGCATGGTATATTCAAGACTTTTCTTCAGCACCATAACTTGAAGGCATAGAGTCCTCTGTTACTCTTAGTAATTGTCCAGCTCTCTGATATATAGCAAGTAATTGTGAAGACCATGGCCTGGGTCAGGTGTACCTTGGTCTCTAGACTGACATCATTGCTTCTCAGAACTCTGGAGAGGTCCCTGACAGCATATTTTCCCAGTGCAATTTTCTTTTGATTTCCTAACTGCTGGTGCCAAGATTGTTGATTGTGGAGCCGAGCAAGCTATAATTATTAACAACTTTAATCTCTCTTCTATCACGGTGCTGCTAATTGGCCCAGTGATGAAAAACTTTGTTTTCTTCCCCCCTCCACTTATTTTAATGGATTTTAAAAGTCAGTTATTTTACATGAACAAATGTTCAAAATCCCTAGCCCTGAGAGAGATGCAAATCAAGACAAGCATGAGATATCATCTCACTCCAGTAAGACTAGCAAAATTTAACAGAACAGCAA
>NW_006399839.1:12154835-12191135 GCF_000299155.1 Elephantulus edwardii | reverse complement strand
GAAGGGTGCAACAATGAATGAATGGAATCCCAAAATCTCTGTAGATGTTCATTGAAATGAAAAATAAACAACCTAAATTTTAAAAAAGTCAGTTATTTTTAAAATTTATTTTAATGTAATTTTACAGAGATTTAGGGTTTCCAGCCATTCATTGTTGCACTTTTCTCCCTGCCTACTCCCTCCCTCCAATTCACTCTTCTTGAAAAGAAAAAGAAAAACTCTTTCATTGTTGTGCAATCCCTCTCCCGAAGTCCACTCTGCTGTGCAGCCTTCACTCTGGACTTCTGTAATGACAAGAATACCCATTCATATATCCCTTTTAAACAGTTCTCTCCCTCATCTTTTTCAATGCAGTATACATTATTCCTCCTCTCCTTTTCTGTCTTCCCTCAACCCCGATGTCAGTCCCATTTTACAACAGTGGCCGTATGCAATATTTGTCCTTTTGTGACTGAGATCTTTCACTCAGCGTAATGTCCTCTAGAGTCATCCATTTTGCATAATATTTCATGAGTTCCTCGTTTTTCAGTGCTGCATAGTATTCCATTGTGTGAATATACCACAGCTTCTCTATTCATTCATTTGTTGATGAATTTTTATTGATATTTTAATAAAAGTTTACAGAAAACATGGATTTCCATTCATTCATTGTTGCACATTTTCCTCCCTACATCCCCTGTCCCCGCACCACAGTTTGCTTTTCTCTTTTGAAAGATTCTTTCATTGTTGCATGATTTCCTCCCTCTCCCCAGTCCACTTTGCTGTGCACCTTATTCTGAACAGTTGTCTTGCAAATAATATCTAATTATATTTCTTTTAGACAATTTTTTCCGTCATCAATTTAAATGCAGTGTTTATTATTTATCTCCTCTTAGTTTCCTTCCAACCCCCATCTCAGTCCTATTTTATAAAAGTAGCATTATACAGTATTTCAAACTTTGTTTTCTGGATGTTGAGTTTCAATCCATATTGAAGATACAGTCCTTGACTTTCTGTAGCAAGCACTTCTGGTCATCTTTAGTTTCAGCAAGTAAGTTTGTGTCATCTGCATACCATAGGTTGTTGTTAAGTCTTCCTCCAATCCTGATGCCACATTTCTCCTCGTAAAGCCCAGCCTCCTGAATGATCTGTTATGCATATAGATGGAAAAGATATGGAGACCGGATGCATCTCTATCACACTCCTTTCCTGACTTTTGAATTGTGCAGTGTTTACGTGCTCTGTTCTGAGGACTACTTCCTGGTTTGAGTAAAGATTTCACATAAGCACAATCAAGTATTCTGGGATTCCCGTTCTCCTCAAGGTTAGCCACAATTTGTTGTGATCCACACAGTCTAATGCCTTTACATAATCAAAAAACACAGATAGACATCCTTCTGGCACTACTTGCTTTGTGTTGAGATTCATCTGACATTGGCAATAATGTCTCTAGTGCCACAACCTTTTCTAACCCCAGTTTGTATTTCTGGTAGTTCTCTGTAATTGTATGTACTGTTCCAGTTATTTTGGATAACCTTCAGCAGGATTAGGACCTCCTAAAAGTCATATTCTTGCTTTCATCCAAAAGAGTGCCTAGAGAACCTTCAGACTGGGGGAAAAATTTGACAATGAATGGCACATCTGACAAGGAACTTAACTCTAAAGTTTATAGAATACTCAATCCCCTCAACAAGAAAAAAGACAACTCTTTTAGAAAATGGCCAAAAAACATGGCTAGACATACAACAAAGAAGATGTTTAGGTCACCAACAAACACATGACGGATTTCCCAAGATCATTAGCTATTGTTGTTAGGTGCCATCGAGTTGAGTATGACTCCTAGCGACCCTGTTAACAGAGCATCTGAATTCTGCCCTATCCTGTGTCATCCTCATCATCTCTGACAAACCTGAGCCCATTGCTGCAGTCTGTGTCAGTCTGTCTCACTTGGGGGTGGGGCTCGTGTGTCTGTCTCTTTCTCTTGTTAACCCTCCATTTTTCCAAGCATGATAACTCATTACAAGGAATACTTCTCCTAGCAACATGTTCAAAGTATGAAACAAAGCTTCACTCTTTGCCTCCAAAGAGCACTCTGGTTGCACTTTATCCAAGACGTGGTTTTTTTTGTTTTGTTTTTCAGTCTATTCAGTACTTTTCTCCAACAAACAGCTCAAAGGCATAAATTCTTGAAGTAAAAGAGTTGAACAGAAGATTTCAAAGGGCAAATCGAGAAGACAAAAAAATATTATATGTGCAAAGACCTAGATTTAGAAGAGAAGAACAAAAGAGAAGGAAGAAAACTCTATTTGGCAAATTAAAAGAACTGACAGATAAATTTAAGCTTAAAGCTGCAATGTAGTGAAAATATAGACTGACATAAAATCATCAGAAGGAGAGGGAAGACATATACAGATAATTTGGTCAGGGTTCAACCATTTCAGTAGGTTTAAGAACCAGTAGTACTGAAGGAATAGATCCAGTCTGCAGTAAAATAATTTGTGAGAAACAAAGCTCCAGGAATTGACATTACATTTCAACAAAGGGATGTAATATTGCAAGTGCTTCCTTGTCTCTGCGAAGAAATTTAGAAGACAACTACCTTGATAACTGGGTGGAACACATTAGTATTTCTGGCCCTTCTAAAGAAAGGCAATCCAGCAGAATATGGAAATTTTTGAAAAATACCATAGGTAAGTAACATATGGTCATTACAAAGACAGAGGAGGAAGAAAAAAACCAAAAAGGATGTCATAAGAGATTCTAAAAATTTCAGTAGAAATTGTAAAAATTCTAAAAATTCACTAGAAGCCAAAATAAAGGGTAAACATGCTGAAGTCAAAGAGCTTAAGAGAAGATCCCATAGGGCAGCTCAAGAAGACAAATGGAATGTGCAGGGAATTGGAACTGGAGAATAAAGGAGAATAACTTGCTCTGCATATTTCAAACCGAGAGAACAGAAAAACAAATTTAAACCTCGATTCTCAATTTTGAAAGAGGCTAAGGGCAAGATATTGAATGACTCAGAAAACATTAAAAGAAAATGGAGGGAATACGCAGAATCACTGTACCAAAAAGAATTAACACTGAAGAATTTCAGGAAGTACCATGTCAGTAGGGGACAATGGTAAAGAAGTGGAAATTGCATTGAAGGCATTGGTAAAAAATAAGACCGCAGGAATCAATGGGATACCACTTGACTTGTTTCAATTATCAGATGCAGCCTTGGATGTACTTACCAGTTTTTGCTAGGAAATTTGGAGGATAGCTGTCTGGCCAGTGGATTAAGAGAGACCTGCATTTATTCCCATTTCCAAGAAAGGTGATCCAACAGAATGTGAGAACTATCAAATAATATAATTAATACCACATGCTAGTAAAATACTGTTGAAGATCATTAAAAAACTGTTAGAACAGTACATAGGTAGGGAACTGCCAGATGTTCAAGCAGGATTTAGAAGAGGCCGTATCATTGCTGCTTTCAGATGGATCCTGACTGAAAGTAAAGAATATCAGAAGAAAGTCTATTCATTCTTTATTGACTGTGCAAAAGCATTTGACTGTATGGATCTTAACAAGTTATGACCAACATTGAGAAGGGATAGGATTTCCAGAGCCCTTAATTGTGCTCATATAAAACCTATATCTAGAATAGGAGGCTGTTGTGTGAACAGAGCAAGGGAGCACCCTATGGTTTAAAATCAAGGGAGTGCAGCATCAGGGTTGTATTCTCGTTCCATATGTATTCAGTCTGTATGTTGAACAAATTATTAAAGAAGCTTGACTCTTTAAAGAGGAATATGACATCAGGATCAGATGGGGAGACTCATAAATACCCTGCGTTAAGGAAATGACACAACTTTGCTTGCTGAAAATGAGGAGGACTTGAAGCACATGTTACAGAAGATTGAAGAATACAGTCTTTAATGGAGATTGCACAAAAAGATTCTTAGGATTGTATTGATAGATGGAGAAAAGACTGAAACTGTCAACAACTTCATCTAACTTGGATCCACAATTAACACCCTTGGTACAGGAAATCAGGAGATATATTACACTGGGAAGCCTGCTATTAGGAACCTCTCAAAATTATTGAGGAGTAATGGTGTCATTTTGAGGACTATGATGTGATTGATTCTTTCCAGTCACTTGTTATGCGTCTGAGAGCTGGGCAGTGAATAGAGATAATAGAAGAATTGATGCCTTTGAGCTGTGGTGTTGGAGAAGAGTATTTGAACATCCCATGGACGGCTAAAAGAATAAATGAATATGTCTTGGAGAGGGTGCAGCTGAAGTGCACTGTGGAGGCAAGAGTGATGATCAAGCTTCACCTCATACTTCAGAGTGTTCCTAGGAAGGGCTGTTCTTTTGAGAAGGATGTGATGTTTGGAAAGGTAGAGGATCGGCAAAGGAGAGGAAGACCCTCGCCTAGGTGGATTGACACAGTGACTGCTGCGATGGGCTCGGATGTATTGGGAAGTGTCAGGATGGCACAGGACTGGACAGGGTTCAGATCCGTTGTTAATAGAGGTGCTATTGATTGTAACCAACTCAATGACATGTAACAACAAGAAGACTTGCTGAAGAGAATTCAGAAATATCCGAAGCATCACATTGACAGAGAACAGAAAACTCAAACTGGATTCAGTAGAGACTGAAATGAGGGACAACATTGCTGGATACTGCAAGATTTAAAATTAGAAAAGGTGTATGTTGGGTTGTATTCTTTCACCATGTTTTTCCTTCTGTATGCTGAGCAAATAATTAACAGAAGCCACACGATTTAAAGGAGAACACAGCATCAAGATTGAAGGGAAATTGACTAATTTGAAATTGGTGGCATTCACAAACTTGCTTGCCTAAAATGAAAACTGGATGCGCTTTAATGAAGATCAAAGACCCAGCCCTCAGTATGGATTATACTCCAATATAAAGAAAAGAAAATCCTTACAACTGGACAAATAACATCATGATAAATGGAGAAAATACTGAAATTGTCAAGGATTTAATTTTACTTGGATTCACAATCAACACTCATGAGAGCAACAGTCTAGAGCACACTGTATTCCATTCAACAGATCTGCAGAAGATTAAAGATTACTTTGAGTGCTAAATTGTACCTGGCCCAAACTATGTTTGTTTTTCAGTCACTGCATAGGCATGTGAAAACTGGACAACTGAAGAATAAAAATGAATGCATTTGAATTGTATTGTTGAAGAATATTGAATATCACCTGGACTGCAAAAAGACAAACATGTCTGTTTTGGAAGCAATGTGGCCAGAATGCTTCTTAAAAGAGAGTATAGGGAGAGTTCATCTCACATGCTTTGTACTTGTTGTCAAGAGAGACCAGTGTCTGGAGAAAGACATCACTTGGTAAACTAGAGGCTCGGTGAAAAAGAGGATGAACTTCAATGAGATAGATTGACACCGGGCTGCAAGAATGGATCAAAGCACAACAGTTACTGTGAGGAAGACCCGGGGCTGGGCCAGGTTTCATTCTTCACTGGGTGAGTCAGAGCCAAACAACAAAGGAATTCTATTTTAAACCCTTTGAAGACCTGCCAAATTGTTTCCACAGTGAAGGCAAAATTTTACTTTCCTATGGGCAACACTTCAGGGTTTATGAGGGTTTCTATTTTGCCTTTATTTTTGAAGACCATTTTCTCTGGATATAGAATTTCAGGCTGACTGTTGTTTCACCTTACATTATTTCTGTTGAACAGTCAGCTGCAAATCTTACTGTAGCTTCTTGGAAAAGAATGTGCACCCGTCTCGTCTAGCTATTGAAATATAATATCTTTTTAAAGCAATTTGACCATGCTATGTGTAGGTACGGTTTTCCTCAGATTTGCTGAAATTCTTGGATGTGTTATTCTGTTCTGTGGTTTGATAGCTTCTATGAGTTGTAGAAAATTCTTGGTTGTGAACTGTTATCTCATTACTTCTGCTCTCATCTGTCTCTTTTATGATTTCAGTTACATGTGTGTTAGACGTCTTAAGCTTATTCTAAATGGCGTATTTTCTCATTTTTCTCCCCATATTTCCCCCCTTTATGGTTCATGTTAGTATGTTCTATTGCCCTTTCTGAATTATTTTTTTTATTAATTTCAATGAACATTTACAGAGATTTTGTATTTCCATTCATTCATTGTTGCACTTTGCTCCCTGCCCACCCCACCCCTACCCTCACCCCTACCCCTACCCCCACTTCGCTCTTCTCTTTGAAAAAGTAAAAGAAAAATTCCTTCATTGGTATACAATCACCCCATACCCCCCCCACCCTCACCCCGAGTATACTCCACTCTGCAACCTTCATTCCAGAATCTTATGATAATCATAATGCCCTAAAATATATTGCTTTTAAACTTTTCTCTCCCTCATCGGTTTCAATGCAGTATACATAATTCATCCAGTTTTTCTCATTCTTACCCTAACCCTGATGTCAGTCCCATTCTACAGCAGTGGCACTATGCAGTGTTTGTCCTTTTGTGACTGAGATATTTCACTCAGCATAATGTCCTCGAGGGTCACCCATTTTGAATAATATTTCATGAGTTCCTTGTTTTTCAATGCAGTGTAGTATTCCATTGTGTGAATATACCACAGGTTCTCTATCCATTCATTTGTTGATGGACACTTAGATTGTTTCCAACTCCTTGCTTTTGTGAACAAAGCCACAATAAACATGGGTGTGCATATATCTGCTTGGATGGTGGTTATGTTCTCTCCAACAGGGTAAAAAGGAAAGCCACAGACTGGAGAAGAGTATTTGGTAATGACATGTCAGATAAGGGACTTAAATCTAGAATTTATAAAATGCTTGAGCACCACAAAAAGATAAAGGTAAATAATCCAATTGAAAAATGGGCACAGGATATGAACAGACACTTCACCAAAGAAGACATTCAGATGGCCAACAAGCACATGAAGAAATGTTCAAAATCCCTAGCTCTAAGAGAGATGCAAATCAAGACAACTATGAGATATCATCTCACCCCAGTGAGAATAGCAGAATTTAACAGAGCAGCAAGCAACAAATGCTGGAGAGGTTGTGGAAAAACTGGAACACTTATTCACTGTTGGTGGAAGTATAAAATGGTGCAACCACTGTGGAAGGTAGTATGGCGCTTTCTCAAAAAGTTGCAAATAGAGATACCATTTGACCCAGCAATTCCACTACTGGGAATATACCCTAAAGAGACCTTTTTGAATTCTTAATGGCAGCTTATTAATTATATATTTTGTTTTGTCCAGTCTATTTTTGTAGTTCTTAATCTCTAATGTTGAATATTTTAATTTTAAAAGTACACCTGATTCTTTATTACGTGTCATTTCTGGGTATTCTGTATCTTCTTTTTTTCTTTAAAAAATTGCAACTAAATGGGAAGGATCCAGTGGGCATCTGGAAAGAGAGGGCAATGGTGGACATAGTTCAATGATGATTAATTTTATAAAACATAATGAATTGCAATGATTGCATGAAACACAATGTGAGTGAAGCATAGTGGGAAACACAATGTATATGAACTTGGTAAGCAAAACAATATAAATTAAAAATTAAAATGAATTCACAACTAATATAGAACATTTGATAGGCCTTATGGTGCCTTCTTGTGAATTTGATAAAAGTTCTACCCTCTAGGCATAGTGAGTCAGAACAACTCTAACATTTAGGAAAAGATAGCCTTTCCTCTAGATGTATACAACTCTGGGCCTGGGTTCAGGGGTTTCTTAACCAAAAAAAAAACAAACAAAAAAAACCCAACTATCCCCCCCCCAACTTTTTATTGTGCATTGAGTAAAAATTTACAGAGCAAATTGATTTTCCATTCAAGAATTCATCTGGATATTGCTTTATGTTATTAATTACAGTTCCCACATTGTAAAAGCACTTTCTCTACTACAATTCTACTTTCCATTCTTCTCTTTATGCTATCCTTACCTGCCTTTTGAAGTTTCTCACAGGGAAATTGCTTCCCTATCTCTTGTGTGATTGATGGATCATATAAACACTAAATCCTTCCCCAGTTTTACTGTTCACCTCAACAAAACAGCCACAGAAATAAATTTAATTCTAAGCTCAAAGATTTGCTAAAGGCCTTTGTCCTAGGATTCTACAAATCTCTATTGTAGAGCAAGCAGTAAGCTAGCCATTTTATGATTTTGGGTTTTTGCCATGTTTTTCTGTCATTCTGTACAAGAACTTCCACTGTCATCTTTTTTAGAGCAGTCAGAAGTGGTTGTTGTTTGCTGTTAGGTGTCATTAAGTCATCTTAGACTCATAGCAACCCTATGAACAAAAGATCGAAACCTTGCTCTATACTGCTCCATTCTTACCACCTCTGATAAGCTTGAGTCTCTTGTTACAGTCATTGTGTTAATCCATCTTGGTTAGAGTCTCCTCTTTCTTTGACCTGCCACCCCTCCTAGCATGACACATTTTTCCTTAGATTGGCCTCCTCTAACAATTATGCCACAAGTATATGAGGCAAAGTTTCACCATTCTTGCCTCTAAAAGCCTGGTTGCACTTCCTCCAGTAAGACTTGTTTGTTCTTTTGACAGCCCATGGGCTATTCAGTATTCTTCTCCAACACTATAATTCAAAGGCATCAGTTTTTCTTCTGCCATCCTTATTCATTGTCCAATTTTTTCATTATCCAATCAATGCATAGGAAGCAGTTGACAAAACCATGGCTTGAGTCAGTTGCACCTTAGTCTTTAAACAGACATCTTTGCTCTTTAGCCCTTTGGATAGGTCCTTGACTGCAGATATTTCCTACTAAAACATGTCTTTTGATATCTTGACTGCTGTTACTGTGGGTGTTGATTGTGGATCCCAGTAAAATTAAATTATTGACAAGTTCAATCTTTTCTCCATCATGATGTTGCCTGTTGGCCTGGTGGTGAGGATTTTTGTTTTATTGATATTGAGATATAATCTGTATTGAAAAGTCTATGATCTTTTGCAGCAAGTGTTTCAAGTTCTCTGAACTTTTTTCAGGCAGATTGTGTCATAGATCTGTATTTATTGTTATTCCCGGCCCCCCCCAAAGGTGATCTAACAGAATGGGGACATTATTAACCCTTTAGATTAATTTTTTCTAGGTATCTTTGATTTTCAATATGGGAGAGACCAATACTTGTACCTAAAATGGCCAGTCTTAAGGTCTGGTGGCCTAATGGCAAAAAGCTGTTCTGCAGTCTCAAAGGCATGTGGTTCTAAGCTACCAGCTTTTCTGCAGGAGAAAGATGGGAACTATCCTCCTATGTGATTAACTGCCTCTGAAAACCTGCTGAAGGGTCAGCAATAGATTGGTTCCTACTCTATGGTGCACAACAACAACAACAACAACAACTTAAGACAACAACCGCTAGAGTAGGATAGAGAACATAGTTTTTGTGGACAGTGTTGTGCCAGCTGACCTTGTCCCCTGAGGCAAATATTTGCAATGGACCATAAAACTTTCCTCAATACTCTGTGATAATTTGAAATTCATACATCATACTACTTTTAAGCAAAAAGGACTCTCTTTTACAACTAATAGAATAATAGAAAGCTAACTTCCTAACAAGGGGAGCTCTGGCGGCTTAACTGTAAGGAATTGCTGCAAGCCCAGAGGTAGGCAGTTTGAATTAACTTGCTGCTTTTTTTGGAGAAAGCTGAGTGATACCTTCTCATGTAATTTATAACCTCTGAAAACCCATGAAAGGGTTGGTTTTGAGTTAGTTCTGACACCATGGCAATGACTGACTTGGAGACTAACTTTTGATAATACTCTTAAGTTAAAGTGAGCCTAATGTTCTTCTTTGTTGTTATGGTTGTTGTTATGTGCCATTGAGTCACTTGCAACTCATAGCGACCCTATATACAGTAGCCCTGAAACCTTCTCTGTCCTGTGACAACTTACTGGCTTGGACACACCTACTCTCATTACCCTAGTCACTGAATCAGTTCATCTCATTGATGATCTTCATCTCTTTCTCTGTCCTTCCACCTTTCTAAGCATGATGTCCCTTTGCATGGACTGGTCCCTTCTTGTAACATCCCTAAAGTATGTCAGGCAAAGCCTCAGAATCCTTGCTTTCAAGGAGCAGCCTGGTTTCACCCTCTTTAGGATGAACCTGTTTGTTCTAGTAGTCCATGATATATTCAATATTCTCTTTCAGCATCGCAGCTCAAAGGCATAAGTTATCTTTCTATCATCCCTAGCCATTGTCCAGCTCTCTGATACATAGCAAGCAATTAGAAGACTGTGGTCTGGATCAGGCACACCTTAGTCTTCAGACTGATGCCGTTGCTCTTCAGTACTCTGCAGAGGTTCCTTGACAGCCAAATTTCCCAATGCAATTTGTCTCTTGATTTCCTTTATAACATTTTAAAAGGAACATGCATTTCTATCAGTCTAGCAGAAGTAACTATCAAGATTCCTTATTAAAACCAAAGTTCTTTTGATGTTGCTTACCTGTCTACCTGGCAATCTACAGCTAAGAGTTATTCCTCAATTGAAGTCCTTTCGTTGATTTTTGTCTGTTTACTCTATAATCTCTGGCTGAATTTTACTCCTTTCTAGCCCTGCCATTGATAGGCAAGAATTGCGTCTTCCTGGATGGAGCCAAGCTCTCTCTAGAACTTTGACAAGATATGACCAATTAATTCAGGACACAATCTGTGGGCGCAACATCTGGAAAAAAGCAGAGAAAGATATTTATAATTTCTTACTAAATAAAATGAAATTAGGTTTCTCCTTGGAAGCAAGGATTTTCAAATTCCGTCTCATGTACTTTGGACATATTGTCAGGAGGGGCCCTGCCTTGGAGGAGGACATCATACTTGGAAGGGTAGGACAGCGCAAGAGAGGAAGACCCTGGATGAGAAGGATTGACACAATTATTGTGGCAATAGGGTCAAGTGTGTCAGAGATGGTGAGGTTGGCAAGGTTCAGAGCCATTGTTCATAGGGTCACTGTGAATTGTAGATGATTAGTCGTAATTACAACAACAACAACAACAACAATAAACACACTCCATTGTCCTATGTTTTTCCAAATAAATCCAAATAAATAAATTCAAGCTAGAATACAGATTTGGGAATCTCAGCTTATTTGAAACCTATACATAGACCAAAAACAGTTGTTGGAGCAGAACAAGGAAGTACCGCCCCAGCAAAAATCAGGAAAGGTGTGCATCATGGTTGTATTCTTTCTCCATACCTGTTCACTTTGTATGTTGAGCAAATAATTTGAGAATCTGGACTCTATGAAGAAGAATGTGGCATCAGCATTGGAGGAACACTCATCAAACGACCTGCTTTATACAGACGATACAATTTTGATTGAGGAAACTGAACAAAACTTGAAATGCTAATGAAGCGCAAAGACTGAAGGGTTTAGTATGGATTACATCTCAGCCTCATGAAGACATCATGATAGATGGAGAAAGATTGGCATAGCCAATGATTTATTTTTCCTTGGACCCACAGTCAACACTGTGGATTACAGTTGACTAAACAACGCCTAACACAGACACAGTTTTATTCATCCCAAATAATGTCTTTCATCCTATTCCTGAAAAGAGATTTAAAAATCATAAAAAGTATGCAGAGTGGAGTATACTTGGGGTAGGGGTGTGCGGGGGGATTGTGTACCAATGAGGGAGTTTTTCTTTTGCTTTTCAAGGAGAGGAGCAACCTGGGGGTGGGGGTGGGGTGGACGAGGAGAAAAGTGCAACAATGAATGAATGGAAGTCCAAAATCTCTGTAGATGTTCATTGAAATTAATTAAAAAAATTTTTTTAAAGTATGCATCAAGGTTATTTCTTCATACCTATTCAGTCTGCATGCTGAGCAAATAGTTTGAAAAGCTGCCCTATATATGAAATAATGTGGCATCAGGGCCAGAGGGAGATTCCTCAACAATTTCATTTATGCAGAAGACACAGTGTTGATGCAGAAAATGAAGAATACTAGAAGTACTTTGTGAGGAAGATTCAGGATTATAATCTTCAATATGGATTAAATCTCTATATCACAAAAACAAAAATCCTCACTTCTGGGGCAATCGGCACCATCATGATAGATCTGTTAGGTGATCTGTGATCCTTAACTCAGTCCAGATTAGCAGTAGGTTAGTGTAACACTTGAGGTCCAGCCTGGAAGGGACAGATCTATGTCTTCTTGGGCCACTTAACATCGTGGATTTTAAGGAAGCAGAAAATTAATTACAGACAGCCTGCAATTTCCATCTTTTAAAAAAGGACTTTATCATGTTGGGAAAGACAGAAGATCAGAGACAGGGGACCCTCACCAGGATGAATCAACATAGTGATTGTAACAATGGCCTTTAGGCTATCAGAGATGGTGCAGGATAGGACAAGGTTCAGACCTATTTATTCATAGGGTCGCTGTAAGTCATACTTGACTGGGTGACACCTCACAACAACAGCACTGTCCTAAAGCTTTGGGAAAGAGTTGAGGATGCTCAGGAGGACTGAGTTCTGCACTCATAAGAAAGTCCTGGGCATCCCCGACTTAAAATGGGAGCTCCAGTTGTAGGCTTTGTCTTTATCATGCTGGATGCTGTCTTCATTGTAGGGGTCTTCTGACTAGGGGAGTATTCAGCGCCACGTGTCTCAGATTGTAGCTTGTAGTACTAGGAACCTCAATCATTTCTATTCTAGTGCTGAATTCTCTGGATATGAAACTGAGATCTGACAGTTCTTTTGCTTCTAAAACCCTTGGATGAAACTGAAGCCCACACCCTGGAGTAGTAGCCTGGAGCTCCTAGACCACCGGAGCAGTGTTGCCTCTCGTTGGCTGTAACACTGGTAACAGTGTTGGGCATGCAGGTGTTAAGGTTAGAGGCAGTGGTGATTTCAGAGGTGAAAACAGTTGGGAAAGCACCCCATGCTGCTTGTGTGGTGACATGGGTGCCTAGCATGGGAGTAATGTGCGAAGAACCCCCAAAATTGACTAGGGTGGTGTCTAACTAAGGCTGGAAGATCTGAAATGGAGCTAGGACTGAAGCTGATGGGATGCCATTTGGTGGGAGCTGTTTGAGGCGATTAACATCATGGTCCCTAAATACTGGCCTGAGGATGGTTCCGGGGTGAAAGGTGGGAGTCAGTGGAGTGTTGGGATTATAGAACCTCCTTGTAGGAGAGCCGATGACATCTACACCAGAGCCAGTGCTGCCATCAGAAGTTGAGATGTCCCCAGCAACAATAGCAAAATTCAGCAGAGCAGCAAAACAACAAATGTTGGCAAGGTTGTGGAGAGATTGGAACACTTATTCACTGCTGGTGGGAGTGAAAAATGGTGCAACCACTATGGAAGGCAGTTTAGATATAATGTGATATTTTAAAGATTTTGAGTGGAATATAAGCTGTCTTAACTCCAAAATTCAACCATTTCTTTTTTAAGTTTTTGAAAGTTTTTTATTATTAATTTTAATGAAAACTTACAGAGACTTTGGATTTCCATTCATTCATTGTTGCACTTTTCTCCCTGCCCACCCCTCCCCCCTCAGGCATTTCTGATGCTCTCTCTTTGAGAACCTCAGGTTTTCCTTTTTTGTTTTTTTAAAAGAAAATACTTTGTATTGATTTACAGACAAAATAAGTATACATTGTGTTTCGCATTTCATTCACATTGTGTTTCATAACATCATTCTTATGCATTGTGTTTTATAAAATTAATCCCTATTTAATTATGCCCATCATTACCTCATTTTTTCAGATCCCCGCTAGATCTTTTCCATTTTCTTTACTCCTCTCCACCCATCAAATTCAAACTTCCCTCTTATCCACCCCTCCCCCCCAGTTCACTCTTCTCTTTGAAAAAAGAAAAGTTCTTTCATTGGTATACAACCCCCACCCCACCCCCTGAGTTCACTCCACTATGCAGCCTTCATTCTGGACTCTTGTCATGACCATTATACCCAATGATATATCGCTTTTAAACAGTTCTCTCCCTCATCTGTTTCAATGCACTATAAATAATTTATCCAATCTTTCTCAGTCTCACCCTAACCCTGATGTCATTCCCGTCTACAACAGTGGCATTATGCAGTATTAGCCCTTTTGTGACTGAGATATTTTACTCAGCATAATGTCCACCAGGGTCACCCATTTTGAATAATATTTCATGAGTTCCTTGTTTTTCAGTGCAGCATAGTATTCCATTGTGTGAAGAAACAACAGCTTCTTTATCCATTCTAAGAGAGAAGCAAATTAAAACAACTATGAGATATCATCTCACCCCAATAAGAAGAACAAAATTCAACAGAGCGGCAAATATCAGATGCTGGCGAGATTGTGGAGACACTGGAACACTTATTTATGTTTGGTTGGGAGTGTAAAATGGTGCAACCACTATGGAAGGTTGCAAATATAAATACCATTTGACCCAGCAATTCCACTACTGGAAATATAACCTAAAGAAAGCATAACTGCCACCCAAGCAGATATATGCACACCCATGTTTAGCGCAGCTTTGTTCACAATAGCAAGGAGTTGAGAACAACCTAAGTGCCCACCAAGCTTCCCTCTTAAATCCCTCTTCTAATTACAGAAACTACTTATAAACTATATAATATATTTAGAGCAAATTGTCTGATGATATATTTGATTAAATTTCCTTCATCTTCACCAGTCTTTATTATTTGAATGTCATGTTAGCTGTTTTTTTGAAACTTTTTTTTACCTTCCATCCTTAAAGGATGCTTTTACTGTCTTGGATTGAGAAGTCTTCTTTTCCAGCACATTAAGGATACTATTGCATTCTCTTCTGACTCTTGTATTCTCTGCTGAGAAATCATAGACCTTCAGCTTAATATCCCTTATTTGTAATATGTCAGTTTTCTCTGACTGGCTGCTTTCAAGGTTTCTTCTTCATCTTTGATTTCTAGGAGCTTGATTGCGATTTATGTGGATGAGCTCATCCTCAGTTTCTTAGATGTGTGCTTCATAAATTGGTGAAGTTTTTAGTGGTTTTCCTCACCAGCCTCTTCCATTCCTCCTTTAGCTACTCCAGTAGTACCAAAGCTAGGCCACTTGGTGCATGGTCTGGGGAAGTCATTCCACTCATTCCTGGGAAGAGGGGTGGAAAAAAAGGAGGTAACACCTTTCTTGTTATTCAACCACTGATGGACTCTTACTGTCCTTCCTTCTGGTGCCAATCAGAATGCTGATTACAAATGTTCAAAATGGGTGTATTGTGTCAGGTTTGTTCACAATTCACTGTTCTGTCTCCCTACTTGATACTTTTATTCCATTTCTTATTTCAGTCAGTATTTGAATGACTTTTTTTTATAATTTCTCTGAGACATCGAGTTCTAGGATTATCATTTATATTTGTTATCTTGTTTTTTAATGTTTTGTTGTAGAGGGTCTGGGCTGCTGAAAACTTTGGGATTATTATTTTGCTTCTAATACCATTGATAAACTGTTATCTCTACACTTTTGTCTTGATGCCTTTGAATTATGGTGTTGGAGAAGAGTGCGGAATATCCTGTAGACTGTCAAAATAATAAGAAAGTCTGTCTTGGAGGAAGTGCCTTAGGCGCAAAGATGGTGAAATTTTGTTTCACTTATTTTGGCCATGTTGTCAGGAGAGACTAATCCTTGGCCATGCTGGTTAAAATTGAGAGTCAGAAAAAGAGAAGACAACTCTCAAAAGATAGATTGACACAATGATTATAACAAGGACTAGAGCATATCAGAGATTGTGAGGTGCAGTACAGAATAAGGTTCAGATCTGTTATTCATAGAGCTGCTGTGAGTCATAGTGAACTTGATAATACCTGACACCTAACAACAATATGCATTGCTATCAGGACTGAGTGAATGAGAGTTCCAGTTTCTGTACATTCTTATCAACACTTCTTACTTCTTCTTTTTCTCGCAATGGCCATTTAAGTGGGGTTAAGTGGTATCTCTTTGAGGATTTGATTTGCAATTTCATACTCTTGGCACCAGCAGTCAGGAAATAAAAAGACAAATTACATTGGAAAATCTGCTGTCAGGGATTTCTCCAGAGTGGTGAAGAGCAATGATATCAGTCTAGAGACTAAGATGTGCCTGATGTAGGATGTGGTCTTTGCAATTACGTTCTGTGCATCAAAAAGCTGGACAGTGGCTAAGGATGATGGAAGAATTGATGCTTTTCAGTTGTGGTGCTGGGGAAGAGTATTGAAAATATCATGGATTGCCAAGAGAACAAACAGGTTTGCCCTAGAGAGAGTGAAATCAAGTTGCTCTTTGGAGGCAAAGATTTGGAAGCTCCATCTGATGTACTTTGGGCATGTTGCCAGGAGGGGCCATTTCTTAAGAGAGAGACATCATGCTTGGGAGGGTAGAGGAATAAGAGAGAAAGACCCTGGTAAGATGGATTGACTCAGTAACTGGGGTATTGGGAGTAGATGTGTTTGAGACAGTGAGATTGGCTGAGGATATAGGTCGAGTTCAAAGCTATTTTGCATCTGGTTGCTAGTCACCTTGACAGCCCATAACATTAATAAGGACAGTAACACTGCTTTTCATGCTAACTTGGTGTGTCTCAAGACATTATTACTTCTCTGTTATGTTTATTTTCTTTAGTGAAATATCTCTTCAAGTCCTTTGCCATTTGCTTTGTCTTTGTATTGTTGAATTATAGGAGTTCTTTATATATTCTGGATATTAAACCTGTTCTGGTTTTCTGGTGCTGCTGTAGCAGAAATACTGTAAGTGTTTACTTGAAAATGAAGCTTATTTTCTCCTAGTTCTAGAGATTAAAAGTCCAGATCAGAGTCTAGGCCCATCCCTTTCTTGTCCATGTTGTTGTTGTAGATTGCTGTTTAGTTGAGCACGACTCATAGCGACCCTATGAACAAATGACTTGAAGCCTTTCCATAACCCCAGCTATTCTTTGATTCCTTAATGCTCCATACATGGTATCTGTCTTCCTCCATGCATGCATTTCTATGTCTACTCTGCTCTTTGTAATGGCTCTGAAAAGATTAACTTTAGAATTCGTGCAATATGGGTATGATTAAATATTACTTCCAAACCCCTCCAGTTTTCAAACAGCTTTACATACATAGGTTAATACTGTAATATGTGTTTTTGAGACATACAGTTATAGCCATTTAAAAACTCTTTACCAGAGATAGGATTCTCAAGAGTTTATGCTGTCTCTCCACTTTGCAGATAAAGTCCTTTGATGTGTGAAAGTTTTATATTTTGATTAAGTCCTGTTTGTTTATTTTGGTTTTTGTTGCTTGAGAGTCAGATATCATATCCATGAACCCACTGTTGAAAACTGTATCTCAAAACATGACTCCTCTGTTTTAAGAATTTTATGTTTTTAGTCCTTACATTCAGGCCTTTGATGAAATTGAGTTAATTTTTGTATGTGGTATGAGGTGTAGGGCAAACTTCATTCTTTTGCATTTAGAAATCCAATTGTCCCTGAGTCATTTATTGAAGACATTATTCTTTGTTCATTGGGTAAATTTCACCCTTTATTGAAAATCAGTTTCCTGTAAATAATTTGTTTCTCTCTTTGATGTTAGGTTAATTTTTCAAAAGACATATGCTTTGCTTATATATAAATCTACATTCTTCTTAGAATAATTGAGGGTTGCATCAGAATTTTTGGGAATTTTTTTTACAGCACATTCTTTCCATTAAAATTTTCCCCTTCATTCATTGTTGCACATTTTCCTCCTTGCCCACCCTCCCCCAGTTCATTTTTCTCTTTGAAAGGAATAAAAAAATTCTTTCATTGTTATAATCCCCTCCCCCCAAGTCCACAGTCCACTTTACTATGCATTTCTTTTCCTGGAATCTTATCATGAAAATAATATCTAATCCTATATTCCTTTTAAACAGTTCTCTCCCTCATCTGTTTCAGTGCAGTATACATTATTTATCCCCTCTTTTCTTAGGCTCCCCCAACCCTGATGTCAGTCCCATTTTAGAATGCAGTATTTGTCCTTCTGTGACTGAAATATTTCACTTAGCATAATGTCCTCCACGCATTTTGTATAATATTTCATGAGTTCTTTGTTTTTCACTGCAGTGTAGTGTATTATATTGTGTGACTATACCACAGTTTTTCTATCCATTTGTTTGTTGATGAGCACTTGAATTGTTTCCAACTCTTTGCTGCTGTGAACAAAGCAGAAATAAACATGGTTCTCCATATATTTGCTCTGCTTGGGTGGCTGTTATGATTTCTTTAGGGTGTATTCTCAGTAGTGGAATTGCTGGGTCAAATGGTATTTCTGTTTCCAACTTTTTGAGAAAATGCCATACTGATTGCCTTAGTGGTTGCACCATTTTACACTCCCACCAACAGTGAATAAGGGTTCTAGTTTCTCCACAACCTTTCCAGCATTTTCTCTTTGCTGCTCTCTTAAATTTTGCTGTTCTTACTGGGGTAAATTGATATCTCATAGTTGTTTTGGAGGTTGATTTCGTTTTGAGAGGTCACTTTTATATAAAAGTTGTAGAAAACACTGAAACATCAACATTTAGAACCTGTTTTAAATTGCTAGCATGCAATTTACAGATGGTTCCTTTTGTCCCCCATTACGCTGGTCACAGAATCAATCCATCTCATCGAGGGGCAGCTTCTCCTGTTCTGTCCTTCCACCCTCCCAAGCATTATGTCCCTCTCCAAGGACTGGTCCCTCCTTGCAACATGTCCTGATTACCCCAGTCACTGAATCAGTCTACCTCATAGAGGGTCTTCCCCTCCTGCGCTGTCCCTCTACTCTACCCAGCATGATGTCCCTCTCTAAAGACCTGTCTCTCCTTACAGTATGTCCAAAGTATGTCAGGCGAAGCCCCAGAATCCTTGCCTCCAAGGAACAGCCTGGTTTAACCCTCTCTAGGATGAATCTGTTTGTTTTCTTGGCAGTCCATGGTACATTCAATACTCTTCTCCAGCACCACAGTTCAAAGGCGTCAATTCTCCTTCTGTCCTCCCTAGTCATTGTCCAACTCTCTGATGCATAACAAGTGATTGCAAAAACCATGGCCTGTATCAGGCGCACCTTAGTCTCCAGAGAGACACCGTTGCTCTTGAGTACGTTGGAGAGGTCCCTAACCGCAGACTTTCTCATTGCAATACGTTTTTTGATTTCCTGGCTACTGGTGCCAAGAGTGTTGACCATGGAGCCAAGCAAACTGAAGCTGTGAACTCTCTCAATCTCTTCGCCATCCATCCTGATGCTACCGATTGGTCCGGTGGTGAGAATTTTTGTCTTCTTGACATTGAGCCTCAGTCCATACTGAAGGCTGCAGTCCTTGACCCTCTGTAGTAAGTGCATGAGGTCCTCCTCAGTTTCAGCGAGCAAAGTTGTGTCATCTGCATAATTTAGGATACTTAATATTTTAGTCTTGCTTCTTTTGTTATTTTTTAAGTGCTAACATTGTTGATGCCATGCTACCTATATAGATTTGTGTTTTGTTTTGTTCTTTATTATAACGTTAAGTTGTCAAGGAAAAGACTGATCTTCTTTGACATTCATTCATTAGCATAAGTCGCTCAATCTTAGCTATTAACACACCCATATATGCATTCACAAGCAAATATTTCATGTACTATGTTTGCTACTTTAGGGAACGCTTATTGTATTTTACGTAGACATACAAATGAACTATAATGTAAAACAGACCATGATGAATGTCCAAGTTCTCTTGACGTTTAGTGGAAGGATCCCTCAGGATTATCTGAAGTTGGTTAATGTTTCTTTTTAAAAAAATTTATTTTAGTTTTTTTTTAAATTGGTAGATCCCTTTCTTTGGTGCTAAGAATATTGGCCGAAGAAGTCCTGATGAACCAGTGCTGAGCAAAGCTGAGTTTGTTGAGAAAGTTCGCCAGAGTAACCAGGCTTGTCATGATGGAGATTTCCACACAGCAATTGTTCTGTATAACGAAGCCCTGACTGTCGATCCTCAGAACTGTATCTTGTACAGCAATAGGTCTGCGGCATATTTGAAAATCCAGCAGTACGACAAGGCACTGGATGATGCCATCAAAGCCCGGCTTCTCAACCCTAAATGGCCAAAGGTAAAAATTTTACTTATTTTAACAGAACCTTCTGTGTTGATTTCTTACTTTAATGTAACATTTCCTTGACTCCATATAGTGATTAAGATCTTAATAATAGTATTCCAGCAGAATGTGGATTGGCTTTGCTGAACTATAGCGCTAGTGCATGACTTTGCTTCTTGCCTGTGGAAGTGTACTTGTCATGCCCCATGTTCAGTTGGGTCTTTGGTATGTTTCAGTTTTCTTTTCTTTTCCCCTTGACTTCTTAAAGAAATCATTCTAGTTTCTTCTATACGTTTGGACCTTATTTTTCTTTTTTAACAGGTGTTTAAATAGTATATGATGATCATGTTTTTTTGCCTCTAGATTAAGATAATCAATATTGTTCCTTGTCAGGGACTGCTTATTTTCAGATTGGTATTTTAGCAGGGAAAAGTTTATTTTTCTAGTAAATTACTGTCATCGTATTTCCTTAAAGAGTGCAAGCCTTGTATTAATTATCTTTGTTTGTATTTTCAGTGAGCCTACCTGAACTTTAGTTTCTAGTTCATTTTAGAAGAACATGCTATTAGGCTAGTTAACTCAGATGTTCCATAAAACCATGATGCTAAGCTTCTAAACCAGGAACACAAATTTTGATTGTTCATAGGTGGTCTTATTAGCTACCTGTTTGTCTTTTCCGTTATAAATATATCTCATCACACAGCTTTTACTAGTTCAACTTTATACAGGTGTATGTCTTAGTGACAGTGGTTTTGTTCATCATCTGTACAAACCTATTTTTACTAAGTGTGATTTTCTTACTTAGCCCTTTTTCATTCCTTCCTCTCCCTGTCAACCACCAATGAACTTTGTGTCTATACATTTGCCTGGTTTTGCCTTTTTGTATAATGAGATAATACATATTTGTCATTTTTTACTAATTTCAACAAGTGCAATCAATGCCTTCAAGCTCCATTTATACAGTAGCATGTACCAGGAGAATCTATTTCTCTTATTGGCTTAAGCAGTATTTTGTTCTATGCATGTGTTAAATTTTATTTGTTGGTTTATCTGTAAATGGCCATGTGGGTTGTTTTTTACCTTTTGACTATTTTGAATAGTGCTGCAGGGAACACTGGTGTACGAGTGTCTGTCTGAGCCTTCTATTTTCAAGCTTATGGGGTGGGTACCTGGGAGTAGAGTTGCCGGGTTATATGGAGGTTCTGCTTTCTGTCTTTAGAGGACTCAGCACACTGTTTTCCACAGTGGTGGCACCATTTTGAATTCCTGCCAGCAATAGATAGTGGTTTCAGTTTTTCCAAATCTTCACCAACGTTTGTTACTTATTTTTAAACGTTTTGTCTTCAGCATCCTAGGGGGAGTGGAATGGTTTGCCAAAAAGCTCTTAGCTCTCTTGCTCTGTTGGTTGATGCTGTCTTGTACCAGTTTCCAGTTCAGCATCAGTTTCTGCTGCTGCTGCTCCTACTTACCATGTGTGCTACCTCTGGTGTTAAAATTCTCTGTTTGTTTTGTCTCCTCACTAGCATTGCCTGTGACGTCTGTAGTCCACCACAGTCACTTTTACTACTAAGGACCACCTTGAAACCCCTTCAGCCTCTTCTCATTATTCATTTCAAAAACTACTGGGCAAAGTTCAGATCCATTGTTCATAGAGGTGCTATGAGTGATAGTTGATTTGATGGTGCCTAACAACAATAACAACATGAGAGCAGCAAGGAGTCCTGGTTGCTTAATGCATTAGCTGTTAACCAAAACATCAGAAGGTTGAACTCAGAAGCTGCTCCACAAGAGAAAGATGGACAGTCTTCTCCCATTATGATTTGCACCTGATGGAGGGTTGCGATGAGTTGGAACTTGATGGCAGTAAAATTTGAACAACACTCTCTATATAAAAATAATGTCTTAGTTACCTAGTGCTGCTTTGACAGTGATACCAATTGTGAATGACTTTAACAAACAAATTTATTCTCTCGTAATTTAGGAGACTAGAAGTTCAAATTCAGGGTTCTAGCCCCCGGAGAAGACATTCCCTCTGTGTGTCTCTGGTTCTAGGGGTTTCCTACTAAAGAAACCTTGGTTCAAAGATCCCTCCACTCCTGGCTCCTCTCTGGATGATACAAATTCCTCTTCTTTTATTTGCTTTTCCCTCCTTTTCTCCCTTATTATTATTATTTTTATTAGTGTGTGTGTGTGTGTGTGTGTGTGTGTGTGTGTGTGTGTGTACCATCAAATAGAACCTGGTACAGGGGGAGATTTGCCCCTCCTTCCCCAGCAGAGCACCTGGTGGATTTGAACCATGTACCTCTGGGATTGCAGTGTAGATTCTTGCCACTAGGCCACCAGAGCTCCCTCCCTTTTCTCCCTTCTAAGGCAGAAAGTGATGCTGACTACAGCTCAAGGGAACTATGTTCCATGTGATCAGGGCTGTGACCTGATTATAAAGGTGTCACTTCTCATCCTAATCATATTACAATTGACTGGCTAGTCACATCAAATCACATTATGGGGGATGATTAGCTCATTATGTACCTACTTCTAATCCCATCTAACTAGCCTCATAGAGGTCAGGATTTCTAACACAAAATAGGTATATAATAATGACAATCCTCATCTAGCTAAGTGGACATATATTTTGGAGGAACACCATTCTGTTACAGAAATCAAGGCTTTGGCTTTATTGAAGCTTGTGTCATTGCTCTCTGTATGCTTTGTTTTGGTAATCTACTTTGAGTGCTTTAAAGGATGTGACTTCTCTACTTCCTCTTCTCTGCCTAATGTTGAGTGTAGCTGTCTTCCTTCTTTGTTATGCCTTCTCGTATGTCTTTCAGGAACAGGAGATTTCTGTGCAAGAAACAAAAGCAGAATCATCTCAGTCTGTAATGAAAGAAAATGAAAACTCATAATAAAATTAGGTCCAAATGAAAGAAAAGACATTGGAAAATAACCAAGATGGCCGTATAAGGAGTCACACATGTGATTAACATAGCTTCCTAGTATCACATTCTCTTCCTATATTCACATTCTCTTGTATCAGGTTCACTAGTATTCTCTTGTATCAAGTACCATATCAAGGTTAAAATTTCACCAGGATCTGATCAACTGGGAAATCACTTGTGGCTTTTTTTTTCTTTGTGTTTATGTTCCCACTTTAAGAAATTAACTAATAAATATAAGTATGTGAGACCTTTGGTATAGAAAAAAGAATTCTGTATTAGAAGTTGTGAGGTATAGTTTATAGATGTCCATCATATTAGTTAATGGTTTTGTTAATATTCTTTTGTCTTTGCTATTTTTCGAGTGTCATTAGTTTATAAATTGCTTCAGTAGAGATGTTTCAATCTCACATGAAGATTTGGTATTGGTGTTTATTCATTTAATATTATAAAATATTACTTCATGTGTTTTGTAGCGCTGTTATTAAAGTTGTTGTTGTGTACTGGAGAGTCAGAACCAACCCACAGCTGACCCTCCAGCAGGTTTTCGGAGACAGTTAATCACATGGGAGGAGATTGCCCATCCTTTTCTCACAGAGCAGCTGGTGACTCGAACTGCATGCCTTCAGGATTGCAGTGCAGCTTCTTACCACTAGGCCACCAGAGCTCATTATTAATGTATACATCTTTATTATTTTTGTGTATATATGAATGGACACATTTATTATAATGGAGTGTCTCTCTCTGCTAGTGAATTTATTTTGTTTGAGATTAACATAGCCATTCTAGTCTTCTTATACTTACTTTTCGCAGCCCATACATTTCTGTCAGTGTATTTTCCACTACTCTGTGCCTTTCCATATTAAACTCATCTCTTTAATATCTTATAGTTGTGTCTTTTAAAATGAATTTTGTCAATCTTTGCCTTTTCGTTGGTATTTTAAGCCATTAACATTTAATGCAAATCTTGATAGCTTTGATTTTGAGCCTACTATTTTATTAATTTACTGTTTTAATCCTTTCTTCTGGGTTTTTTTTAATTCCCTTTTGCTGATTAAATTTGAATATTTTAAAATTTAATTTTAAATATTCAATTGCATTTCTTACTCTACTTCCTTTGTATTCTTTTTCACTTGCAGCTCTGGTGGCCTAGTGGTGGCCTAGCTGCACTGCCAACTTAAATTTAGGTGGTTCGAGTCCACCAGCGGCTATATCGGAGAAAGATGAGCATTCTCCTCCTGTGTGATTTACAGCCTTTAAAAACCCACTGGAGTTTCAACTATGAGTCATTTCCCATTGTATACAATGTGTGCGTGTGAGTGTGTGTGTGTGAGAGAGAGAGACAGACAAAGACACACACACACACACAAACACACACACAAAGACACAGACAAACACCGACACAGACACACACAGACACAGTCACACACAGACACAGACAGACACAGACACACAGAC
This sequence comes from Elephantulus edwardii, assembly GCF_000299155.1. NCBI lineage: Eukaryota > Metazoa > Chordata > Mammalia > Macroscelidea > Macroscelididae > Elephantulus > Elephantulus edwardii. The sequence goes on along the minus strand of NW_006399839.1, from coordinate 12,166,722 downwards.
AGAGAGACAGACAAAGACACACACACACGCAGATACTTAAGGAGTCCTGGTGGTCTAGTGTGTTACATGTTTGGCTACTAACAGGTGTTTAGTGATTCTAACCCATCAGCCATTCCTCTTCCTTAAATATTTACTAGTTTGGAAACCATATGAACAATTCTACTCTGCCCTACAGGATCATTGTAAGTTGGAATCAACTAGATGACTAGATGGTTTTGTTCTTTTTTTCTCCAAAACATACTTAACTTTTCATATTTTCCTTTCAGGTAATATGAATTAATTTTCTTAAATCATAGAAAACTTGTACAGGTTTATATTTCTCCAAAGTTATTCTAGAAATGCTACATGTATTCTATTTACATGCTTTATAAGGCCCTAAAACCGTGATACGAGTTTTGCTTTAAGCAGTTAAATGAGTTACTCATATATTTGCCTAGATATTGACCATTTCCGATGCTGTACTTCTTTCTGATATTTTGAATTTTCATCTTGTGTCTCCCTGTTAGCCTGAAGAACTTACTTCAGTATTTCTTGAAATGAAGTTCTGATGACAGTATCTTTGGCTTTCTAAAGAAACAGGACCAGTGAAGCCTCTCTCACTCACTCACACTCTTTCTCTCTCCCCCTCCCTCCCTCTCTTATTCTTTCTCATTTTCACTCTCGTTACATTCAAGATAGAATCAGCTTATAGCTGACCTTCCAATGGGCTGTAAATTACATGGTAAGAGATAACCTATCTTACTCCCTCAAATCTACTGGTTTGCCCTTTGCGTTAACACCACAATTTTCTATGGATTATGTATAAATATATTATCTATATATATTTTCTACTACACATATAATATGATTCAGTTCCTCACCCTTATTGCTGTCAAGTTAGAACTGACTCTGATTCTTCAGCATGTTTTTGGAGGCTGTAAATCACACAGGAGAAGATTGCTGATCTTTCTCCTGTACAGCTCCTGGTGGATTTGAACTAGAAGTGAGGTTTGACTTTTGGGTTACCCTAACTCTTTATAGACTATACTATGAGAGCTCCCTGATATATAACATTTTATTGTTGTTGTTATGTAGCATCAAGTCAGAGTTGACTCATAGATAGTAGTTTTTCAGAGCAGTAAGTCGCACGGGAGGAGACTGGCTGATTTTCTCTCACAGAGCAGCTGGTGGATGTGCTGATTTGAACCAAGAACCTTTGAGTTGGTAGTGCAGCCCCATACCATTCAACCATCAGAGCTCCCTGTTGTTGTTGCTGTGTACCATTGAGTCAGGCTGACCCAACCCATAGCTGACCCTCTGGCAGGTTTTCAGAGGCAGTTAATTGCATGGGAGGCGAGTGGCCATCTTTCTCCTGCAGAGCAGTTAGTTGATCTCTTTGGTAGTGGCATGCTCACCTTCATTGATGTGAATGAGTGCACAGGTTGGTGATCAGAGTAAGTTGTGAAGGTCTATCTGATTGACAGCAGTGGTAGTGTTTGTTTTGCACCTGATGAGGACAATATTCAATGTTTCAATACCAAGCGAAAGTGGAGTGACACCCAGGAGTCGTAATCGTAAACATTTTCACGTTTGTCTCCAGACACAATGGCTGCTTGGACACCTTAAGCAGCAGTCTCATCCAAGTTGATATGTTGTTCAGTTCTTTTTTGTTGAAAAAATCCTGAAGAAGTTCCTAAATTTGGAGAACACACATAGAACCTCCCACCAGTACAGTGTCATGGATCTATAAATTATGTTGCATGCCATCCCTAAAGGCTTTCTTCACAGAATGTATCAGGCAGCATTCACTTCTTCAGTCTGGGCACAGGTATAGGGAGTTCTGATGGCCTAGTGGTAAGAAACTGTACTGCAACCCCAAAGACATGCAGTTCAAATCTCTCACCTGCTCATTAACTGCCCTTAACTACCTCTGAAAACCTTCTGGAAGGTCAGCTATGGGTTGGTTACAACTTGACAGTACACAACAGTGTATGTATGTATGTATGTGTGTATATATACATACATACATATATATGTATATGTGTGTATATATATATTTTACATATGTTATCTATGTAATATGTCTAGTCCATATATTATGGACAGACAGAGAGGAAAAGAGAGATTTTAAGGAAATGACTCATGGTATAGAGGCACCTGAGGAGTCTAATGAATCTGAGTTGTCAGCAGGCAGCAGACTCTCAGGCTCCTGGCTCTGGAGGCTGCCAATTTCAGAGGCTCATACATCCACAGACCATCTTTGAGAAGCAGGTTTGCAGATGAGTTGCTTTGGATATTTTCAGAGGCTGGGGAATCCAGAGGTTTTTGTTAGGGAGCAGGGTCACAGATGGACAGATTTGATTCCAAACAATCCTCAAATTGGCAATATGACAGATCACTGATTAGGGTCTGAAAACCACGAGTCAGACAGCCAGATGTAGTTTTTGCAAAAGGCTCTGTAGCATTTTTTGCCTGTCTCCATCGATATATAACATGAAGGCCACCCTCAGGAGATCTCTCCTTAGACAGATAAGGTGAACCACCTCTTTAGAAGCTACATCCATGAGGAGATTTCCCCTTAATTAGATACAGCTGATAAGAGATTCACAGATCTGTTTCTGAGCCTGCCTCATTAACATCATAGAATAGAGGCTAGAATTTACAATCATTGCATAGTTACATGGCCATGTTGAAACAATATTAACCATCACAGCAAATAAGTCTTCTAATTCTATTTTTTAAGTCTTCATTTCACTCTCATCCTTTTCACTGTCTGTGTATTCTGTTTAGTGATTATTTCTAATCTTCTTTGTATCACTTTAAAAAGCTATTTCCCCACCTTCTGGATTCCCTAGTTTCTGATGAAAAGTTAGCTGAGTATCTCATTAGTTCCCTGCATGCTGTTTTCCTTCTGCTGCTGTCAAGATTTACCGTTGTCTTTGCCTCTCAGTCAGTTTAATTTTGATGTGCACCTGCGTGATCTTCTTATCCCACATGATATTCATGAAATACTCAAATCTTGCATAAAATTTGGAAATTTATTCCCATCATTTTGTGTGTGTGTGATTTGAGTGAAAGTTTATAAAGCAAATTGGTTTTCAATTCAACCATTTGTACATATTTTGTTTCATGACATTAATTATAATACCCACAGTGTAATCACACTCCTCCCTCTTCCTGCCTGCAATTATCATTTGCATTAATCTGCCTGTCCTACCTCTTCCTGCCTTCTAGGCTGTATCTTTGGGTAAATGCTGCTCTTTTGACCTTAGATGGTTAGTTATTCTAAGGATTGAATGCCTCCCTGGTGATGGGATATTGGTTGTAGGACCCCTAAGTCCCTTATACAGAATTATGTGGTATTTATATAACCTATACATATCTCCTCTATACTTTATTTCACCAGTACATTATCTAATATAGTCCAAATGCTATGTAAAAAGCCCCTTTTGATCCCTCTTAACCTTTGAGGAATTGCTCTTAACCTTTGAGGAATTGCTTTGGTCCCTTAATTTTGCCCCTCCCCATCCCCTTGAACATTTTGATCAGCTGTTGGTTGACTGTAGATGAGGGACCTTTGTTTGAAGTCACCTAGAGGTTTGGATGTTCGTTGGGGTCATCTAGGACAGATTAAAAATGTTGTCAGCTGTCATATTGGTGGCCAGAGTGACAGAGGCAACCGGTACATGTGTCTGTCATCCTCCTGCGTGTCCAGATGTCGTCACTTGACAGTTGTAGAGTTTTAGTAACTACAAAAGAGTGCAAGCCCCAGTGCATAAGTATGCTTCAAAAGTGTCACATTTTCTGTAGTCTCTATGGTCACATCAAGCCGTATGGACAGTCCCAGGACACTCTGTTGGTGACTATTACCCAAGAGGGTACATACACGAATGGAAAAGATAGGTGGCTATTTTTTCAATCTACTCCAGTGTTCTTTGCCTTATATAGAGTATGGTACCTAATCACATATTTTATTCTTAGAAGTATTCATTCTGTTTTGACTTGACGTTTTATCCTTTCACTTTCTGTTGCGAAATATTTTTTAATGACACCATCTTTTCAAGCATGTCAGTTATGAGGTAGTTACTGTGATTTTAATGTGAGTTATGAGTTAGGGAATTAATTCTGTCTTCAGAGGTAGGGAGAGAAACCCAGAGGAATAGTGGATTTTCATAATGGTATAACTGTTTTCAGGAAAGAGTTCACAATGGAACTTCCTTATTAATTTTAATGTCCACCATAAAAAGGACCTCGTTTTTCTGCCTGACTGTAAAGTTCTTCCCATATTCTCATTGTAATTATACCTGATGACAAGAGTCTTATCCTCTGACGACAGTTTAATAATACCTTAGGACAAAGTTTTGTACTGATCTGTCAAATGTAATAGTTGATGAGTTAAGTGTAAGAAAAAAATGCTTGGGAATGTCTGTGCCTAATGTTTCGATTTGGCTCACCTGGTATTAGAATGTTGTTATGTAGCATTGAGTCAGAAAGGACTTGCAGCTGACCCTTCAGCAGGTTTCAGAGACAGTAAATTGGAAAGAGATTGCCCATTTTTCTCCCTCAGAGCAGCTGGTGAATTTGAACTGCTTGGCTTTAGATTAGCAGTACAACTCCTTACCACTAAGCCACCAGAGCTCCCTTAGAGCATTTATAGTCTAGTATTAGAATAAATACCAGGAAGGCTCTGTGTAACATAGAGACCTATCAGAAGAGGAAAATGCAAGTATTTATAGTAAAATTAGTAGAAAATAGTATTTTCTAGTAGAGAAGTATTTTCTACTAGAAAAATAGTAAGACTGCCCACTGTTAAAGACAGAAAACTTGCTAGGTCCAGAAAAACAAGGCAGTCCCTGCACATTCTGGCCCTCCCAGGATTCACTGTCATAATCTAACTATTATACATGTCTGTGCACGTGATCACCTGAATAAGTTTCTGTATGAGATCAACTTAGTATTCATAATTTATAAGGTGGTGGTTGTTGTGTACCATCAAGTTAGAACCGAATCATAGCTGACCCTCCAGTGGGTTTTCAGAAGCAGTTAATCGTACGGGAGGAGATTGCCCATCGTTCTCCTGTGGAGAGCTGGTGGTCTCGAACTATGTGCCTTCGGGATTGCAGCACAGCTTCTTGCCACTAGGCCACCAGAGCTCCATTTATAAGGTAGATTTTATTTTTGTTGTTATTGTTGTGTGCTGTCAAATCGGATCTTACTGTCACAGAAGGAGATTGCACCTCCTCCAGCAGAGCATCTGGTGGATTCGAACCAAGTGCCTTCAGGATTGCAGTGCAGTTTCTTTCCATTAGGCCACCAGAGCTCCTGAGGTAGATCTTTTTAAGTCCCTAGTTTACAAAAGATAACGTTTTTACTTATCAAAAGATTAAATAAATTAACCTGTGTAGGACACCCAGCTAGTTACTGGGAATGTTGGACTTTCTTCCAGTTTTGTTTGATTCTAAAGTATTTGTCCTTAATTACTGTGCCCTAATACTTCAGGGGCCTCTGATGGCTTCGTGGTAAGGAGTTGAACTGGCAGCTCAGTGGTATGCAGTTCAAATCTACCAGCTACTCCGTGGGAGAAGTTCTTTGTCTGGGAGGACAGGCAATTTTCTGTGCAATTGACTGCCTCTGAAAACCTGCTGGAGGGTCAGCTGTGGGCCAGTTCCAACACGACAGTCCACAACAACAGCATTATTTCCCTAGAAAAAGGAGTCCATCAATTTCTAACTCTTAGGAATTCAGAATTCTCTTTCAAGTTTAACACTGATGTCCTTTTACTCATGTTGCAGATACTCCTTAATTTCCTTCTCCTGTAATGTAAACCAGAGTCTGAGCTTGCAGTTTGGATTTTACTTGTCATAATAATTAAACAAAATGTTTAAATGCCTTGGAGCTTAAAAGACATGAAGAAAATTATTTTTAAAGCTGATTTTTTCAGATAGTTTTAATGATGTATATTTATTACACAGTTTTTGTGCAGAAGTGCTTGTAATGTCAGTTCATTTATTTCTTAAGACAAATACTTATTTTTAAAAATTTTATATTGTTTTGCATACAAAATTCATATCCATTGTGTTCTACACATTCCTTTATTCACATTGTTTCATATAATTGTTCCTATTATGTTTCATACAATCATTCTTATACGTTGTGTTTTATAAAATTAATCACCATTGATCTATGCCTACTGTTTCTATACATTATGTTTTATGAAATTAATCGTCATCGACCTATGTCTTTTCAGGCCCCAATGGATCTTTCCTAATCCCTTCACCTCCCTTCCTTCACCCACCAAACTCTGCGACCCTGTGATTTCACCTGCTCCCCTGCCTACTCGCCTTTCCCTTTTGGCCTTTTATACACATCGTACTAGTTATTCTTCTATATTTACAATAATGGTCTTACACAGTATTTGTCTTTTTGAGACTACTAAGTTAGTTCACTCAGCATAATACTCTCCAGCTTCTTCCATATTATATTTTTCAAAATAATTTTTCCTGAATTCTGCATAGTATTCCATTGTGTGAATGTACTATAATTTCTCAGTCCATTCATTTATTGATGGCTATTTGGGCTGTTTCAGTTTTCTTGCTATTGTGAATAACATCGCTATGAACATTGGTGTACAAATCTCTGTTTGTGTCTCAGTTCTATTTTCCTTGGGATATTTTTCTAGCAGTGGAGAATAGCTGGGTCATATGGAAGTTCTATGTTCAGCTTTTTTTAGGAAACACCAAAGTGCCTGCTAGCGTGTTTATACCATTTTACAGTCCTGCCAACAGTGTATGAGGGTTCTAAACTCTTCACATCCTCTCTAACATTTATTGCTTGCTGTTCTGTTAAACTTTGCCACTGCTATTAGGGTGAGATGATATCATGTTGTAATTTGCTTTGCATCTCTTTTATTGCCAGTGATTGTGAACATTTCATCATCTCTGTTGATTGTCTGAATGTCTTCCTCTGTGAAAAAGTCTTTCCATGTGTTTTGCCCATTTTATAATTGGGTTATTAATCTTTTTCTTATGGAAGCCCTGTAGGATTCTAGAAACTTTCATTATGAGACCCTTATCTGAGTTGGCATCAACAAATGTTTTTTCCACAGTCAGTAGGTTTTATTTTCTTCCTGTTGGGAAAAGGTTTTGATGCACACAGGCTCTTAATCTTTGAAGGTTCCATTCATAGATGTTATCCTTTCCTGGTTGTTCAAGAACAAATGTTTCTTGAGCATTTTTCTGCGTGCTAGGACCCTAATCTATGTCTTAATGACCCACTCAAGGATAAGGCGAACAAGGACCTAGCAGTAAGGAGCTTTAATTCTAGTTGGAGGAGAGCAAAATTAAAGTCACAAATACATATGGAAATGTTTTAAATTAATACATGCTCTGAAGACAATTTAAAACAGGTGACAGGGGCTTGAACAGAGTGACTGGCATCTTAAAAGCTCATGAGGGGCTAAGTATTGCAACTATTGGTCTTTCCCTGTGTGGAGCAAAAAAAGAGTAAAGAAATGCAAAGATGTGTGGAAAAAGAAGTCCAAAGGACTAGTGAACCACGTAGATTTAGTGACCCTGAGAAGAGAAGAACTAGACAGTGCTTGACTACTTTTCCTGACTGCTCAGAAAGGAGTAGGAGGTCCTAGGTAGAATGGGGGGAAAAATACGGGACAAACCTTAAAAGAAGAAAAATATCAGGCTTAGTGTTCTAATACAGTGTGGTAGAACCCCTGAGAGATTGTGTCCCTTAGACACTCTTCAAATCTGAAACTGAATTCACTCCTGTGGGTCAGTGAATTTCTGACAGTCAATAGGCCTATAAGGCGAACAGTAACATCAGGGAGGTATGCAGTCCTTAGATGAGCTTAGAAGGGTATTATTTGTCCAGGAATAAAACTCGGCAGACAGAAAGAAATAGGAAAGAAGGGCAAATGAAAATGATAAAAACATGGAGGAAGTAGGAAGAGTGTGGTCACACTGTGGGACTTGCAGGCAATGCCATGAAACAAAATGTGTGTGGAATTTGAAGTGGAAAACCAGTTGACACGATGAAATTTTACCCAAACTACACATGCTCTCCAAAGTACTGGAGAGCAGTGGTGTCTTGCTGGAGACTAAGGTGCGTCTCATACAAGCCATGGTCTTTGCTATCACTTGTTATGCTTCGGAGAGTTGGACAGTGACTAAAGAGGATAGAAGAAGAATTGATGCCTTTGAGCTGTGGTGCTGGAGAAGAGTATTGAGGGTACCATAGACTGCTAGGAAAAAAAAACCACATTCATCCTGGAGAGGGTTAAACTGGGCGGCTCCTGGAGGCAAGGATTCTGAGGCTCCGTCTAACATACTTTGGACATGTTGTAAGGAGGGACCGGTTCTTGGAGAGGGACATCATGCTTGGGAGGGTGGAGGGACAGCGCAGGAGGGGAAGGCCCTCTATGAGGTGGATTGATTCAGTGACTGGGGTAATCAGAATGTTTGTATCAGAGATGGTGTGATTGGCACAGGATAGAGCAGAGTTTAGGGCTGTTGTACATAGGGTCGCTATGAGCTGCAAGCAACTCGACGGCACATAGCAACAACAGCACACAGTTAAAAGACATGGTGAATAACAAAATCAGGCTACTAGGAAGGAGTGAACCAGGGATAAAGTGACTGAATTAGGGGGAGATTGGGGAGGGAGAGGTTTTGGATGAAATCTTTACAGCTCAAACATGAAGGTTTGGGCAAAGGGCAATTTTAGGCAGAGTAAACAGCTAGTTCTAATTTGGCTAATTGAAGGAACAGCACAAAAACCAATGGGGCACAGACAGTGCTCTATTGTGAAAAGGGAAAAGGAAATGGTGGAAGATAGAGTTTCAGATATGAACAGTGCCAAGTTGTGTGAGTCACTTTAAGCCGTGATGAAGAGGTTCTTACTCTGGTGAACAAGATGGAAGCAGGGCAGATTAAAATCCCACCAAGCACCCCATTCTTACTGACATTCAGCTATTATTTTTGAAGAAACCATCCTCAGCTTGCTGCACACTTGGTTAATTTCTAGAGCTATTGAAAAATTGGTTTTTATTTTTCTGGTGTTCTTTTTGCTAGAAGAGCAGGTTTTTGGAAGTCCTTATTCTGCTATTCTGGTACTGTGCCTCCATAAATGTTTCAAAACAAAACTAAACAAAATGAAAACAGGAAACCTGCTGTGAGAGGAATGGGAAGTAGGAGAGTGAAAGCCGAATTAAGGAAACAAATAATGATTCAGCTTTCACCAGAGCAGTTGTGGGAAAAAAAGAGAAGGTGAGGAATCTGGGCTAGACTATGGGAAGGATTTGTTGAAAATTGTGGAAATGATCTGAGCTGTGCTGGCTGGATTTGCGGATGGATCATCGTAACATTATCTGTAATATAGATGGAGCTGTCTCTATGTTACAGGGATGATGAGGTTTGAGGAGTTTAAGTCACAAGACGGAGACCAGAACCTCAGTTTATCACAACATAAAGAAAGTTAAGAACCCAGTTTTACAGTTAGCATAAATGTTCACATGCATCCACTGCTGTTCTTGCATTCTTCTTTTGCTTCATTTTATTGTTGGTCTTAAGATGGTGATATCCATTTATTGAGAAGCTTTTTATAGACTAGCTAAATTATAAACAGGAAAGGTTAATTTTTGTTACATGCAAGAATGTACTCCTTCTTTTAAACTTACGGGACACTTTATATTCCACCATAAACTAAATCTACCAGTGTCATGGTCACTCCTTTTAAAAACTCAAATTAAAAAACAAAAAATAAAAAAAAAAACCCTAAAATTCACTGCCATCGAACTAATTTATACTTATAGTGAACCCTCCATTGGATTCCCTCAGCTGTAAGTTGTAGTGAGAGGAGATTGCCCTCTCATGATAAGGTGTCTTGTGGTGTAACACATGGCAGAGTACACCCACCATATCACCACCAAATGCATTTTATTATGCTTGTTTTAGGGAATATGTGGTTTATTGTTATTAATATAGGGCATTATTTCTTATGTCTTAAATACACATACTTGTATGACATGTGCAGTTTATGTGTATTTGAAGTTTTCTATTCAGGCCTTTTTTTTGCCAATGTATAATGAGTGTGTGTGTGTGTGTGTGTGTGTGTGTGTGCGCGTGCGCATGTGTATCTATCTATTTATACATGTCTATAATTATTAAAGTAACTTATGCTGCATGGAAAATTCTCCACAATAAAAATTCTATTTTTTCCATGTCTACTTCTTGTTCTAGCCTAGTCTCTATAGTTAACTGTTTTTATCTGGGTTGAATATTTCTTAAGGCCTTTTGAAATACATCTACAACCCTGCATGCATGTACACATATACTTTTTATTTTAAAGAGATATTTTTTAAACAGTAGATTTCCAAGGTTTTTGAATTGTATTGAGCTTGCTGCATAAGGTCAAGGACTGCAGCCTTCAATACAGATTGAAGCTCAACATCAAGAAAACAAAGTTTCTCACCACTGGGCCAATTGGCAGCATCAGTATGGATGGTGAAGAGATTGAGATTGTTCACAATTTTAGTTTACTTAGTTTCACAGTCAACACTCTTAGTAACCGCAGCCAGAAAATCAAGAGACGAATTGCATTGGGAAAGTCAGCTATGAGGGACCTCTCAAGAGTACCGAAGAGCAGTGACATCAGGCTGGAGACTAAGGCGCACCAGGTCCAGGCTATAGTCTTCGCAGTTACGTGCTATGCATCGGAGAGTTGGACAATGAATAGGGATGATAGAAAGAGAATTGATGGCTTTGAGCTGTGGCGCTGGAGAAGAGTGTTGAATATCCCATGGACTGCTAGGAGAACAAACAGGTTTGTCCTGGAGAGGGTGAAGCCGGAATGCTCCTTGGAGTCACGGATTCTGAAGCTTCGTCTGACTTACTTTGGGCTTGTTGCAAGGAGGGACTGGTCCTTGGAGAGGGACATCATGTTTGGGAGAGGAGAGTGACGGTGCTGGAGAGGAAGACCCTCGATGAGATGGATCGATTCTGTGATTGGGGTGGTAGGAATAAGTGTGTCGGAGATGGCGAGGTTGGCACAGGATAGAGCAGGGCTTAGGGCTCTTGTACATAGGGTAGCTATGAGTCACAGGCACACAACAACAACAGCAACAACATTTCCAGTGTCTTTATTTCTGTCAGTTTGTTGTACTTATCACATAATGTCGAGTTGGACCCAGCTTATAGCTAACCCTCCAGGTTTTTCAAGGCAGTAAATTGCCCTGGAAGGGATTGCCTGTCTTTCTCCCTTAGAATCATTGGTAGATTAGAACATCAGTGATGGCAGCATAGCCTCTTAGTTATATTCTATATTCTGGTTATACAATTTAAGATTTTTTAGTTTCAAAAAGGAGATAAAAATCTACACTAAGACACGAAACTTGCCTTGGTGTAATATTTAAACCTTTAAATGAAAAATGTTTGCTAGAATCTTCTGAAACTAAACAAAACCAAATATTAACTAGCAAAGAATATCTGCCTTGAGCAGTATGCTCTTTCAAAATCTAGCTATCTGGGATCAAATTGACAACAGGAACTACATGGAAACCTCATGGATCCAGGAGTTTATGTTAATGGTGAGGAACGACTTAGAAACGGAGGATGAGAACGGCCACACAACTCCAAGGATGTAATCCACACCACAGAATTGTAGGAGTTGTTGGGGTGTATCGTCCAGTGCGTAGGCTCAAAATGACAACTACAAGGAAAAAAAAAAGAGTTAAAGTCTATACTAAGAGATGAGGTGAAAAAGTAGTTGAAAGATTTCTTTTTTGGGTGCACATAAGAGGGTAAAAAGTAGTCTGTTTCTTTGTTATTCCAGAAAAACTACAAACTAAAGTACATTTTCTAGTTAGGGATGTTTTTTTTTTCTTTTCTTTTTTTCTATA
>NW_006399839.1:12098370-12154735 GCF_000299155.1 Elephantulus edwardii | reverse complement strand
CTCCCAGTTTGTTCTTGTCCAAATGCCACAGTGCTTGTCAAAGCCAGTTCTGATTAATCTTCTTTGTCAGTGTGTCCTTTGCCATTCCCTATCACTCCTCTAGTTAGGGATGTTTGGTAGCTCTTCTGTTTGGTGTTGAAGTGAGTCTCCCATAAGGCTATGAGCTGTTGTTTATTTATTTATACATTTAGTTTTTATTTTCAGTTGTTGCAGTAAGAGGAAAATCAGTGACTTCTTTTGAGAGAGGATTTTTTTTCTCCTTATGAATGTCAGACTGAGGTAATGTCAGCATCCAAAACATCTTGGAAACCAGGGTTTTGTGAGAAAGAACCAAATGTTTTAAGATGGAGGCTGTGTCCCTAGAAAAGAACGCAGGAAGCCTGGTAGGAACCAAAGTGTTGCTCTACAGGAAATTCAGGAGATACATTCTCAGTTACTCAGATCACAGATTTTTTCCGTGTAATTTGTTTTAAAACTACAGTCCTAATGAATTATTCCCTTGTTAAGTAAGATATACTTCTTGCTAGCTAACTGAACTTGAACTAGAAAGAAAAAGGTGCTTATAGCAAACTAACTTGCTAGCTAACTGTACTTGAACTAGAAAAGAAAAAAAAGGTGTTTTCAGCTCCCAGATTGTGTTTATCACTAAGCAGTTTAAATGCATTGTTTTAAATGAATTGATGGTTTTGTTGTCCTTCATACTTGGTAGATATGGCCTGGTGTTTATAGTATTTAAAATATTTTAGGTTCCTAAAATGGTTAATTTTGTTCCCTGTAATAAGAACTTGTTAGCAACACTTTTTTAAAAAATAAAAAAAACTTATTAGCAGTTTTTAACCTTAATATTAACAAAGAAGACACTATCTTTGGGGTTCCAGAGTTACTTCACAAAAAATTACATTTTTTAATAGTCTAACCATATATTACAAATTAGAAGTTATGAAAGCACTTAAAAAAGAATTCTTTGTTTTTCTAAAACTTAATTGGATATGGTTAGATTATTGTTGTTGTAGGTGTCATCTAGTCATTTACAACTCATAGTGACTGTGATCTGAACTCTGCCATATCTTGTGCCATCCTTATCATATCTGACATACTTGAGCCCATTGTTCTCGTCACTGTGCTAGTCCATCTCACTGAGGGTCTTTCTCTCTTTTGTTGACTTTCACTTTTCCAAGTATGATGTCCCTTTCCAAGGAATAGCCTCTCTTAAGTTAGTGTTGTTTTAGTTATGGTTAGAGATCGGATGGCCTAATGGTAAGGAATTGCACTGCCAACCCAAAGACGTGTGAGTTGAATCTACCAGCTGCTCCATGGGATAAAGATGCGCAGTCTCTTCCCATGCGATTTACTGCCTTTGAGTACCTGCTGGAGGGTAGACTGGGAATTGGTTCCAAGTTGACGATACATAACAAGGATGACAAAACCGACAATATACTGAAACAAAGTTAATTTTGAACATTGAAATAAAACTAATTCCAAAATGATAGCATTTTTTTGTACTAATTATTATAGCAACTTTGAACATCCTTAAGTCAGTTAATTATTATTAAACTTTGTTATTTGTTAATAGTTATTTTTTCTTATAAGAAATTGGGTTCTTTTTCAGTGTTTAAGTTTTAAGAGACATTAAAATGTTTTTATGTTATTATATTTTTAACATAACTGGGTAATCTAGGATGTTTACATCATTACTTTTATTTTAATTCTTTGGAATTTATTCCTTCCAATTTAATGGAATTTTTTTCTTTCTAATTGAAGTCTTAAAATTAGAATTGCTTCGTATATTTTTTTTGGCTGTGTGTATATATATTAATACATGTATGTGAAGCATTAAAAAATTAATGACATATATATCAGTATATATTTATATGTTTATATATGAAAACTGAACAAAGTTAAAGAAGCAAAATAGTCGTTATTGGGAAATCAACTCCCCTTGGCCTCTTTCAACCTTTGGACAAACTCCTTTTCTCTCTTGCCCTTTGGTTGGATGCTGTACAGACACATCTATGCAGGCACAGAGCTGTCTGCTCTTCTCAGTACTGGAGATAGAATGTTTCTTTTCTATGCTTCTGGTTAATTCAAAACTGTTCATCAGAATTAAGATAAACAAGCACACTTCACATTTAATTACCTTAAAACTAAATTACTAATTAAGTAAGCAAAGAGGTGTGAGAGATGGGATATGGATAAATGTTCCCCAGAATAAATACATTCTCTTAAATTTGCAGATGTGACCTAGCTGTCACCAGATGCTGGGGATGGGGTGGGTAGGGGAAAGCACGTGGTTTTGGAAACCTCACATGGGACTGCTCTCATGTCACTCCATTCCTATGCTGGTAGGACTTGGTCTCTGAGTAAGGATGAGACCCATCTGTGCCCACATAGCAGGGTCAGGGGGTGGCGGTAAGAATGAACCATTGCTGCCCAACATGCTTTGTATATCTTAATAGTTTGAACAATTTGAGATGTATTGTACTGTTTTAAAAATATTTTATTCATTTTTATTTAGAAGTAATTTCTTGGGTTTGTTATTTTTTAATTTTTTTATTATTAATTTTAATGAAAGTTTACAGAGACTTTGGATTTCCATTCATTCATTGTTGCACTTTTCTCCCTGCCCACCTTTCTCCCCCATTTGCTCTTCTCTTTGAAAAGTAAAAGAAAAATTCTTTCATTGTTATACAGTCCCTTCCTCCAAGTGCACTCCACTATGCAGCCTTCGTTCTAGAATCTTACCATGACAATAATACCTAATCTATTCAATGCAGTATATATTATTTATCCCATCTTTCTCAGTCTCCCCCTAACCCTGATGTCAATCCCATTTTATACCAGTGGCACTGTGCAGTATTTGTCCATTTGTGACTGAGATATTTCACTCAGCATAATGTCCTCCAAGGTTATCCATTTATTATAATATTTCATGATCTCTTTGTTTTTTTAATGCAGTGTAGTATTCCATTGCGTGAATATACCACAACTTCTCTATCCATTCATTTGTTGATGGGCATTTAGGTTGTTTCCAGCTCTTTGCTAATGTGAACAAAACTGCGATAAACATGGATGTGCATATTATTCTTTTTAAATATACAACACTATTGCCAAAGCATTTAAAAACTTTATATATTTTAAAATTATGTGAAAAGAAAAGTTACAAGATTAATACAAAAGTCTCCTGTATACTCTTCATTCAACCAACCAGTTGCCATCGAGTCAATTCCCTTATGGTGGTGCCATGTGTGTGAGAGTGGAGCTGTGTTGCCATCAGGGTTTTCAGTGGTTGGTTTTTGAAATTAGATTGCCAAGGGTTTCTTTTGAGGCAACTGGTAATATTTTTATTACTAGCTTAGTGCTTGAACTGTTTGCATCCCCCAGGGACTCATGCGCTTCATCTCTCTCTCTTATTTCTGTGGTGTTGGAAGGAACTCATAGCTGATCCTCAGGTGCGTTTCAGAGGCTATAGATTGGACAGGAATAAATTACTCGTCCTTATCCTTCTCCCTCAGACCTCTTGGTGTATTCAGACAGCCAGGGGGTGCAATTTAGAGATTAGTAGTGCAACCCCCTAAGACTGTGCCAGCCGAGGTTCCTGCCCTTTGTCTCAATACCCCAGTTGTTAACATTTTTACCATATTTGGCTAACATTATTTTTGTGTCTATCATTATTATTGTTATTTTCTGAACCATTTAAGAGTAAGTTGTAGAAAAGAAAAAAAAAAGAGTAAGTTGTACACATGATGCTCCACCATCTCAAACTTCTTTGAGTGATCTCATTTTTATTAGAATTGTCCTCCATAGGTTTTGCAGTGGCTGATTTTTCCAAAGTATATTTCTAGAACTTTCCTCTGAGACATCTCTGGGTGAACTGGAGCCTAGAACCCTCAAGACAGCCATCAAAGCCAGGACTTTAATCCTGAGATAGTATTGTGGAATGCTGTCCAATCCATACTGTTCAAATGCCACTGGTTATCTAAGCAGTTTGCTCTGTCAGCTACCTCTTGCTTTCTAATCCAGGTTTGTTTAGTTAGCAATAAACGTACTGTTGTTGTTAGGTGCTCTTGAGTTGAGTACAGCTCAGAATGACCCTGTGAACAAAAGATCAGAACCCTGTTCTGTCTTGCGTCACCCTCACACTTCCTGACATGCAGGAGCTCATTGCAGCAGTCACCACATCAGTCCACCTTGTTGAGGATCTTCCTCTCCTTCACCAACTCTTCCCAACATCATGTCCCCCTCCAAGTAATAGAACAGTGTTCCAGGATTCTATTGGATTATGCCTTGACCTGGAGGCTTTATAATCTTAACCTGGTTGTGTGTCACCCGTGGAAGCTTCTCGGATGATGGGCCACCATTTAGTTTGGTTGGATAGTCTTAGAATTAGACTTTATAGATAAAACATGCACCCCTCATGAGTTAAACAGCTTATGTTAATGTGCTTTAGATTTGCATAAGTTTCTGAAAGTTGGATATCTGTTTCCCACAAGTAAATTTACTTTGATTTACTGCCTCTGAAAACCCACTGGAGTGGCAGCTCTGAATCTATCCCGACACAGTGGTAAAAACAACATCAACTTAATGGATCAATTTTTTAAAAAAATTGTGGGGAAATAGAAACTGCAACCTTCAAGGGGTAAATTTTGGTACCAGTACAACATGCTACAGAGATAGCGACTAGAGTTCCTCCAGTTGTTGTTAACTAGGTGCTGTTGAGCCACTTATGACTCATAAACTCAAAACTTCCTTGCTGTTGAATAGAAACTGACTTACAGCTGGTTATCCATTGTATTTCCGAGGCTGTAAATCACATGGAAGGATGTAGTTCATCTTTCTCAGAACTTGTGGAAGATTTGAAGCATCAAAGAAGCATGGCCTCTGGATTAGCATCCTAATTTCTTATAGATTATTACGTTACTAAAGCCCCTTCAATGTGCCTCTATGAACAGCGGATCAAAACCTAGCCCTTTCCTGCTCCTTCAATGGGTATATTCTAATGATACTTGGATGGGGGGAAAAAACCCAGAATATTTTAAGAATTGACTACTTTCTGATGGCCTAATGAATGGAGAGTTGTTTCACCAACCCAAAGGCCAGTGGTTCAAATCCACCAACTGTTCTTCTGGAGAAAGAAAGACAAATTGGCGCGATTTACAGCCTCTGAAAACCTCTTGAAGGGTCAACTATGAGTGAGTTCCGACTTAATGGCAGTAGGTTTTCCAAGAAGTAGGCAGCATAAGAGGTAATAGAAACTTTTGATTAAAAGTCGTAATTTAAAAATGATAATACATTTAGAAATAAAGGCAGTTTAGACTAGAAAATTGGGTCATCAGAGAGGCAGTATTTTTATTTCTGGGCAGAGTATGAGAAAGGGGAATATTTTCAGTGTGGATGGCCCCAGTGCATAGAGGAGGAAACCCTGATTCAGTCACTGGACCAGGCTTTAACAGCCGCAGATTGTTAACAAAAGGCCTTGAGTTTTAGAAAGAATTTCTCGGACTTGTGCGCCCTCTTGTGTTTAACTTAGAGTTGAAGCTTTTCTACTTGAGGTCTTTGAAGCTGACTTGCATATAGGTTGAAGGAGCTCTGGTGATGGAGCCCAGAGCTTGGCGTGCTGCTAACCACAGGGCTGTGAGTCTCTGGTGGTGGTGGTTTTTGTGTATCATAGAGTCAGAACTGGCCCATATCAGGGCAGCAGTGGCCTTGAACTGTGTGCCTTCAGGATTGCAGTACAGCTTCTTGCCATTAACCAGAGCTCCTTCTCTGGTGGTTAGGTTAGTGTATATTTTTCTTTTAAGAGATTGTGAATTTTCAAGGGCATTGTGATAAATATTCAATATATATGAATAGTCTCATTATTATAAGTCTTACAACATCTCTGTAGACTGTATGATTGGAATGAATATTAAGCTTTTCCCCTGCTTCCAATTCTTTTATGCTCAGCATCAAGTTTAATTAATGCATTGATTGAAATACATGTTCTTGCATATAGCTTATTCTTAAAAAGTCTAGTGGTTAATAACACTTTTTGAAAAAAATATGATGAAGATTGTATGAGAGTCATAAACTAGGTAGATCTTACATAAATATTTGTTGATAGGAAGAATGCAAGAACCATGGCTGATCACCTGTATTTTCTTAATGACTGAAAGAGATTTGACATTAGTTGATTGGTTGTCAACTTGCTGTATTCTAAGGAACAGTTTTTCCTCTGTTTTCAAAGATATCCAGGGAACAAAGGACTTTGGGCCGCTGGATCAGTATTTAGAGTACCTCATGCTCTGGTGACGTATTCCCTAGGGAGTTGATAACCTAAAGGTATGCAGTTCGAATCCACAAGGAGCGCCATGGCAGAAAGATGGATAATCTCATCTCATGGAATTTACAGCTTCTGAAAACCTGCTGGAGAGTCACCAATGAGGTGGCCCCAACCTGATGACCGTGGGCTTTAATGAGTTCTTGGTACTTGTGATCTATTAAAGTACCAATTAAGAGTCTTTTCCTAATTGAAATGGAACTAAGGCCCCACATTTAAGTGGATCCTTCGTGGACTGAATGACTTTTGAGGGATTTTGTGGATTCTGTTAGAATCAGATCTGCTTTGGTGTAGTTTCATGAGCTTTTGTGCCAAGGTATTTGAAGATATTTGGCCTACTGTGTCACAGGAAAGCCTTAGCATGGGGGAGGTGTAAAAAAATGTGCTTATATAGAATTACCAAATAACCAAAATTTGGAGATGCTTCACCCATTTTCTAGATAACAGTGTAGTTGTTGTTATGTGCCATCAAGTCGCTTGTGACTCATAGTGACCCTATGTACAAGAACCCTAAATGCCATTCTATCCTTTGCCAACCTCACCGTCTCAAACACACTCATTCCCATCACTCTGCTCACAGAATCAATCCATCTCGTTGAGGGTCTTCCTCTCCTGCGTCATCCCTCCACTCTCCCAAACATGATGTCCCTCTCTAAGGACCAGCCCCTCCTTGCAACATGCCCAGAGTATGTCAGAAGCAGCTTCAGAATCCTTGACTCCAAGGAGCATTCTGGCTTCACCCTCTCCAGGACAAACAATAGAGCCTGCTTATATTTTATGTGCATAGGCAAAATAAAAGTGCTCTGGTGGCCTAATAGTTTTAAGTTGCACTGACAACTCTAAGGCATCAAGTTTGGACTCTCCAGCTGCTCTGTGGGAAGAAGATGGACGGACAGTCTCCTCCTGTGTGACTTACAGCCTCTGAAAACCCATGGGAAGGTCAGCTATGTGTTGATTCCAA
The DNA here is from genome assembly GCF_000299155.1 of Elephantulus edwardii. NCBI lineage: Eukaryota > Metazoa > Chordata > Mammalia > Macroscelidea > Macroscelididae > Elephantulus > Elephantulus edwardii. Next base: position 12,147,458 of record NW_006399839.1, on the reverse strand, counting down.
CTCAAAGGCACACAACCACAGATCAAATGCAGGCAACATTATACAATTTAGACTTAGAGATGAAGGATTTGCCATTTACCTGTTCTTGTAAGGCATAGCTATTCTTTACCGCCTCTTAAAAAAAATCTTAAATAGTAGAGAAAATAGTATATGGCTATTGTGAGTGTGTTCTCAGGTTGAGTACAACCTACCCTTAAAGTGAGACAGGATTGATTATTCATGGTAAATCCTATATACAGTTTTATTTTTCTGTAGTGCCACAGAGGCACTTTGTTCTTGATATTAATGTTTGTTTGCCTTGTAAAAATCACGCTATGCCTGTACCCTTGTAATTTTCAATGAACTAGCATTTCATGGGAGGTTATGCCATCTACCAAATCATGAATTCGAAAAGTAAAGTTACTTAGATACAGTGTATTTCTCTAAAGATGTGTTGTGTGATGCAGAACCACACCTGCACTCCTGCCCCTTTAGTGGTAATAAAGTGTTCTTTTTACTTTTATTTTTGTCTTGATAATAAAAGGTATTTTGTATGAATTTATATTTTGGTGGTGTTTGTGAATTTCTATTTTGGTGTTATTTGTAAGTTAATTCATATTTTGGTGGTGTTTGTATATAAATATGTATTTTAGTTTTGTTATTTGTAAATCATCTATGTGAGAATTTATATTTTAATGTTCTTTTCACATTGACTTCATCCTTAGCAGAGAGAAAGGAGTTAAATTTCTAAGACAAAAAGAGTAGAGCAAAATTTACTGCGTTGTCATATTCAAGATCCTTTAAAATTATTTGCTAAAATATTTAGTAGATAACATGCACACCCATGTTTATTCCTGTTTTGTTCACAATAGCAAAGAGTTGGAAACAACCCAAGTGCCCATCAACAAATGGATGGATAGTAAAGCTCTAATATATTCATACAATGGAATACTTTGCAGCACAGAAAAACAAAGAACTCATGAAATAAATAAAATGGGCGACCATTATGCTGAGTGAAATATCTCAATCACAAAAAGACAAATACCGCATAATGCCACTTTTTTAAAAAAAAACAAACGACTGACACAGGGGGTTGGGGTGAAATTAAGAAAAGAGGTACACGACATTGAAATAGACCAGGGAGAGAACTGTATAAAAGGAATTTATGACTAGGTATTATTGACAAGAGTCCAGAATAAGAGCTGCATAGTAAAGTGGTCCAGGATGGAAGGGGTCTGTATTAACAATGAAAGGACATTTTTTTCCCCTAAGAAAAATGCAAACTGTGGGGGAAGGATGGCAGGGAGGAAAATGTGCAATAATGAATGAATGGAAATCCAGGTTCTTTATAAACTTTGTAAAATCTCAAGAAAAAATATTTAGTAGATAGCCATAGCCATTGTATACATCAGTAGTCATTGTACATCAATGCTAACTATTCCTTGATTATAAGTAACACATTTAAAAAAATTATGTTTAGACAGTTTACACTCATAGTAATGCTTACAATTTTCAGACTACATTTACATTTATTATTTTATCTTTTTCTTGCTTTAACCTTGTGAGGTCAGCCAGATGGCTATTTTTAATCCTGTTTTACAAGTGAAGTAAACTGGATGTAGAGGGTTGGAGCCTTGACTAAATGAATTTGTCTGTGAATGATCTTTGTGGGAACTTAAAGGATTAAATAGATAAAAAGATTCTTATTATCTAGTAATGTTAGTATTAGAAGGCTTCTGTATATATCTGTATATCCTATATCTATAGCTTTTATCCATAAATTAAAAAACCCTTTCTTTTTCTTTCCTGTCTAATATTAATTCTCTAGAAGAATTGATGTCTTCAGGTTGTGGTGTTGGAGAAGAATCTTGAACATACCACGGACTGCCAAGAAAGCAAATAGGTCTGTCTTGGAAAGGTTGAAACCAAGTTTCTCCTTGGAGGCTAGGATTTTGAGACTGGCTGTGTCCAGGAAGGGACTGGTCCTTGGAGAAGGACATCATGCTTGGAAGGGTGGAGGGACAGAGTAGGAGAGGAAGACCCCAGATGAGATGGATTGATACAGACATGGCCAGGGTACATAAGGTCGCTATGGATTGCAGGTGACTCGACAGCACATAATGACAACATGTATTTGATATTTTTCTGTTTAAATAGATCATATCATATGATTTATTCTTGGTACTGATTGGCAATCATCTCACTTCTCTAGAATCATTTTTGGTGGCTCTACCCTACACATTGGAAGCAGTTCTTAGTCTATCCCACTAACTGGATTTTGATTTAAGAAACAGGGATGAATTTGTATTTAAACAAAAGCAAAACCAAAATCCCCAACTTGAAGGCCTGTGTGTACAAGAGCCCTCCCTACAACCATTTCTTGTCCTGTTGTTACTAAAGTTAAAAAGAATGAAGAGGAACGTTTTTTTTGAAGATAAGCAACTGAATCACCAATAGGAGCTACTGAATATCCTTCAGAGTAACCAAAATACACTTATAATAGAATTTCTTGTTTTAAAAAGAATCCTGTGAGTAGAAGCATATATACGTTGTAATAAAACAGACATTCAGGAGCCTGGCATCTAGAAGGAGCAAATAAATGTTAATGTTTCTCTACAGTAGTTTCCTTTGGGGTTGAGTTTAACTGAATCTTGGTGTGATAGTTTGGTATTAGCCTTGGGGCTTCTGCGGCACCAGTGTCATCTCATGAAATATGAGCCTGGCCTTAATGTTTAGGCAGTTGCTGTATTTTGTTCATTTAATGTGATGAGATGTTTTCCTTTTCCAAATATTTGTGTTCCCCCCCCCTTTTCATCCCATTTTCTCTGGTATAAGAAAAAGAATTATTCTCTTTAGTGACACTTTGTTACTTTAAGTTAGGACCCACCTCTCCAGATGTCTGCCTGGCACTTACCATAAGCTATTTGGCAATAACTTACTTAGGCTTTGCAAAATTAATAAGTGATTAGCATACGCTCCCACTGTAGTCATCTATAATGTACAGCGGTTGATGCAGGAGCTCTTCAATTTCTCCCAATAATAACTGTCAAAATCTCATTATTCTAACTTCTATTAAAATGTTAGTAGACACTGCTGTTTTATCTTAGAGTCTCAAGATTTAATTATAAAATAACTTTTCACTCAGAGGAGAGGGAAGGAAAAATCGGTAAGTAGATAATAGACATATATTAAGATCAGTGAAGGGAAAGGCAATATATTAAAAAAAAAAAAAAGATTAAAACAGAAAGGCTCCCTAACTAATACCATAGTAATTTTCTGTTCTGAGTATTAATTATCTAGTGTGTGTTATAGATTAGGAAAATATACAGCAATTCAAACCAGCTGACATATAGAGCCTTAAATAAATTCCCAGTTCACACAGAACAAAATTTTTATTGTGGCCCAATAAAAATCTGTGCTCCAGCCTCTGCCCGTCTCTCTTATTTAGATAATTTTTTATCATTCTTTGCCTGATCTGTTGTTATGTGCCATTGAGTTGCCTGCAACTCATAGTGACCCTATATACAAAAGCTCTGAAGCTTGCCCCGTCCTGAGCAAGTCTCACTGACTCCAACACACCTGCTCCCATTACTCTAGACAGTGTGTCAATCCGTCTCATCTTGAGTCTTCCTCTCTTGCGCTGACCCTCATGTCCATCTCCAAGGACTGGTCACCGTCTGGCCATGTGCCCAAAGTATATGAGATGGAGCTTCAAAATCTTAGCCACCAAGGTTTCACCCTCTCAAAGGCAGACCTGTTTATTCTCTTTGTGGTCCATGGTATGTTCTCTAGCACCACAGCTCAAAGGAATCAAGAATTCTTCTGTCATCCTTAGTCATTGTCCAGCTCTCTGATGCATAGCAAGTAATTATGAAGACCATGGCCTGGCCTACACTACTTTAACCACAGTTTTTCTTGTTTTATGGGTATTTGCATTTCTTCCTCATCTTGTGCCTTTTGCACTTGTGGTATGGAATTTTCTTTCCCCCATATTGCTAAGAATAACTCTTTCTTCTACTTAGTTACCGGCTTGAATCTTACTGCCTAATCCAATGTAACCCATCAAAGTTCTGGAAATCGTATCACCTTATTTTTATTTTCTCTATAGCTCTCTATAGGGAGCTCTCATGGCTTAGTGGTAAGGGGCTGTGTTACTAACACAAAGACACACAATTTGAAAGATGGGCAGTCTCCTCTTGTGTGATTTACAGCCTCTGAAAACCTACTGTAGGCCAGCTATAAGTTAATTTCAACTTGATGGTACACAACAACAAAAATATTACTCTTTTTACTGCCTGATAATTTTCTTCTTTTTGTCGTCTACTTTCTCCCTTGCATGAGTACCCTTTATGAGAGCAGGAAACTTACATTCCTTTTCACTCTGCATTCCCCAAATCTGTAATAGGGCCTGGCATGTAACAGCTAAAAAGTATTTTTTTTAATGTATTGATTAGAATGATTCATTGCTGAGGGCCAAGACACTGTGTAAGTGCTATGGGTGTCTAAACCTTAGTCTAGCTGATAGTTCAATAGCTGTCTTTCCACAGTGGTAAGTCCTGTTGTTGTTATGTGCTGTCGAGTTGCCTGGGACTCATAGAGACTCTATGTACAATATCTCAGAACCCTGCCTTATCCTGAGCCAATCTCATCATATCCATCACACCTAGTCCCATTACCCCAAGTCACTGAGTCAGTCCATCTCATCCAGGGCCTTCCTGTAATAGAGGAAAATAGAATATGGGCTCTTAGATAAAGAACAGAGCACTGGTGGCCTAGTGATCAGGAGCTGTGCTGCCAACGGAAGGCACAGTGTTTGAATCCACTAGCTCCTCTGCAGGAGAAAGATGGACAGTCTCCTGTGTGATTAACAGCCTCTGAAAACCCACTAAGGGGTCAACTATGCGTCAGTTCTGACTTTACAACACACAATCACCCCCACAACAGGTAAAGAGTAATTAATTTCTCCTGAAAGTATTCAGGGGATATTAGAGATAAGTAAACATTTCAGTGCTCCGTGTTTTACATCAAGCCAAGGCACTTTGCTGATTAGTTCTTGAATTAGTTACTGATTAGTTCTTGAATTTCTAACACTTCACTTAACCTTCTAATTTACTTTTCTGTGAAAAGATGGTGGTAATACTGACCTCAAGAGTGTGGTAAAGATTAATCATTTAATGTTACTTAAGTGCTTTGAAAATGCAGACGGTCATGTAAGCCTTGCCATTCTTAATACTATTAATAAGCACTTTCTATAATTAAGTTTTATTATGTGCTTACTTCCCTATTATTCAGATAGAAATAAAGATGACAGCATTACCCCCTCACCCCCCACCCCAAGAGATTCTTTAGGGAAGACTTGACGTGGATTTCTTGTATTGTGCTGCTGGTGGAAAATAATGTCTACATTGTGTGCTTTCCCCTTGCGGAAGAGTAGTAATTGTACTGACCCCCAGGAGGCAGTAGCACACCAGGCAGACTGTCTTTAGCTGCGTGAAACTGAAGACCAAATCTGTCCGTGATTAGTGGTGCCTCCAGAGATAGAATACACGGGAGGGTGGCTCCAGAGATAGAATACACGGGAGCAGCCCTTCTATGGAGCAGACAGTGAAGGTTTCACCTAATTTTTAAACTTTCCTTTTCCTGTAACACTTAGGAAAGTGTTTTAGGGTAAAGTGTTTTCCACCCCCAAAGCGAAGTTCCTGTGTACTTGAGTTTTTGTAGTGCTGTAATATTGTCATAGATAAACATCTCACTTTTTACTATATTCTGCTGTTCTGTAATGTGACAGCTTTCTTGTCCAAAAGTTGTGAATCAATGGAAAGTTGTCTACACTGACTCTTACTCTGAAACAGTGAATTGGGGAGAAGGAAGTGAGGGGCAGGGAGGAATATGGGTAGCAATGAGTGAATGAAAACCCAACCTTTCTGTAAATTTGTGTTAAAGTCACAATAAAATTTTTTTAAAAAGAGGAACTTTTTTCAAAACAATACAGCAATGAGGCTCAGCCTTTGTTTCAGCCTTGAAGTACTGAAGGACAAGATATGCTTACAACCCTAACAATGCCTTGCTGCTTCAGCGATTCTCGCTTTATGGTAATTTTCTTCCAGATCTCAGAGGGCTTTGTGTTACATGCTCTAATTAAAGAGTCCTGCAACAATGAGCTTAAATGCAGTGGATATGTGAAGATGGTACAGAATCAGATAGGGGTTTGATCTGTTGTAAATCAGGTCACTGTAAATAGGACGTGAGTGGATGGCACTTAACAGAGAGCAACTTGAGAGAGTTAGAATTAGCCATTGTCATAGATTTAGGGAGAGTTGCCAGTAGGACAGTGTTATTCTTAATAAAGAACTCCTGCTAATCACTTAAATTTCAGGGTTTTCCCCCCTTCATATTAACATATTGTCATTGTGTGCTATCTTGAGTATAACCCGAAGTTGAGAACCTTTGTACCATCAGCACCAGAAAGCATTAACATATTAGCTACAGTATTTTCCTGAAGTGTGGACTTTTCCGAAGTTTTTTTTAAACAGTAAAGCAGTTACCAGTATAGGTTATCCTGGTGGGTCCCTCCATGTGCTCCCTTAAAAAAACCTGAAAATGGACCAGTTGCTGTCATATGGATTCCAACTCATGATGCCCATGGGTGTCAGGGTAGGTCTGTGTCAGGACGTCCAGGGCTGTGACTGCAGGGGCAGTGCACCAGGCCCTGCTTGCTTTTGTCTGCCTTAGAATTCCTGGCCTTTCGGTTAGCAGTCAAGTGCTTAACCTTTAGCACCACCCCAGGACTCCTGTAATACCCCATCCTTAATTCTCCTTTAGTGCTGACATCTCCTAAATCACCTGAATCACTCTTTCTGTTGTCCATTATCAGGCTGTGAGTTTCTAAAGGAAATAATTTGTTTATATTCCCAAAAGGTCAGTGCTTGGCACATAGTAGCTGCTCAGCAATATGTAAATGGATGCTGGATTTGTGTAGATGTGAGAAATTGGAAATAAAGATGCTTAGTACAGGGGCAGAAGGCTGCCAGTAGTTCATACTTACTGCTGCAGAATGTTTGGGACACAGCACAGTGCTTCACGTCAGGTCGTTTTAGAAAATCTAATTGGGAATATCAATTGTATTAGTTTTAGGGCTTCTTGAAAGCACCAGAGGGCCCTTAATACTGGTTTTATTCCTCTCTAACAAAGATGTGGAGACTGACAGGTTAAGTATTCATTTTAGAAGGTTGGCACATTGTTTCATTGATTACTAATTCTTGGAAATTATAAGGAGTTGATGAGAACTTGTGTTTTAACTGATTCCAAAATAGGCGCTGAAGCATGATTGTAATGTTTTGTATTAAGTTTTTAAAAAATTTCACACCTGCATGCAAGGCATTCTACATTCTCTCTGGAGATACAAAGGTATGAACCTCTTTATTCTTCTTTAGGTGGTGATGGTTATGTACTGTGGAATCAGAACTGACCCTTAGCCGACCCTCCAGCAGACGTTCTGAGGCCGTGAATCACATGGGAGGAGATAACCCATCTTTCTCCCGCAGAACATCTGGTGGGTTTGAACTACCTGCCTTTGTTTTGGCAGCACACCTTCTGACCACTAGGCCACCAGAGCTCCCTATTTGGGTGGTGTCTACTTTTATACCTTGTTGAGGACGACTCATAGTGACCCTATCAAATATAAGTGTTGTTTCTCAAAGTTCGTAGTTTGCAGAGGCATTTAAACCCAACCCAACTCAACCCAGCCCACTGCTGTCGTATCAGTTCCCACTCTTGAAACCCCTACAGCAGGTATCTGAGGCTGTATATCCTGTTGGGAACAAACTACTTCCTCTTCCTCCTATGAACTGGCTAGTGGATTTGAACTACTGACCTTTACGTTAGCAGTCTGCTTAACCACCTGAGCTCCTGTTACATATGCGTTATGTTTTCCTGCTACAGATTTTGAAACTAATGTGTGCATAGTTTAGACTGTGCTGTCAATTTAGGGAGCTTATTTAGTATCAAAAGTTCTAGAATCATAGCCTCGCCAGGGAGCTCTAGTGACCTAATGTGTAAAGGGTTGTGCTGCCAATTTAGAAAGTACATGGTTTGAATCCACCAGCTGTTCTCGGGAGAAAGATGGGAAATCTTCTTATGCATGATTTTCAGCTTTAAAAAAAACCTGTATGAATTGGTGCTCACCCTACAGCACACACCGCTACCACTCCGGCCTTTTTACCTGCCTAGAGAAATGACACTTACGCTCTCATCAGTATCATCATCTGTCCTAAAACCCACTCAGCTTGTGGTGTGAGGGACTGATTTTGTGCTTTCTGTTAACTGTGTGAAGAAGTGTCTTGTTTTTGGTTTGATTTTTTTTTTTTAGTGGCAGATGTTTACAGAGATAGTTTGCATCCTGTACAATTCAGTGGTTTTAAGTGTGTTCAAGTGTGCAGTTGGCACTCAATTTTAGAACATATTTTATTTCCTCATAAGTGAACCTATTTCCTTAACTGCCATGCCCCTGTCGCAACCCCCATAGTCCTAAGTAACTACTAATTTACTTCTATAGGGAGCTCAGGTGGCCTAGTGGTAACGAACTGAGCGACAGTGCCAAAGGCATGTAGTTCAAATCCACCAGATCCTTTGTGTGAGGATGGACAGTCTCTTACTGTGTGATTTACTGCCTCTAAAATTTACCAACAATATTCTGTGTCTTAATATAGAGTCATGTAAGGTGGCCTTTTGTGATTAGCTTTTTGTAATTAGCATGTTTTCATGATCATTTGAATTACTTGCTTGAGTTTCTTTCTGGGTTTTTTCCCCTCCTCTTGTCTACTGTTGAATTGCATCTGACTTGCATAGGAGGAGATTGCCATTCATTTTCCAGTGGAGAATCTGGTGGATTTGAACCATGTACCTTTGGGATTGCAGTGCATCTTCTTGCCACTAGGCCACCAGAGCTCCTTGTTTGAGTTTCTTTGTGACCCCTTCACACTTGCCTGTGAAACCCTTAGGAATGACAACCATAAAAGAACTAAAAAAAAGAAAAAAATGGTAATAATAAACTCCACTATGATCGACCCTTTTACATTTCCTCACTTAAAGAGTTAAAAAAATCTGATGTGCTCGAATTTTAAAATATTTACATTGAATTAGCTTTGAAGATATGTTAGAATATATGATATCAAGGGAACAGATAATAATAAAAATAATAATACCTTCAATGCCTTTACTGTTCCTCTAACTACCCCTTAAAATGTAACTGTCCCATTCTTCACTCTTTCCTGTTTTCCTTCTGGCAATTAATTCCTTATCGTCAGGGTTACTGCAAGGCTGTGAGGCTATGCTGTTAAAAATATTTGAAGTTCTAGCATAAGACTTCTCAATATGATTATTAATTTAGTTGGTGGTAGGACTCAGTAAAATATATGTAGAGGGATTTCCTCCATGCTGCCTCAGCTAAGTTTTACAAGTATTGAGAAAGAACTTGAATAACAAATGGTCTCATTTTTGGAAGCTGCCTGTTGTTTTGTTACATTTGTTGAGTTTGGTCTTATTCATCCAGTGTTGTGTGCAGCAGCAGGAATCCTGTGTCTCTTTCCAGTTGTTGGTATATTTGAGCCCATTGTTGTAGCCATTGTGTATTCTGAGTACCTTTCAACCTACCAGGCACTATGTGGACTGGCCTGCAAGAAACTGCACTGCAGTCCTGGAGGCACGAAGTTCAAATCCACCAACTTATGGGAAAAAGATGGACAGTTTCCTCCTGTGAGATAAATAGCCTCTGAAAACCCATGGAAGAGTCAGCTGTGAGTCTTGAGGGCATAAAACAACAGCCAACAGTGTAGACAATATTCTATTGTGATCTATAGAGTTTATACTGGTTGAATGTCAAAAGTAGATTGCCTTATCTTTGAAAGCCTGTGGAAAGCTGATCAGCACAGGTGACACTGAAAGTATTTGAAACACTGGTGGCGTCATTTCCAGCATCATGTCAACACTGCCAGATGGAGGGAAATTCTGAATTGTTGTAGAGATAATACAGGTTAGTAATGGCTTCGGCACTGCAAGGTGATGTTGTGTACTGTAGAGTCAGAACTGACCCACAGCTGACCCTGTGGTGGGTTTTCAGAGACAGTTAATTACACGGGAGGACATTGCCCATCCTGTGGAGCAGCTGGTAGCCTTGAACTCTGTGCCTTTGGGATTGCAGTGCAGCTCCTTGCTGCTAGGCCACCAGTGCTCCCTAATGTCAAGTTAGGAAAAATATTCTAATGTTCCACTTTACCAAGCTTCCCAGAAGACACAATTTAAGTTAAAGGGTCTAGCAAGTGTGGTAATTTATAGAATCACTTATTAAAAATCCTTCAATTTGCTAAAATTCTCAGATTATGCTTCTAATGTTGAAATTGTTGATGTCATAATAAGGTTTAAAAAAGCTAATGTTTTCATTGGGAATGAGAGATATGATTTGTTTATTAGCAATTAAAACAATACTGGAAGTGAAATTGTCTCTGAATTGAGTTTTGCATCTAAAGCTGTTGGTCCAGCATGAGTGTTAGAGTCTTTTCCTTAGCTAACAGCACTTTTATCTGTGCCTTGATTATAATACTGGGGACTTTTAATTTTTTTGTCCTTATAGCTTTTATGAGTAGTTCTTAAATATACCAAAGAATGAATGAGAAACTTTCTTTTAAACTCAGGGGGGTCTTCCCATGAGACTACTTCTTCCAAACCCAGGATCAGTAACTTCATCGTTTTTCCCCTTGTGAACACAAAACCTCACTTCTGAGAAGCCCTGCTTCCCTCCCCTATTCCACTGTTACAGAAGAAAAGGGGTGCTTTAATATTTTAGGAATAAGAGATGTTTCTAGAAATTAACTAGGGCTTCCACTAGTATAGGAAGAGTTAGGGAGTGAAGGTCAGTCAGATCGCCTCAGAATGTCAGAGAAGGTACAGCCCGAAGATCAAGGGAGAGACATGGAAGACAACATTGGGATTCTCAAAAGCTGAGTGGCGAAGTGCTGCAGTTATTGCAAATGTTTGCTAAGGCTTCTGCCATGTATTGTGGGCTGAGTAGTAGAGCAGATGCTTCTCATGTGTTTTCCCACAGTCAGCTAGCTTAGAGTCCAACATCTGCCTCTCTCTGCCTCTAGCACCCAGTTGGGAAAATAGCTTCTACTCTTTGCAAACCTCACCTGTGTTCTTCTCATAAGAGAAATCTAACCCACAGAAAAAGGGGTTCTGAGAAGTGGAGAAGAGACATTGGAAGGTTGAATAGGTAGTGCTCCAAATTGTTCAGCCAAAGATCAGGAAGATTATTGACCTGGGAAAACTGTGGTGTCCCAAATGAGACCGCAGTTCTTACTCGTGCACTAGGGAAGAAGCCTGAGGTTTCCATGAAATGTAATAGGTAAATGGTAACAGAAAAGACAGAATAAAGGAGAAGCAAAGGAATAGTTATAGTAGGGAGTTCTGGTGGCCTAGTGGCAAGAAGCTGCACTTCAATCCCAAAGGCAAGTCCAGCAGCTGTTCTGGAGAAAGAGGGCAATTTCCTCCCGTGGGATTAACTTCCTCAGAAAATGTGCTGGAGGATCACTTCCAACTTTATGGTACACAACAAGAAGAAGGGAAAAGGTAAAAAAAGGAAGCAGTTAATTGTTACAGTGTTGTCATGAGGACAAAAAAGAAGGAAAAAGAAATTTACTGCGTTTGAAATTAAAAGATCATTATTAATGAGAATTAAAAAGTGTGGTTTTTATTGACTAGAGTAGATTTGCCTTTTCAATAGGTCAGTATCGTCAAAACAACCATTCACACAAATGAAGAAAGGTTTATCAGATCCATTTTTACCTTATTTCACCAGGTAGGTTCAAACTGCTAATCTTTTGGCTAGCAGCCTTATGTACTGTGCCACCAGGGTTCCTGAGGATAAGAAGGAAGTGCTTTCTGTGGTGTGAGGTCCATTCCTCTTGTTTTCTGTAATAGCTAGGTTGAACCATCAGCTTAGGATTTTTTAAAATTAATTTTATTGAAAGTTTACAGAGACTTGGTGTTTCCAATCATTTACTGTTGCACTTTTCTCCCTGCCCACCCATGTCCCCCTCAATTCACTCTTCTACTTGAAAAGTGAAAGAAAAACTCTTTCATTGTTATGCAATCCCTCCCCACAAGTCCACTTTACTGTGCTGCCTTCATTCTGGACTCTTATCATTACAATAATATCCTATCTTATATCCCTTTCAAACAGTTCTCTGCCTCATCTGTTGCAATACATTATATATAATTCCTCCCCTCCTTCTCTGTCTTTCCTCAACCCCAATGTCAGTCCCAATTTACAACAGTGGCGCCCTATGCAATATTTTTCCTTTTGTGACCAAGATATTTCACTTAGCATAATGTCCTGCAGGGTCATCCATCTTGCATAATATTTCATGAGTTCCTTGTTTTTCAATGCTGCATAGTATTCCATTGTGTGAATATACCAGAGCTTCTCTATCCATCCATTTGTTGATGTGCACTTGGGTTGTTTCCAGCTCTTTGCTATTACAGACAAAGCCACAATAGACATGGGTGTGCAAGACTTTTTCTTTTCTTTTTATTAATTTTAATGAAAGTTTACAGATTTAAGTTTTCCAGTCACACATTGTTGCACTTTTCTCCCTGCCCACCTCTCCCCCCATTCGCTTTTCTCCTTGATAAGTAAAAGAAAAACTCAAGCATTGCTGTGCAGTCCCTCCCCCCAAGTCCACTGCACTGTGCTGCCATCATTCTAGACTCCTGTTATGACAATAATACCCAAGCGTATATCCTTTTTAAACAGTTCTCTGCCTCATCTGTTGCAATGCATTATACATCATTCCTCCCCTTCTTCTCTGTCTTCCCTCAACCCAATGTCAGTCCTGTTCTACAATAGTGGTCCAATGTAATATTTGTCCTTTTGTGACTGAGATATTTCACTCAGCATAGTGTCTTCTAGGGTCATCCACTTTGCATAATATTTTATGAGTTCCTTGTTTTTCAGTGCTGCATAGTATTCCATTGTGTGAGTATACCAGAGCTTCTCTATCCATCCATTTGTTGATGGTCACTTGGGTTGTTTCCAGTTCTTAGCTATTACAAATAAAACCGCAGTAAACATGGGTGCATATTTTTGCTTGGGTGGCGGTTATGGTTTCTTTAGGGTAAATTCCCAGAAGCAGAATTGCTGGGTCAAATTGTATTTTTATTTGCGGCCTTTTGTGAAAGCACCATACAGCCTTCCATAGTGGTTGCACCATTTTACACTCCCACCAACAGTGAATAAGGGTTCCAGTTTCTCCGCGACCTTGCCAGCATTTTTTGTTTGCTGTTCTGTTAAATTTTGCTGTTCTTACTGGGGTGAGATGATATCTCACAGGTGTTTTGATTTGCATCTCTCTTAGAGCTAGAAAGGATTTTTTTTTAACTTCATCTTCTCACACCAAATTCTACCATCTTTATACACAAATAAAGATAATTACATTTTAATGTCATCATTTCTTGTTATCTCTTAAACTATACAAGTATTTTTTTTGGTTCTGTCTTTGCATCGCAGAGGAAGTGATTTCCTTCTTCTTGTCCGTAGTTAAGTTCTCTTGCCTGAGCGAGCTCTGGTGGCCTTGTGACAAGAAGCTGCACTGCAATCGCAGAGGCGTGCAGTTTGAAACCACCAGATGCTTTGCTGGAGAAGGAGGGGCAATCTCCTGTATCAGTCAGATTTGACGGTACACACATACACACACCCACAAGACCTCTTGCCTGGACTCTGACCAACATCTTCATTTACCCTTGGGCCATCACTTGTTCTCTCATTCTCTGAGAACCTTTGACCTTCCCAAAGACTGTTCACTGTTCACTGCTTCGTCCTGCCCATCTCTCTCAATGCTGACTGACTCTTAAGGGAATGATGTTTGTCGTGAAGAAGGCCCTGGCTTTGTCATCCCAGCCCTTCCAGGATGGCTGGGGGCAAATGACTTTTGAAGCTTAATGTATTTAAAATAGAAAGTTTACTACAAGTTTGTTTTGAAGATTGTAAAATCAAATGGTATAATCAATATGAGTATCAACCTGAGACTTTCTTTATGGTGTGTGTTCTGATACACTTCTGTGTTCAGAGCCAGGCTTCTTGAAAGAACAGTTTCTATCTGCAGTTTCCATGCTCTGACTGGATTTCTTTTCCTCACTGTTCTTTGAAAAATGCTTAATAAAAATTTATCAGTGATTTCCTGGTGGGTTGGTAGTAGGGACTTGCACTGCCAATGCAGAGATACATGGTTTGGAGAAAGATGGACAATCTCCTATTGTGCAGTTTAACTGCCTCTCAAAACCTGCTGGAGGGTCAGTTATGGGTGGGCTCTGACTTGATGGCACTCAACAACCACCTAACTAAAAAAGCACTTTGGAGGCTTCTATCTTTCTCTCCTTCTTCCCAACTCCTAAATTCATTCTCGAAGCAAGCTTTTGCCTCTGTCTCATCTGCAAGATCAAATAAATTGTTTTTGATATAAAAAAGGCTCTCATGGTCCAGATCTTCACGGTTGAATATGGTAGTCATTTAATAGGTGGCTATTTAAATTTCTAGGTTAATGACAAGAAAAGAAGTTTTAGAAGTTCCTTCATCATACTAGCCCTATTTTTAAGTTCTTTGTTGCCATGTGTAACTAGTTCCTCTTGTATTGTGTTAGGTGTTGAGGTGTTGAGCTACAACTCCTAGTGACCTTGTGAACAATAGATTGGAACCCTGCCCTATCTCGAGCCATGCTTACGATCTCTGTCATGTTCAAACCCATTGTATTTGTGGTTGTTGCTCTTATATGCTGTCAAGTTGACCACAACTCATATAACAACCATATAAACAGTGGCTGTGGACCTTGTTCTATCCTGAGCCAACTTCTTAATTTCTGATACACCTGACCTCATTGCCACAGTCACTGTGTCAGTTCATCTCACCCAGGGTCTTCTTCTCCAGTGCTGTCCCTTTACCCTTCCAAGCATGATGTCCTTTTTCAAGGGCTGGTCCCTCCTGGAAACATGCCCAGAGTATGTGGAGATAGAACTTCAAAATCCTTACCTTCAAGGAACAACCTGCTTTTACCCTCTCCACGACAGACCCGTTTGTTCTCTTGGGAGTTCATGATATATTCTTCTCGAGCAACATAATTCAAAGGAATTGATTCTTCTCTGTCATCCGTAGCCGTTGTCCAGCTTTCAGATCAATAGCAAACCACTGAGAAGACTAGGGCCTGGATCCAGGAGCTCTTTAGTCTTTAGACTGACATCGTTGCTTTTTAATGCTCTGGAGAGGTCCCTGACAACAGATTTTCTCGCAACAGCTCATCTTTTGATTTCCTGACTGCTGGTGCCGAGTATTGATTATGAATCTAAGCAAAATTAAATTGTTAACAACCAGTTTTTTCTTCATCTATCATGATAGGTCAAATATAGAATTTTTTCCACTAAAATATATTGAGGAAATATACTTTCACTATATTTGAACAATTTGAAGTTCTATTGGACAGCACTGATCTAGAGTCTGTTGTTTTTGAGTATCTTCAAGTTGAAATCAGCTTGTAGAAGACCAGAGGCAGTAAATCACACAGGAGGAGTCTGCCCATCTTTCTCCTGCAGAGAAGCTGGTGAATTCAAACCATGCACCTTTGGATTGACAGTACAATTCCTTACCTAGTAAGCCACCTGAGGTCCCTTATGTAGAGTCTAGACAATAAAAAATGTGGTAGATTGGTGTTACACTGACTTAGCCAGATTGGTCAAGGGACTAGAGGTGACGATGTTAAGTGAGCTCACATTTTTAACCTGCAGAGTCAAGGATTCTGGGAAAATAGCTGGGGCTACCTTGAAAGGAGGCATGTGTGCTTTGAAAGATAGGAGAGGAGCTACCTCTGCCATTTTATTACAGCAAAGAGGAGGGTGAAAAGGAAACCCATTGATTAAATGAAAGAAAGAAATAGAAAATAGCTGGGAACTTGGCTTTTTGCATCAGGCATTTATCTAAGGAAAACCCATGATGTTTACCCATGATGTTTAATATTAAGAGGAAAAGATATATGATTGAGAAACAGTTTTTGGCTTTTAACCTTTTGGACACTGAATCTCAGACTTGCTATAGCCTGCCTTCTTTTATTGGCCTGTGGAATTTTGCAGGTATAAACATGCTTGGTTTCTTTTTTTTTTTTTGTAAATCCAAAGATGTATATTATTCTTCCATTCTGGAAATAGTTGTCTCCAATCATTTATTTCTTGTTCACCTTATAGTCAAGAATGCAATGACTGTGTTCCTTCCATCGCTGCAAGTTATTAATGCTGTGATTTTTCTCAACAAGCTTCTGGATATTAATGCTTTAAGTTCCTGAACTTCTGCAAGACAGGGTCTGTATTGAAGGAGGCAGCTGTAAAATGCAGATGCTGACAGCAGAGAAACAAAGAGATTTCACAAGGAATTGTGGGTATTTACTGTAACTCTTTAGCTCACAGTCAATAAAATTGTGTTGTTTCCATAGCATTACATTCTGTGCTCGCCTTCCACTGTATTACACAGCCAACTTTTAAGGAAGAAGGATGTGTTAATGTTTGTCATCTACTCCCTACCCTGCATTTTAAATTCTAGTCCTCAGAAGGCAGGAATTCTCCTGTCTCAGCACAATTTAATTGATTTAAAGTAGCATTGTGCACATTTGTGACTTTTCCTTAATTATTAATGAGGAAACTTCAGTCTGGAGCCCCTCGTGCTCATGAAAGTGAAAAAGAACCAGGAGAACCACCTTTTATTTTACACTTGCTTTATTTTCCTGTTATATCCTTTTAAAAACAATGATTTTGTAAAATGAGAAGACGACTAAACGACTGTGGAAAAGAAAGGGAGAGGAGGCAGCTGATTTGTGGGGGTGGATTTAGGGGCACCATTGAGATCACCAGGCAACAAGGCTGTGAGAAATGTAGCATTTCTCATTTGTGTCGTCATGTAACTAGGGAAGAACTCACAATTGAGCCTAACCTGGTATTTCTTTTTAATCAAGCCCAGCTGTTGATCATGTGAACACACTCTTTCCTCTGGGCTTTGAGGATGTTTTTGGTTCCCCCCCTTCTTCTCATGTTTTAAATGGCTACTTACATATCACCTGGAATAGACCCATGTGCTTTTAGGTGCCCCTGCTACACTGTTCATTTTTCTTTAGGAATCACAAGTAGGATACTGACCTCAAGTTGCATATAAAAACTTTAGAACAAAGAATGTGACTTGACCACATAAGTATTCTTTTTTTTTCCTTCCCCCCCTCCTTTTTTTATGAATAGAGCTCTTGTTTTTAATTTGATGAGCAGGGAACTTTCCAACTCTAACCCTCTCTTTACAATCTGTCTTTAATTTTAAAAAAGATGCATTCCAATTTTTCAAACATAAAACTCTTTAATGGATTTTTTTTTATTTGCCAGTTCTCCAGTCATGTTAGGTTATCCTGAAATTCAACATATACCATTCCATGGATCTCAATCTCCTTTCCTCATTTGCACATTCACATTTACTACTTTGATATTAAAAAAATAATTGGATGGCGTCTCTCCTCAGTCCTTCTTAAATAATAACACAGTTGCAGCTGTTAGACTGTTTTTATAGAGAGCTGTTACCAACTAGGTCATCCCTGAAAGGACCATGAAAGACTGTGCAGTATCTTGCGTCATTTAGCTTATTTTACTTATCCTTTGTGCGACATAACCTGTGTGTACTTTTAAAACTCTGCAGTGTTTTTAAACTGCAACTGTTGTACTCTACTGCATTTTCTTGGTAGCAGCAGGAAACAAATAATTTCCCCCTTGTTTCCTGAAATCTTTTCCACATCATCCTCTTAAATGCTACATCAAATACTTAAGGCATTGTAAGCTCCAGCACTGGACAGAGCTTAATCAATTAATCACACTACTGTATTCAGATAAAATAAATCTCAAAACCTATCTAGTAATAATAATCTACACTTTGTTATGAAACGTGGATAGTGATTATATGTATGACTTTTTGCTTTATAGGCAAGTAATGTTGCTTTGTTTGGGGGGGGAAAAGAATGGAAACTACTTAGCAGTATTTTGAGATAAAAACACTGTGCTGGTCAAAGTATTTTAAAAAACCATATACTTTAAAAACTGGATGAAATATTTACTCTGTTTCAGACCTTGTTCTAGGTGCTTGATATGATACATACACCACTGTATTATTTATGAGCTTAAAGATACATGATTTACTGATGAGAATCATCTAAGTAAGATAGATACATGGAGAAAATAAACCATGGTACACAAGGAAGAAATGTTTTTGCAGGGTTGTCTGTAGATAAAAAGAAGAAAAATATTTTTATAAATGATATCATGCTTACAAATGGTTTCATCTTGAAATTTCAAATAGTGTGTATCAGCTTGATAATTACTAAGAATTAATAATTTCCTCAAAGTCTTCCGTTAGATGTTTAGATTTTCTGCACTAAACCATTCCATGTCATATACTTGTTCCTTGGAACAAATGGATGTTACTTTTTTTTTTTGGTTGGGTACCACAACCATTTATTGAAAACCTGGTTGGCTCAGAGACATGACGGTAGATGGTATATTCATAAACGTGGAGGAAGAAAAGTCTGGAAAATCGGAGGGGGGGGATGATGCCTCTTCTTGTTTAGACTGTGTTCTATCAAGTGTGTGTGGCTCACACAGCGTCCGTGGTGGCAAAGGGGAAGGAGAAAACCCGTTTACCATCCATTGAGATGGGCCCAGGGCCACAGGTGCTTGGCCGCTCGAATGTCAGTGCTGAGTAACTGGAGGATCCTGCATCCCGTTCTGGTCCCACAGTCCGCCTCTGCCCTCAGCAGACGCACAGCGGCCAGACCTGGCTTAGGCTTTGACCCCACCCACACCTACCCCATTCTGGGCGAAGCCCAGTCACCAGCAGGGTCTCATGGGCAGAGCCTGGGCCCGCCAGTCATGTCCTGAACTTGGAGTGAGAGGGGCTTGGAAACGTCTTGGCTCCTTGTCCTCAGATGCCCACAGACTGGGGTCACTTCGTAAGCATGGCTGCTGTGCCCTTTGCTGGTGGCAATGTGGGAGCCTCACTGGTTTTTTGCCTTTCCCTTCCGTTTCTTCTTCTTTTTGGTCCCTGGTGGGGCCCATTCGCCGCTGAGCTTGGCTGCCTGCTTTTCTTGCCCAGGGTCCGTGGCTGCGCTGGTGGCGCTGGCCTCGTCCTTGTCCTTATTTCTCATGTCCTTCGTCTCCTTCTCCTCTGTGACGGGGCCATGGATGGCTAAGGCCTGGAGGATGTCAGAGGCGGACACGGCTGCCTCCCGGCATCTCTGCCACTCCTGGTCGCTGTCATTGCTGGAGCTGGAGGGCGGTCGCTTCCGGCGGGGCTGGGGAGCAGCTTCCTTCTCAGGGCCGCCAGGGTTGGACGTGAAGAAGAGCCGGAAGCCATCATCCTCAGAGGCCGCATTCTGCGTGCTGGCCTTGGCTGGCTTCTTCTTCACCTCTGAGATGGTAATGGAGCTGTCCAAGAGGGCTCCACGCTTCTTGGCCACATAGGCTCGGAATTCAGGGGTGGTCTGAAGCTCGTTCCCATCTTGCTCATGTTCATCCACTTTATGCCTGAGGCTTGACTGGGGGGCGGGCAACTGGCCATTTGCAGCATCAGCTCTAGGCTTCTCTGGACCCTTAGGGCGCTGCTCCAAGCCCCAGGCCGGCACTGCAGCCTCGCGGCACGGCGCCAGCTCCTCATTGCTGCTGCTACTGCTCTCTGCGTCGCCCATGGCACCTCTCGGATGTTACTTAATAAACCGCAGTTTTTATTTTCTGACATGCTTTTTGTTGTTAGGTACCATCCAGTTATGACTCGTAGTGACCCTGTGAGCACCTAACCTGAACTCTACCCTATCCTATGCCATCCTCATTTCCAGCCCTAGAGCCCATGCTGGGCTGAATTGATAATCTCAAGGATGATAAAAAAAAAATTATTAAGCTAACTTCTTCTTAAATATATCTTGAGGAAGTGAGCTATTGCAAAGTTGAACAGTGATAAAATGGTAATATTTATTTGAAAAAAAATGTTAATTTTCCTTGAGTCTCATAGAGCATAGTTTGAAAAAACCCTAGAATTCCAGTTTCTTGAATAGCATTTTCAGAATGAATGGAAATCAGGAATCCTAGTTGTTTTCAAAAAAATGTTACATTTTTGAATTATTCTAGGAGTTAACACCATATTTGTCAAAGAAAAGCAAGTGAATGTAAGTATAGTTATAATCCTATATTCAGTAGAAAGAAAAAAACTCTAGATCTTATACAGTTTGTTGTTATTTGCTGAATGCTGTTTTTACTATGCCTCTAATAAATACTGCATTTAAACATTAATAAACATGACCGCTGATTCTTTTGAGTTGTGATATTGGTGAGCATATTGAGTATACCCTGCACTGCTAAAAGAACAAACAAATCCGTATCCGAAGAAGTGAAGTGAGAGTGCTCCTTCAAAGCAAGGATGGTAAAGACTTCATCTTGTAGACTTCGGGAGTGCTATCCAGAAGGGACAGTTCATGAAGAGGGACATGATGCATGGAAAGATCTGCGAGATAGAGGAAGACCCTCAACATGATGGACTGACAAAGTGCTTGCAACATTGGGGTGATGCGCAATTTAGGTTGTGGAGATGGAACTGAATTGGGCAGACTTTCTGTCTCTTGTGTGCAGGGTTGCTATGAGTTGGAGTAGATTTAAGAGCACCTAATAGCAACAACAGACAGACAAGTGCTGCACTAACACTAATTCTTATATGAGCAAACAGTAAACAAGCAAGCATACACCCACCCAATATGAGCAAACAGTAAACAAACAAGCCTATACCCACCCAAACTATAAAATAACTATAATAAATTGATAGATAGGTTTATACCTCTAACATAATATTATCATGCAGGATAGCCAACTTTGGCCCCAGCTAAGGCCCATGGTGGCAGGACAGGGCAGGTTGGGGTCCCAGATGGGGCTATTATGGCCTGGACAATGGCTTAGCTGGATCTTTGGTGCTGCTGCACAGGGCTACAAGGTTTGAGTGCCAAGACGACAAAGTGGGGTGGCTCCACTTCTTCCCATCATGCTACTAGGGATCCCAAAGGCACAGGGGGCCACTTTACCTCTTCTGTGATGCTTTTCTTCTGAATCCTGGCTGACAGCAGACAATACCAGAAATATGTCTGTTTGTATTTTATTGACTATACAAAGGCATTTGATTTTGTGGATCGTAACAAATTATGGCCAATATTGAGAAGAATGGGAATCCTAGAGCACTTGATTGAGTTAATATGAAACCTGTACCTAGAACAAGATGCTGTTGTCTGACTAGAGCAAGGAAAGACTGTATGACTTAATATCAGGAAAAGTATGCTTCAGGGTTGTATCCTTTCACCCTGCCTAGTCATTCTGTATATTGAGCAAACCATTTGAGAAGTTGGACTCTGTGAAGAAGAATGTGGGATTAGGATCACAGGAAGACTCATCAACAACCTGCATTATGCAGATGACACAACCATGCTTGCTCAAAGTGAGGATGACTTGAAATGGCTGGTGCAGAAGATCGAAGACTATAACCTTCACTATGAATTGCATCTCAACATCAAGAAGAAAAAACTCCTCACTCCTGGACCAATAAGCAACATAGTGAGAGATGAAAAAAATGGAAATTATCAATGATTTAATCTTACTTGAATCCACAATCAACATCCTTGGTACCAGTATTCAGGAGACCAGGAGAGAGCAGGCAAATCTGCTGTCAGGGTCTCTCCAAATTACTAATAATAAAAAGAGCAATGATGTTAATTTGAAGACTAAAGTGTTCCTGATTCATGTCATGGTCTTTTCAGTAACTTGATATGTGTCTTTACTCAGTCACACCTAACAACAGTATTTTTGAAAATTTTGTAAAAATAATACTAGTTCTAAGCAGATAGTAAAATTAATGAACTTTTGTTGTTTTTGTTTGTTGCATACTGTCAAGTAGGAACTGGCCCCTAGCTGACCCTCTGGTAGGCTTCAGAGACAGTAAATTGCACGAGAGGAGTGCCCATTCTTCTCTGGAGGATTTGAACTGAATCCCTTCAAGTTTGCAGCTCATCTTCGTACCTTTAGGCCACAAGTGCACCTGCAAAAAGAAATTGAATATGGCATAAAGGAACTATTTTCAGTGAGGCAAAGAGATAGTGTGAGATAACATGGCCTGTTACTAATACCTTAAGAGGAACCGCTAAATGAGAAAGTCCTATAATGAAAAAATAAGGATGGTGTAGTTATCCATTCAACCCATGTAATTACCTGGTATTTAGTGGGGAAGGATAATAAATAAAAAAGTTATTGTACTTAAGTACATGTCTGAACATCTACTTATTGCTGAGTATCACATAATATATTGAAATTATCTGTTTGCTTAGAAATGTATTTCAAGGAAAGAATATATAATATGTTCTTGTTCTGTGTCGTCGAGTCACTTGTGACTCATAGTGACCCCATGTACAAAAGCCCTAAATCCTGCTCTATACTGTACCAGTCTCACTGTCTCTGACACACCTGCCCAATCACTGAACCAATCCATCTCATCGAAGGTCTTCCTCTCCTGTGCTTTCCCTCCACTCTCCCAAACATGATGTCCCTCCTTGCAACATGCCCAAAGTATGTCAGATGAAGCTTCAGAATCCTTGCCTCCAAGGAGCAGCCTGGTTTCACCCTCTCCAGGACAAACCTGTTTGTTCTCCTGGCAGTCCATGGTATATTCAGTGCTCTTCACCAGCACCACAGCTCAAAGGCACCAATTCTTCTATCATCCCTAGTCACTGCCCAGCTCTCTGACGCATAGCACGCAATTGCGAAGACTATGGCCTGGATCAGGCACACATTATTCTCTAGCCTGCCATCATTGCTCTTCAGTACTCTGGAGAGGTCCCTGACAGCTGACTTTCCCATTGCAGTTTCTCTCTTGATTTCCTGGCTGCAGGTACCAAGAGTATTGATTGTGGAACCAAGCAAATTAAAACTGTTAACAATCTCAGTCTCTTCACTATCCATAATGATGTTACCAGTTGACCCAGTGATAAGAATCTTTGTTTCTTGATGTTGAGCTTCAATCCATATTGACAGCTGCAGTCCTTGACCTTCTGCAGCAAGTGCTTCAGGTACTCCTCAGTTTTAGCAAGCAGGGTAGTGTCATCTGCATAATGTAGGTTGTTGATGAATCTTCCTCCACTCCTGATGCCACATTTCTCCTCGTACAGCCCAGTGTTTGGGCTGATCTGCTCTTCATTCAGATTGAAAAGGTATGGAGATAGAATACATCCCTGGCGGACGCCCTTCCCAATTTTGAACCATGTAGTGTCTCCTTGCTCTGTTCTGATAACTACTGCTTGGTTCAAGTATAGGTTTTGAATAAAGCACAAGAAAATGTTCTAGATGAGTTTTTTTAAAAAGATGTCCATTACAGCGTTCTTTAAAAATATTGGGAAAAAATACTGAAAATAATCTGAAGGTAGTTGATCATGTAAATGTCAATTAATCCACGTAAGGGGGTGCACTTTTGTGTAGCACTGTTCTTGGGTTAGTGGCAAGTTGACCACAGCAGTTCCAGCTATTACAACCAATAAAACAGTGCCTGGAGGAAGAGGGGAGCTACCTCTTGTCTTCTCTTTTGTGAAAACTTGTAAGTTACAGCTAACTTCTCATTATTTCTCATAGCCAATGATTGAGTTACATGCTCTGTTCTAGGCCAGCCATTGGCAAGAGTGATAGAGGATGGCGTTGTTGTTATTAGGTGCCATTGAGTCGAGCACAACTTATTATCAACCCTATGAACAACAGATCTGGACCCTGTTCTGTCTTGCATCATCCTCACACTTCCTGACATACAAGAGCCCATTGCAGCAGTCATTGTGTCAGTCTACCTCGTTGAGGGTCTTCCTGTCCTTTGCCGACCCCTCACCTTTCCCTACATCATGTCCCTCTCCAAGGAATAGCATCTTCTAGCAACATGTTCAAAGTATGTGAGACAGATGAAGCCTCATAATTCTTGCCTGCAAAGAGCACTCTGGCTGCACCATTTGCAAGACATACCTGTTCATTCTCTTGGCTGTCCATGGGATATTCAGTGTTCTTCTCCAATACCACAGCTCAAAGGCATCAATTCTTTTTCTGTCATCCTTATTCATCATCCAGGTCTCTGATGCAGAGCTAGTAATCGGAAAGACTATGGCCTGAATCACACTCATCTTAGTTCTCAGACTGACATCACTACTCCTCAATAATTTGTCAAGATCCTTAACAGCAAGATTTTCCCCTTGCAATACATGTCCCTGTTTCCTAACAGCTCATACCAAGGGTGGTCATTGTGGATCCAAGCAAGATGAAGCTGTTCACAGTTTCAGTTTCTTCTCCATCCTGCATTTTTGGTCCAGTGGTAAGAATCTTTGTTTTCTTCATATTGAGACACAGTCCATACTGAAGGCTGAATTCCTTGATCTGTTCTGCAACAAGTGCTTCAAGTCCTCCTTACTTGCAGCAAGTAAGGTTGTGTCATCTGCATAACGCACGTTATTGATGAGTCTCTCTTTAATCTTGATGCCACACTCCTCTTCATAGAGTCTGTTTCTTGGATAATTTGCTCAGCATGTAGATTAAACAGATATGGAGTGAGAATAAAACCCTGATGCACTCCCCTCACAGTTCCAAACCATGCAGTGCTTCTCTGCTCCATTCACACAACAGCCTCCTGATCCAGGTATAAGTTTTGCATGAGCACAATCAAGTGCTCTGGCATTCCCATTCCTCTCAATGTCAGCCACAACTTGTCATGATCCACACAGTCAAATGCCTTTACATAGTCAATCAAGCACAAATAGACATTCTTCTAGTATTCCTTCCTTTCGGCCAGGATCCATCTGACGTTTGACATGAGGATTTAGGAGAAAAGGATTAACTACAGAGACAGCTGTAAGAATACATTAAAAAAAAGGTTAAGAGATGTTATACTTATGTGATGGTATAATAGGTGCATTTAGAAGGCTTACATACTAAGCTAATATAACTTTAATCATCAGGAAAATATAGGTATTAATTAAAATACTTTTGCTTATATATCTGTGTCCCGAAGGCAGTTGAGGGTAGATGCAATAGACTGCAGTTTCTCTATCATGGTGTCCCCAGGGCCTAATCCATGCCTGGTTCATAATAGGTTCTCCTTACTTGTTGAATCAAACCCAGTATTTAATTATGGTTTAAAAAGTGCCAAGAAATGAAGAAATAAAGGGATATTAAGTTTATTGTTTTTAGGTACGGTGCATGTTATGAACCACACTATGCTATGCAAAAATTAATAAATAAAATGAAGTAGCTGGTGAAAAAGTTCACAGTCAGGCCACACTAATTGTAATGTATTTTTCTCTTTTGATGCATCTTTTATGTGGGACTAAATTTTTTTGAGGGAGCTCCGGTGGCCTAATAGCGATATGCTACATTGCAACCCAAAGGCACATGGTTTGAGGCCACCATCTGCTCTGTGGCAGAAGGATAGGCAATCTCCTCCTGTGTGATTAACTGCCTCTGAAAACCTGCGGGAGGGTCAGCTATGGATTGGTTCTGATTCTGTGGTCCATAACAATGACAAATTTTTTTGGTGTGTTTTCAGGAAGCTTATGTAGCTATACATAAGACATCTATGCATAGCTTTAAAGTTCAGTTATAAAAGTGGACAATTGAATAGCTTCCATTCCTTAAAGGAATACAACATAGTCAATCCTAAACAACTTATTACTCAGTCTTGATTGTTGTTGTTATGTGCTATTGTGTCACCTGCAACTCATAGCAACCCTGTGTATATTAGCTCTGAACCCTGTCCTATTCTGAGCCAATCTCACCATCTCCGACAGACCTAACTCTATTTCTCCAGTCACTGAGTCAATCCATCTCCCCTTGGTCATCTTTTTTTTGCACTGTCCTTTCACGCTTCCATGTGCCATGTGCCCAAAGTATGTGAGATAGAGCTTCAGAATCCTTGCCTCTAGGGAGCAGGTTGGTTTCACTCTCTTTAGGACAGACTTGTTTGTTCGTTCTCCTAGCAGTCCGTGGTATGCTCAACACACTTCTGCACTTCTGCAACTCAAAGGCACTGATCCTTCTTCTATCATCCGTTACTTTCCAGCTCTGTGATGCATTTCAAGTAATTGGGAAGACCATGGCCTGTATCAGGTACACCTTAGTCTCCAGACTGCTGCTCTTCAGTATTCTAGAGAGGTTCCTGACAGCAGACTTTCCAGTGCAATTAGTCTTTTGATTTCCTGACCGCTGGTGCCAAGATTGTTGATTGTGCAAATAGTCTTGATTATGGGGGAAAAAATTATAAATGGAGTGATCTTATAAGTAGATTCTTTGGGACTTCCTTTTTTAAGTCATCATCTTGTTTGTAATACTCATCTACTTAGCAGAACATGCTCCATTTCATTCCTTAGATGTTCATTGGCATACTTCCACTAAGGTTTATATAATATCAGTCTATGTATTCCTTCCTTCCTCCCCTTCCCTCCCGTTCCCTCCCCTCCCCTCCCCTTCCCTGTGCCATAAACATTCTTACTGTTACTTTGGGCTTGGAGTCCAAATTCTGAGTTACAGAATTACACTTTCAGCTTTTCTACATAATGAGAACTTGAAAATGTAAGGTTTTTTTTTTTTTAAAATTTTTTTTTTGTTTTGTTGGCAAGTTTCTTTTCCTTTTGTTTCATACTTTTCTTCATTTATATTGTGTTTCATATAATCATTTCCATGCATTATGTATTATAAAATCAATTACCATTGGACCTTGCCCATTACTACCCAATCTTTTTGAATATAGAATAACTAAAGCTAGTGGGGTAAATGTTATTAAAAATAGAAAATTTAAAAGATAAACAAAGTACTGTCATGAAGAGTGCAAGGACCTGGAGGTAGAAAGCCCAAAGGGAAGAATATATTTGGCATTTGTCCAGATGAAAGAACTGCAGAAATAAAAAAGTCTCATGTTGCAATATTGAGGAGTTTTTGGGATGAAGTATTGAATGTCAGGGGAAACATCAAAAGATGGAAAGAATACAGTCATTTGTACCAAAAAATTGGTTGACATCAGCCATTAGAGGAAGTAGCATATGATCGAGACCTGTTGTTACTGAGGGGAGAAGTTCAAGCTGTATTGAAGGCATTTGCAAAATAAGACTCCAGGAGTTGAGAGAATATCAGTGAGATGTTTCAAAAAATGAATGCATTATTAGAAGTGCTGTTTTGTTTATGCCAGGAAATTTGGAAGCCGCTAACTGGCCCAAGGACTGGAAAACATTTTTTTTTTTAAACTTTTTTAAAAAATAGAAACTTTTCATTTTATACTGGTTCACTTACAAGGTTCTTATACATTATTTTCACACTGAATTCTTCCCACTTCCTTAACCCACCCCTCCCTCCACGCTTCAAACTGTGTGACCCTATGATTGATTATACCCTCCACCCAACCTCACCCCTGGGTTCCCTCCTCCCCTCTCAGATCCTCTTACACACTTTACTTGTTATCCATTTTTATCTTATTTGTGCCTGTTCTAAAGAATGGTAGTCCAACTAAATGTGAAACTTAATAATATTATCAGTATCACTCAAAAGTACATTTGTACCCTCCTCTTCATTGAAGCACTATTCATGAAAAGATGAAAGCAACAATAAGCTGTAATACATGCCTACAATGGAATATGTAACATTAAAGAATGCTGATGAATCTGAAAACTATTTCAAAACATGGATGAACCTGGAGGGCATAATGGTGAGAGAGAAATCATTACAAGGGACAAATGCTACATTAAGTCATCACTATAAACAGGCAAGGAAATTTTACATATAGAAACTCTCTTTGATAGTTAACCAGGAATGGAAGGAGGAGGGTGATAAAATCAGTAACTAGAGAGTAGACATGTGTCAACTTGGGTCACTTATTCACTCTCTCATTGCCATCAACTGCGAACTGGCTCTCTGGTAACCCTCCATACGATTTTCAGGATGCTGAAACTGTATGAGAAGAGATTGCCCATCTTATTGCCCATCTTTCTCCAGAGAAGTTGCTGTTTGGATTTGAACCATCAGAGAGGTGCCGCCTCTGGTTTAGTAGCACCACCACTGCCTATTAATGGTACCACAAGAGCTCCTTAACTGGGCGGAAGGAGGAGGCAATAAACAATAAGGGAGAGGATGGTGTAACAGGATCAAGGAAAAGAAGGACATAGGAGTAAGAACCACAGTAGTAAATACTGTTACTTATGCTGTCCTTCCATAACAGTAAAGAAGATAGTTTACAAATGGATGCACAGGTAGACATACAGAAAGAGCAGGTAGGGATGGAGTTTGGGAGTATGCTAACAAGTATAAACACAGGATTGGCAGGGGAGGTATGTGCCACAAATATATCTAGGTATATAGAAGAACATACAAGGGGGAAAGTTGTGCAAGTTTCTTGACCATTTAACTCACTGGCCTTCAGGACCTTAGGTCCATAGTTTTAGAGGGCAACTCGACCAGTTGACACAGCACGCTTCACACATACTGTTCTACATTCTGATTTGGTAGTAGTGATGGGCGTCGTAAAATCTTGTGAGCAGCCATCTGGGATGCAGTTACTAGTCTCTTTCTGTTTGGAGCAGAGAAGGGTAAAGAAAGCCAGAGACTCAAAGAATGAATCATTCCAAAAGACTAATGCGGTTCATGATCCACAGCCACAACTAATCTGAGCCCAGAAGAACCAAATGGTGCCTGATTACTACTGATCACTCTCATCAGGGCCACACTGCAAGGTCCTGGGCAGAGTTGGGGGAAAATGCAGAACACAATTAAAAATAAAAAATACCTCAATAACAACAGCACAGCAACAGCAAAATCCTTACAGCTGGACCAACAATATGACAAACAGAGGAACGATTGTCTGTGAAGGATTTAATTTTTCTTGGATCAACAGTCAATGTCCGTGCATTGATCAGATTACGGATTGCACTGGAAATCTACTAGAGAAAGCGTCTTTAAAATGTCAGAAAAGCCAGGGTGCCACTTCAAAGAGACCAAGATACACTTGGATTTTCAGGCACCTGATATACATGGAAAAACTGGACAATGAATAAGACTGAATAATTGTTTTTGAGATATCATTTTGGCAAATAATACTGAAAATACCATGGACTGCCATAAAAATGAATATATATATATATATATATGTGTGTGTGTGTGTGTGTGTATATGTATGTATTTATGTATGTGGTGGTGGTGTTGATTGTCATTGAGTCGAGCACAACTCATAGCAACCCTTTGAACAAAAGACCTGAAGCCTTTCTTTTTTTATTATTTAATTTTATTAATTTTAATGAGCATTTACAGAGATTTTGGGTTTCCATTCATTCATTGTTGTACTATTTTCTCTACCCTTCCCCCAAGTTCGTTCCTCTTTTTTTCCCCCTTGAAAGTCTGTTTTAATTGTTCCATTGCCACAGTTCTTGTCAAAACCAGTTCTGATTAATCTCCTTTGTCAGTGTGTCCTTTGCCATTCCCTATCACTGATTCATAAGGAAAAGGGGATGGCGTATTCTCTTAGCTACTTCCTGCTGAAAAGGGACGCTGTAGGCGGAAGCCTTTCTTAACTGTCGTCATTTCTTAAAGTTCATAGAGTTTCCAGAGGCATGTATGTATATCTCACTTGGAAGAACTGTGGCCAGAATGCTCCAGAAAGGGAAGGTTATGAGACTTCCTATCTTACAGATTTAAGACATTTTATCAGGAGGAACCTGTCTCTAGAGAAGGCTGTCATGCTTGGTAGGGATCCGTTTAAGCAAAGGAAAACCTTTGCCATTGGATCGGCACAGTGGCTGCAGCAATGGGTGCAACAATAGTGGTGAGCCCGAGGATGATGCCAGACCTGACAGTGTTTTGTTCTGTTGCACGTGGCTCATTTTGGTTTGGAAGCAACTTGATGGCACTTCCCACCAGCAGACATCATGATGCTAAATCCTTTGTCAAAGTTTTGTTTCAATTTACTCTGCCACTCACAGGATAAAGTTAAAGAGTTCTCATTGTCCCACATCTTGCCAACACTTGGTTATCATGATTTAAATTTTTTGCTAATTGGATGATTTGCAGTGCATTTTTAAGTACTTAAAATATTAAAATTTACGGCTGGCTCTTGAAGTGAAAGCACAGTAAATTATTCGTTAGATTTTAAATATGTTCTCAACAAGAATAATTTATGCCTTTTTAAAAAAATTCTAAGTCCTAAATTAGTGGTGTCCAAATTGCAAAAGGGCTACACAGAGAATCTGCATAATTTGATATTAAATTCATTTGTCCAGATTTTTTCCCCCCCTCCAATACGGATAGATACACAGGGCTTCAGTTACAATATAGAAGTGAAAGCCAGATAGAAGAGGTAAAGGTAAAAATTTCCTTAGAATAATTTTATTTTATTTAATTTGGCTTCTGCCCCAAATTGCAAGCAGTCTCGTACACACTTGTCTTTGACTGACAGCCCTACTTATATTTTTATGAGCTCAGACTCCTTTAAGACATAGAGTTTTCTTCAGCTTTTCATGGATATCATGCTTTCTCATTTTGTATGTTGTGCTATAATCAAACATAAAATTAAGACAACTGTCTGAAATACTAGCTGTACAGACAGGGACATAAAAGTGTTCGGTTTAATATACTCAGGTTAGTTTTTTTATACATTTAGTTTTCGTTTTTGTCAGTGAGAACAAGAGGCTGGAGGAGAACCCACACTCCCTTGGAATGATGTGCTTCCCCCGCCCTTCCCCAGGCACCCAGCTTGCTTTGGTCTAGAGGCAACACAGTCCCACTCTTTCAGCAGTTTTGAACTTCCTTCTGTATGCTTTTGCTGTTACTTAATCTTAACATCAAAGTGGTATCTTTATTTATTAATTTTTTAATTTTTTTTTATTATTTTTGTGTGAGTGTACCGTCAAATCAGATCTGACTGGTACAGGAGGAGATTGTCCCTCCTTCCCAGGCAGAGCATCTGGTGGATTCGAACTGTGTGCCTCTGGGATTATAGTTGCAGCTCCTTACCGCTAGGCCACCAGAGCTCCCCAAAAGTGGTATCTAATTTAGAAAATTCCGTTCCAATGACCGTCATATGTCAATTCTGATGTAAGTTGTTATTGTTGTATACTGTAGAGTTGGAACCCACCCATAGCTGACCCTCTGGCTAGTTTTCTGAGGCAGTAAATCACACAGGAGGAGACTGCCCATTTCTTTCCCAAGGAGATGGCTGGTGGATTTGAACTGTGTGCCATTGAGCTGGTAGTGCAATTCCTTACCACTAAATCACCAGCACCACCTCTGATGTAAGTAGAACAACTCACTTTTGATTGTGTCTATGTTTCTTTATTATGGCTTTGTATTGTCAGTAAGAAACCCTAATGGCATAGTTTGATACACGTTATGCTACTAACCACAAGGTCAGTGGTTTGAGTCCACAAGCCTATATGAGGGAAAGAGCTGGTCAGTTCCTTCCCTTAATGACTTACAGCACTGGAAACTGGATGGAGGCTTGCTGTGAGTTAGAATTGACTTGGTTGCACTGGGTTTGGATTTTGGTTTATTATCAATATCTTTATAAATCTGATCTCTGTTTGTCATTGGAGGTTGGAAACATTACATGTAAGCTTACAGGCACATTTTAATACAAACATAAAACACAGACAAATAATAAAAATTTACTCCGATGATGATGAAGAGTTGGATGATGTTGGCATTTTATCAGTTGTAGTAATAAACATGGATGGTTCTGGACAATTTGGATTATCCATGGGAATAGCTAAAGAGTTTCTAGCCAGGAAATTAGAAAGAATTGTGTACATGGCCTCTTTATTTTCTTGAAGATCTTTATATCTTTCTTGATAATATCTCCTGGGTTCCTGCATCTACCCATTGACTTTAGCAAAGCAAGCAGAAATGGAAGCCTCTGATTTAGTTTAGAAAAGAACGTCAGCTAATTTTTTCTTTATAACATATTTTGACAATTTCTTTCCCCCTTCCTCTCCTTCAAAATTGGATCTTCCTGCTTCTCCGGTTATATGCAGAGTATGTAAGCCAAATCTGATTTTCAAGCAATGAAAACAGCCCTTGTTGGCACTAAAGTAGCTTGCTGTTCCTTCAGATTTTCAAAAAGACTTCTCACTTTCATTTGCATTGACAGAAACTCATAAGAATCCTCTACTGGATCTGGCCTTCTGTCCAAATCATCAACAGCTCCTCCCTCTTCTGGATTTACCATTGTCTCTGCTAGAATACTCAATTCTGTGCCAAGCAATCCTTTCACTGCCTCCAAAATCCTATTATCTTTAAAGGTTATCAAAATGTTGAGTGAGCTAGTCCTGCCTCACATGCTGTTTCACCAACTTCCTTTTCGCCATCGTAGGCTTTACTGTTCTTTGTCTTTATGTCTGTACTTTCTTTACTTTGTGCATGGAATTTTTAGTGGCCTGACTTCTTTTATTAGACATCTTATTAGAGGTATAAGCAGTATGGTGAAGATTTTTGTTTTGTTGACTTTGAGATGTGTGGAGAAACCCTGCTGCACACCTTGTTTTCTTTTAAACTTGTTCATATAACAACTTCTTGATCTAGGTGTAGGTTTCATATGAGTAGCTTTCTTGAAAAAAGTAGATGTGATATAAAGACGACTTCAAACGCTTTACTGAAGAAGATCAATGACTCCAGCTTCAATAGGGATGCACCTCAACATCAAGAAAACACAAATCCTCACCACCAGGCCAGGAGGCAGTGTCATGATAGATGGAGAGAAGAGTGATGCTGTCAACAACTTAATTTTCCTTGGATCCACAGTCAACGATCGTGGTAACAGCAGTCAGGAACTCAAAAGACATTTTGCACTAGGCAAATCTGCTGTCAAGGACCTGTCTAAAGGTGCTAAGGAGCTATGATATCAGGTTAAAGACCAAGATGTGCCTGATCCACACCATGGTGTTTTCCATTGCTTCCTAGGCATCTGAAATTTGGACAGAGAATAAAGAAGACAAGAATCGGTATCTTTTAATTTTGGCATTGGCCAAAAGTATTGAATCCCATAGACTGCCAGAAGAACAAACCAACCTTGTTTATTGTCTTGGAGGAAGTGCAGCCCGGGTGCTGCTCCTTAGAGGCTCAGCTTGACAGTGCTAACAACAGTTCTGATTTCAAAGAACTTACTCTTTTCTCTTTAGTCCTTTCTGGCCCTCCCGGTAACCCCTTGGTGCCTGCAGATCACCCTGTCTCATTTTATGGGTGTGTGTCTTTACTCTCTGAGGACATTGTTGATGATGTTGTTGTTATGTGTCATCAAGCTGCCTGCCAGTCATAGCAACCTTATGTACAACAGCCCTAAACCCTGCCCTATCCTGTGCCAATCTTATTTTGTCTGACACACCTTCCCCCATTACCCTGGTCACTGAATCAATCCACCTCACCAAGAGTCTTCCTCTCTAGCACTTTCCCTCCACCCTCCCAAGCATGATGTCCCTCTCCAAGGACAGGTCCCTCCTTGCAACATGTCCAGAATATGTCAGGCGAAGCTTCAGAATCCTTGCCTCCAAGGAGCAGCCTGGCTTCACCCTCTCCAGGAAGAACTTGTTTGTTCTCCTGGCAGTCCATGGTATATTTAATACTCTTCTCCAGTACCATAGCTCAAAGGCACTAATTCTCCTTCTATCATCTCTAGTCATTGTCCAACTCTCCGATGCATAGCAAGTAACTGCAAAGGCCATGGCCTGTATCAGGTGCGCCTTAGTCTCCAGACTGACATCGTTGCTCTTCAGAATTTTGGAGAGGTCTCTGGACAGCAGACTTTCCCAATGCAATTTGTCTTTTAATTTCCTGGCTGCGATTACCAAGAGTGTTGATTGTAGAGTCCAGCAAACTGAAGCTGTCAACAATGTCAGTCTCTTCACCATCTATTATGATGTTGCCAATTGGCTCAGTGGTGAGAATCTTTGTATTTTTGATGTTGGGTTTCCTTTTAAGAATCTTGTTTGGATTTGAAAGGAGAATGAGTGAGAGGTTGATGAATAAACTTGTTATTTATGTAACATAGTTGAACATTCTCATCCCAGCTTGAGTGGTGTGGTCTGCAGTGAGTTGTGCTGCTAACCTAAAGGCTGTGTGTTCTGGTAGTTCAAATCCACCAGTGACTCCTCAGAAGGCATATAAGCAGTCTGCGTCTGTTGTGATTTACAGCCTTGGAAGCACAATGCGAAGCTTGATAGGAGCTGGAAGTAACTCACTAGTACTGAGTTTGCATTTTGAGGTTTTGTAGTGTGTGTTTTGTTTGTTTTGATTTTTTTATTTAGATGTTCTAAGAAAAAAAATCCTTTTATTTCAGAGTGTTTTCTTCTCCAAAGAAGCATTTGTCCTGTCTTCCTGTCTAGAGCCTTATGAAAAATGGGGTATAGTGAGATAAATTTGCCAAGAAGGGAAAACTAAAAATGTTACCTCAAGTATATGTTGACTAATTACTTTATCATATTGTGGGGGAAATTTTGTTCTCTCTGTTTAAATTATTTCAGCACTTCTGAATTTTTCTTATCCTTGATAATTTGCTCCTCCAAATCTGAATCACCCACTCCTAGTCATGATTTGTTAAATACAGTCTCAAAACAAAATTTGAAATTAGTAAGCAGTCAGTAAAGAACTATTTTTATACTCTTACGGCATTTCCAGAAGTTGGCTGGGATGTGTAAATTTCACTATAGCTGCTTTTCATCTGAGAACTCTTGGATTTGATCCAGTTCTTAGAGAGATGGATTATGTGAATATAAGTAGGTTTTAAAAGTGTATCAAAATGTATAATCAAGGCATCTCTTTTGAAAGTGTTCCAGCACTTTAGGACCAACCACTCCAAGAACCATATCTTATTAGTTCTTTAATATTCCCTCCAGGTATAATAAAGTGTTCTCTTTGGTACATTTTGGGGCAATTTAATTTTGCATGGAAACTTGGATAGATTAAAATTGTTCTTAATTTTCTTTTGTGGAGACAAACAGAGCATAGCCCTAGTATTACCCAGGTAGGTTGTTTTTCTTGTCTTCCCTGCTGAAATGAGTAATAGTTGTTCTCTGATGCAGATTATTAAGTTGTCAAGCTGGAGTACTGTACTATATATGAATGAGGCTTACTGAATATAGCCAGCCTCTTCACCTCTGTAGGGATGTGGCCATAATTCATCTTTGGTCACTTCCATTTCTGTCACTTTTCTACAAAATAGTATATAAACACATTTACTTCTACTTTGTGGCTTCCCACCCCCTTGGAATATTGTAACCATCCCCAGAGTACTGCCCTGAGATGCCCTTTAAACTTGAGCTGAAGCCGCCCACAGAGGTCACCTTTCAGCCAAATAGAAAATTGGTTAATAAAATAAACAGCATCACCCAGGAATGTTAGGATCCTATATCTAATCATCTACACGAGACTGAAGAGCAACATTTATGCTAAAGCCAAGATGAGAGGATAAGTGGGGAGGGTGCAAAGAAGTGAGATTAATAGAAGCAGAACACGCAGAACGGAAGTAATGAGGATACTGGCATGTTGAGGAAAACATAACCCATGTCACAGAGCAAGCTGTATAGAAATTATTAGATGGGAACCTAATGTGCTGTGTAAATTTTAACCAGAACTATTGTTACTGTGTACCATCGAATTGAAACCGACCCATAGCTGACCCTCCGGCATGTTTTCAGAAGCAGTTAATCACACAGGAGGAGATTGCCCATCCTTCTCCCACAGAGCAACTGGTGGGATTAGAACCACGTGCCTTGGGAATTTCAACACAGCTTTTTGCCACTAGGCTACCATAGCGCCCTATACAAGAAAATATATATGTAGGTATATGTATATATATTGTTTGTTTTACTTATTTTTTTTAATAGGCTAGTGATTCTTGGTGTGGGTGAAAAAGGTTTGACAAAAGAGTCAAATGTAGGAGAGATGGAACAGCATGATAACGGGGTACTTTTGACATTTACACATGCCCTCTTATTTTCCTTTAAAGCCATTTTTGTAGATGTTGTTAGGGAACTCTGGTGGGGTAGCCTACTAACCCCAAGGCCTTGCCACTCTGGTGGTTCACATTCATCAGCTGTTCTGAGGAATAAAGCCCTTTCTGTGCTGGTTATAACCTCAGAAACCTAGTGGAGGGTCTGACTAAGTCAGTTCTGACTTACCTGCAAAGGCAGGGATTGAGGCAGGGAGAGAGTAAACTTCATTAGGTGAGTTCCTGCTAGAGTAAGTTACTGTTCTGGATGTATTATGTGGTGTTACTCAGATACTCAGTGTTTTAGAGCACACAGACTCTGGGGAAAGATGCTCAAAGATAGAACAGCTGCTTCAGTAGTATTAGTTTGTGTTTTTTAATGTGGAATTAATCCTTATGTTCTGGGCTGCTAATGGAAAGGTCAGTGGTTTGCGTCCATCAGCCACTCTACAGGAGAAAGATGATCTTTCCTTTTGTAAAGATTTGCAATCTCAGAAACCCAGTGAAACGTTACTGTGAGTCAGTATCAACTCAAAGGCATTGAGTGTGGCCTTCATGTTCATTTAAAAGGGCAATCTTTTAAAATTTTGAAGAGAAAAAAAGATGTTCTTTTAAAAACCTGTATCAAGACTCCATTGCTTGTAGAATAAAGTTATCTGTTCATGCCTTTAAAAAAAAGGCAGTCTCATGGCACTGTGGCTAAAACATTTGGTTACTAACCAAGGAATCTGCAGTTTGAACCTGCCGACTGCGCAACTTATGAGATACTCTGCTTCCATAGAGACTTACAGCTTTGTAAATCCTGTGGGACATTTCTACTCTGACCTGTAGGGTTACTATAGGTGGAATTAACTCAGTGACAGTGGATTGCATGAAAAAGACTAAGTAAAATAAAATTGGACGAATAGTTGGACAGCTAGGTAGATAGTTGCCATTGAGTCAACTCCAGCTCATTGAGTTAACTCCTTGTTACGTCTAACGGAATGAAACCTTGCCAGGTCCTGCATCACCCTCATGACTGTGTTGGCAATCTTGAGTCTGCGACTGTGTCGGTCCATCTCACTGAGAGTTGCTCTCAACCTTGTTAGCCATCTACTTCACCAGACAGGATGTCTTCTGCTAGCAGTTGACTCTTTGTTGTGCCAGGCAGTGATGTGTCAAGCTATGTGGACAGTATCCTATTTTGATGCATGTAATTTTCATTAGCTACTTTTTGAAAGTAGGTTGATAATGCTTTCTTGTCTATTTTAGTCTGTAAACTAATAGAAAATCTTCCCTCCAGTTATTGGATATACTTGTAGCAACATGCAAGCCTCCACAGAATGACAAAATGATAGTTATACAAAGTTCGAGTAGTCCACACTTTTGATGTGCTGTCTAAGTTCTTTGTTTTCCATCTAATTTCATCCTGTATGTAATTTTTAAAACTTTTTAATTTCAAACCTTTGAGGTAAAATTGACATGATTCAAAATGAATTATATTGAAGTGAATGGTTAGCTCAGTGGTGTGTAGTACATACCCAATCGTGAATGATCCAGGAAGCACCAAAAGAAGATTAAGGGAATACATAGAATCCTTGTACCAAAAAGAATTAGTTGACACTGAAAAATTTCAGGAAGTACCATATGAAAAAGAGCCAGTGGCGAGGAAGGATAAAATTCAATCTAGGCATAAAGTTCACTCAAGGCATTGGTTAAAATAAAAATAAGGCCCAGGAATAGATAGACTACCAGTTGGCATGTTTCAATACATGCATTCCTGGATGTGCTCCCCAAGTTGTGCTAAGAAATCTGGAGGACAACCACCTGTCCTACTGACTGTAAGAGATCTATTATATTTGTTCCCATTTCAAAGAGGTGTGATCTGACAGGGTGCAGAAATTATCGAGCAGTATCATTGATAGCACATGGAAGCAAGATTCTGCTGAAAATTATCCAAAAATGACTGGAACAACACATTAACAGAGAACTGCCTGAATTGTAGTCTGGCAGTCTGGCACTAGGGATATTATATCTAATGTCAAATGGATCTTGGCTGAAAGCAGAGCGTACCGGAGGGATGTCTGTTTTTCATTGACTATGCAAAGGCATTTGACTGTGTAGATCACAACAAACTGTGGCTGATTCTGAGAAGAATGGGAATCCCAATACACTTGATTGTGCCTATGTGAAACCTCTACTTGGACCAGGAGGCAGTCGTCAGAACAGAGCAAGGAAACACTGCATGGTTCAAAATTGGGAAGGGTGTGCACCAAGGATGTGTTCTATCTCCGTATCTTTTCAATCTATATATGGAACTGATTATCTGGGAGGCTGGGCTCAGTGAGGAGAAATGTGGCATCAGGATTGGAGGTAGACTCAATGAACAATCTGAATTAATGCAGATGACACAACCCTGCTTGCTAAAGCTGAGGAGGACCTGAAGCACTTGCTCCAGAGGGTCAGGGACTGCAGCCTTCAATATGGATTGAAGCTCAAAATTAAGAAAACAAGGATTCTCACCACTGGACCAATTGGCAGCAGCATGTTAAATGGTGAAGAGATTGAGATAGTTAACAGCTTTAGTTTGCTCAGTTCCACAATCAACATTCTTGGTACCAGCAGCTAGGAAATGAAAAGACAAATTGCATTGGGAAAGTCAGCTGTCAGAGAATGCTCCAAAGTACTGAAGA
This sequence comes from Elephantulus edwardii, assembly GCF_000299155.1. Taxonomy (NCBI): domain Eukaryota; kingdom Metazoa; phylum Chordata; class Mammalia; order Macroscelidea; family Macroscelididae; genus Elephantulus; species Elephantulus edwardii. The sequence continues at coordinate 12,108,698 of NW_006399839.1, read as the reverse complement.
GCAACGATGCCAGTCTGGAGACTAAGGTGTGCCTGATATAGGCCATGGTCTTTGCAGTTACTTGCTATGCATCAGAAAGCTCGATAATGACTAGAGATGATAGAAGGAGAATTGATACATTTGTGCTGTGGTGCTGGAGAAGAGTATTGAATGTACCATGGACTGCCAGGAGAATAAACAAGTTCTCCCTGGAGAGGGTGAATCCAGGCTGTTTGTTCCTTGGAGGCAAGGATTCTGCAGCTTTATCTGACATACTTTGGACATGTTGCAAGGCAGGATCAGTCCTTGGAGAGGGACATCGTGCTTAGGAGTGTGGAGGGACAGCTCAGGAGAAGATGACCTTTGATGAGGTGGATTGATTCAGTGACTGCGGTAATGGAGATAGGTGTGTTGGAGACAATAAGATTGGCATGGGACGACAGAGCAGGGTTTAGAGCTATTGTACATAGAGTCGTTATGAGTCACAGGCAACTCGACGGCACATTACAACAACAACAACAACAACAACAACAACAACAACATTCTAGCAAGTTTTCATATTGGTGGGAGGCAATTGTGAGAGGAGAGGTAAAGAGAACAGATCTTTTATTTTGCCTACTGTGGAAGCATCCATGTCTAAGATCTTAGCACATTTCACTTGCAGTTCAAGTAGCCATGACACTGCGTAGAGATAGATCCTGGATCTTATAGGTCAATAGCAATGAATGAAACCTAAGGTTTATTTTTTAAAGTGAGTAACTATAGAATTGTCCTATGAAGTAATTAGAAATCAACACATTGTGCCTTGCTGCAAGTTAAAATAATAATAGTAATAATAATTAGTCAATTAATTAAGGCCGCATCAATTCCTGGGGCCTTATTTTTGGCCAGTTTCTTCAAAGCAGCTTGGACTTCTTCATCACCATAGGCTCTTGCTCATGATGTTGTTTCATGAAATTTGTCTATGTCTGCCAATTCCTTTCTGTACAGTGACTCTGTATATTCTATCTTCTTTTAATACTACCTGGATCATTTAATATTCTACTCAAAGCATCCTTAAGTATAGTAACTTGAGATTTGAATTTGTTCTTCACTTCCTTGAGCTTAAGAAATGCTGAGCGAGTTCGGCCCTTTTGATTTTCTGACTCCAGTTCCTTGCACATTTGATTGTAATATTTTACTTTGCCTTTTGCAATCTTCTCTTCAGCTCTTTAATATCGAATTCTTCCCTCTGCTTTGGCTTCTCAGCACTCTAGTACCATATTCAGAGTCTCTTCTGACATCCATTTTGGTCTTTTCTTCCTCCTCTGTCTTTGTAATGACTTTTTGCACTCTTCCTGGATATTCTTGATATCCTCCCACAACTCAGCTGGTCTTCACTCATTAGTGTTCAAGGCCTCAAACCTGTTCCTGAGATGATTTTGAAATTTAAGTGGGATAGACTCAAGGTTATATTTAGTTCCCGTGGATTTGATTAATTTTTCTTAGCTTCAGCTCGAACTTGCATATGAGTAGTTGGTGGTCTGTTCCACAGTCAGCACCTGGCATACTTTTCACAGCTGATATTAAGCTTCTCCAGTGGTTCTTTCCACAGAGGTAATCAGTTTGATTACTAAGCATACCATCAGGTGAAATTCATGTGTATAACCTGCGTTTATATTTCTTATAAAATGTATTTGCAATGAATAAGTTGTTGATTTTGCAAAATTTAATCATTCTATCTCCAGTTTCATTTCTGTCATCGAGTCCATGTTTTCCAACTACTGATCCCTCTTCTCTGTTCCCAACTTTTGTATTCCAGTCACCCATTATTATTAATGCATCTTGATTGCATTTTCGATTGATCTCTTACTGTAAAAGTTGGTAGAAATCTTCTATTTCCTGTTCTTTGGCTCTGATTGTTGATGCATATATCTGAATGATAGTGGTATTCACTGATATCTGAATGATAGTTGTATTCACTGGACTTCCTTGTATGCATATGGATATTATCCTGTCACTCACAATATTATATTTCAAGACATATCTAGAAATGACTTTTTTTAAACTATGAAAACAACCCTATTTTTCTTCACCTTTTCATCTCCAGAGTAATAGATCATATGCCCCATGCCAGTCCATCTCATCTTGGCAATACCTAGTATTTCAATATGTATGCATTCCATTTCTTCCTTAACACGTTGCCACAAATGATGTTACTTAATGCTTAAGTTTGTTCTCTCTCTCTCTCTCGTTGTCCAGCCCTTGATCTGGTAGTTTTTATCTTAAGCTTTACGGGCTTCTGTGATTCCAAACACTTCATCTGCTGATAATTTCTTATGCTGTGGCCAGTGTCTTTTGAGTTTAGGAGTAATGTTTCCAAGTGAGGGTGATGTGTCCTGTAGATGTGGCCCTCTGGCCCCAACAATTTCTGACTCCGCCTTGACCTGCCAGGCCTCTGGGTCACCTGAAGTCCCTACCTGTTTGCTTCTCTCTTCCCTTCTGAAATTCCTGTTTTGCGCCAACCTCTGCCTTCTCTGTGTGCCCCAAAGATTTCTGGCTTCACCTTTACCTGCCAGGCCTCTGGGTCGTGTTTACATCAATTCTCCAGTTCAGCCATGGCTGCAGCTGCTACACCAAAGTGTATCCTACAGTTTCCTGCCTACTCTTCGCAGGTATGGAGAAAGTCTCTCTTCTCTGGGTGGGAAACAGATGCTGCCCTGGTTGTGCTCACTAACTTGTGTCAAGAAATCTGGAGGACAACCACTTGGCCAGTTTACTGGAAGAGAGTCTATTTGTTTCCATTCCAAAGAAAGGTGATCCAACAGAGTGGAAATTATTGAACAATATCATTGATACCACATGCAAGCAAGATTCTGCTGAAGATTAACCAAAAATTACTGGAACAGCACATCAATAGAGAACTGCCAGAAGTACAGGCTGGGTTTAGAAGGGGTCATGGTATTAGGGATATTGTAGCTAATGTTAGATGAATCTTGGCTGAAAGCAGGGAGTACCAGAGGAATGACTATCTGTGTTTCATTGATTATGCAAAGGCATTTGACTGTGTGGATCATAACAAACTGTGACTGACTCTGAGAAGAATGGGAATCCCAGAAAACTTGATCATGTTAATGCGAAATCTATACTTGCACCAGGATGCAGTCATCAGAACAGAGCAAGGAAACACTGCATGGTTCAAAATTGGGAGGGATGTATGCCAGGGATGTGTCCTATATCCATACCTTTTCAACCTATATGCAGAAAAGATTATCTGGGAGGCTGAGCTGTATGAGGAGAAGTGTGGCATCAGGATTGGCAGAAGATTCATTAACAACCTGTGTTATTCAGATGATACAACCCTGCTTGCTGAAACTGAGGAGGACCTGAAGCACTTGCTGCAGAAGGCCAAGGACAATATGGATTGAAGCTCAATATTAAGGAAACAAAGATTCTCACTACTGGGCTAATTGGCAGCAACAGGATGGATGGTGAAGAGATTGAGATTGGCTGTACAGTCAACACTCTTGGCACCAGCAGCCAGGAAATTAAAAGACATATTGTGATGGCAAAGTCTGTTGTTAGTGACCTCTCCAAAGTACTGAAGAGCAACAATGTCAGTCTGGAGATTTAAGGTGCACCTGATATAGGCCATGGTCTTCGTAATCACTTGCTATGTGTCAGAGAGCTGGACAATGACTAGGGAGGATGGAAGGAGAATTGATACCTTTGAGCTGTGGTGTTGGAGAAGAGTATTTAACATATCTTGGACTGCTAAGAAAACGAACAGGTTTGTCCTGGAGAGGGTGAAACCAGGATGCTCCTTAGAGGCAAGGATTCTGAAACTTCATCTGACATACTTTGGACATATTGCAAGGATGGACCAATCCTTGGAGAGGGATGTCATGCCTGGGAGAGGGGTGGGACAGCGCAGGAGAGGAAGACCCTCTATGAGGTGGATTGATTCAGTGACTGGGGTAATCGGGGTAGGTGTGTCAGAGATAGTGAGATTGGCACAGGATAAAGTAGGAGTTAAGCCTGTTGCATATAGTGTTGCTATGAGTGGCAGGCAACTTGACAGCACATAACAAAAACAACATTAATAATTGTGAATGGAATGGTAGTAGAATTTTGTTAAGACTTATCAGATGCTTTTCATAATTGCAAGTACATTTACTCTTTCCATTGCCATCATTGCACTAGTAAATAGAATTTATAAATGTTGTTGTTCCTACTCTGTGTTGTTGAGTTAGACTGAGACTCATAACGGTTCTATGCACAATATCTCTGAACCCTACTGAGCAACTTCATTATCTCCAACACAGCTGCCTCTATTACTCCAGTTACTGTGTTAATTCATCTCCTCCAGGGTCTTCCTTTCCTGCATTGCCTCTCCACCCTTTCAAACATGATGTCCTTCTCCAAGGACTGGTACCTCTTGTCAGCACACCCAAAGTATATGAGATGGAGCTTCAAAATCCTTGCCTCCAAAGAGAACTTGGTTTCACCCTCTTCAGAACAGATCTGTTTGTTTTCTTGGCAGTCCATGGTATGTTAAATATTCTTATCCAGCACCACACTTTAAAGGCTTCAATAATTCTTTTGTCATCCTTAGTCACTTTCCAGGTCTCTGATGCATAGCGAGTAATTGTGTAATGACCTGGATCAGGCACATTTTAGTCTCTAGATGACATCGTTGCTCTTCAGCAGTTTGGAAAGGAACGTGACAGCAGATTTTCTTAATGCAATTCATCTTTTGATTTCCTAACTGCTTGTGCCAGGAATGTTGATTGGGGAAATGAACTGAAATTTTCAACACTCTAAATTGCTTCTCCTTCTATCATGGTGCTGCCATTTGGCCCAGTGGTGAGAATCTTTGTTTTCTTGATGTCTGTAGTCTTTGACCTTTGGCAGCAAATACTTCAGGTTCTCCTTAGTTTCAGTGAGCAAAGTTATGTCATCTGCATAATGTATGTTGTTGATGAGTGCTTTTTAGTGTTTATTTCTTTTGATAGTTTTTCATAAGCACAAAAATAACATTTTACCCCCTATTTTGTTCTTTAAACAAAGAATAAAGTTGTGCTCTTGATAGAAGGATGGCATAAAAGTTTACTCATTAATGCTATTGGTTCCAGGGAAATGTTCATTGCAGTTAGAATACGAGATATTTGAATGTATATAGAATTCTTATAATTGATCAAATGAACTTTTAAGAATATCTGAGCTTAAATGAGGTAGAATGAAGTTATAATGATACAGATAAATTACAGAAAGCTCTGGTGGCTTAGTGGTAAGGAGTTGCACCGCCAACCCAAAGGCACACTGAATCCACCAGGAGCTCAGAAGGAGAAAGATGGGCAGTCTCCTTCTGTGCCATTTGCTGCCTCTGCAAACCTGCTGGAGGGTCAACTTTGAGTCCATTCTGACACAGTGATACATAACAGCAATAATACAGACAAACCTCACTAGCATTTTATACTTTTGATTGGAAATTAAAATCTTAAGCTACTTTAGCCAAAATGTCAAAACAGTTGTGGTAAAATTTCTGGTTCCATATTCCTGTCTGTCTCTAATAAACTCTTTGAAAGAATTTGTTATCTATTACTGCAAAAGGTCAGTAATAATATTTACCTCTTTTTCAGGGACATAGTGAGAATTACTTCTTTCAAAATGGAAATGTTTTTATTAAACTTCTTTATCTCATTGCTAGCAGTTACCTTTTCACTGAAAAGAGTTTAAAGAAGATGGTTATCATTAATCTTTTTTAAAAAGCGTCACACTCATAATTGTATTAAAATTTTGGGGTATTAAAGTCCAGATGTTACTCAATTGTTAACAGTAGAGAACTGAAAACTTTGATGTTTCAAACACAAAGGTATGGCAACTTGAGATATATAACAATCGTATTTTTAAAAAATATTTGGGATATTTATTAAATCAGCCATCTCCAGTCTTTAGATTGAAGGAGAGAGTGAAAAGCTACATTTACTGTTATTTTTCTCTTTCAATTAGCAAATCTAGCACTTTGTTTATTTTGCAAATGTCTTAACTGTAATAAACATCTAGCCACATAACTCATCCTTTGAAAAGGGATCTGAACTTTAAAAATGCAAGTGTAAGGTATTTTAAATTTAAAATGGTCTTACCTATTAATTGGCAAATATTTGACTGTTGTTTTTGTGTACCATTGAGTTGGAATCCTCCATAGCTGACCCTTTACAGGGTTTTCAGAGGCACTTTAGTCGCAGAGGAGGAGAGTGCCCATCTTTCTCCCCAAGGGAAACTGGTGGTTTTGATCCAGTGCCTTTGGGATTGCAGCACAGCTGTTGTTATGTGCCACCGAGTCGCTTGCGACTCATAGCGACCCTATGTACAACAGCCCTGAACTCTGCTCTGTCCTGTGCCAATCGCACTGTCTCTGACACTCCCATCGTGATTACCCCGGTCACTGAATCAGTCCACCTCGTTGAGGGCCTTCCCCTCCTGCACCTGCCTTCCACCCTACCCAGCATGATGTCCCTCTCCAAGGACCCGGTCCCTCCTTACAACATGTCCAGAGTATGCTAGATGGAGCCTCAGAATCCTTGCCTCCAGGGAGCCGCCCAGTTTAACCCTTTCCAGGGTGAATCTGTTTGTTTTCCTAGCAGTCCATGGTACCCTCAATACTCTTCTCTAGCACCACAGCTCAAGGGCATCATTCTCCTTCTATCCTCCTTAGTCACTGTCCAACTCTCTGATGCATAACAAGTGATAGCAAAGTCAACATTAGCATGCACTGTAATAAATACACACCATTGTTATACTAGGTATGATGAAAAGTACAAATGAATTAAAATAAGCTTTAAAAGGGTGGTTTTGAATATAGATGGTATTTTTATTCCTGGTACAGTTCAGATCTACTACAAAAGGTCAGTAATATTGTTTACCTCCTCTTCTGGGACCCAGTGAGAATAACTTCTTTGAAAATGGAAATATTTATGTTAAACTTCTTTATTGAATCACTAGCAATTACCTTTTCATTGAGCACCTTCTGACATTGATACTGATCACAGTTCAGACAGGGTTCAGATCTTTTGCTCACAGGCTGCTATGAGTTGTCCTCAACTCAATGGCACCTAACAACAATAACAACAGCAGTGGTAGCTGGCAACTGAGCTATAGAGATTTACAACATGTTAATGAATAAATGAGAAAGACTTGATGCCTGCCTTTGAGAAACTTGAGCCCTTAGATAAAGTAAGGTGAAAACCTAGACTACCACACACGGCACTTAACAACAACAACAACAACAACCACCACCACATTAAGCAAGACAATAGTTAATGATTATATGCCTAAATAGCATGATTGTAGATGCATTGGAACTTGTAGGTATCACTAAAATACTGTCCAGATGTAATATTTGAAATGTTTGGAATTTATAGCTGCAAGATTAGGGAATGACTTCTTGAAAGTGGGTGTTGATGTTATATGTACAACAGTCCAGAATAAGAGTTACATTGCAAAGAGGACTGGGGGTGGGGGAGGTAGGTAATAGTGTATTAGTGGATGAATATTTTTTAAAAAAGTGAACTTGGAGAGGAGAAAGAGAGGGAGAGATGATAAAAAGTATATAGATGAATGAATGTAAAAATCTAACTTTTCTGTAAACTCATTAAAATCACGATTAAAGTAAATTTTATATTAAACAATTAAAAAGAAAGGGGGCCTTGAATAAACCTTTAAAGAATTGGAAGAATTCAGATATGGATATGAGAGAAATTGTAAGTGAAAAGGACATCGTGACCAACTCAGAGGTAAGAAAGTACATTGATGGGTCAGTGAGAAAAATAGCCTCATTGGTAATAAGCATTGAACCATAGTCGAGTTGGATTGAATCAGAGCAGTCTAGGTTCCTGAATGGCAGGTTTGCTTTACACCACCAAAACCAATCTGCCGGATGCCTCCAGCCATTATCTGCCTGCCAGGAGCCTACCTGGCATACTGCCTCCCAGCCATTTGCACAGATGGCTCGGCAGATGCATGGTGGTAAAGAGTGGTAGTGTCAGTGTCAGTCCACGCTCTGGGAAACTTGCAAACCAGTGCCACACCGAGCCTTATGAGTGATGGCTTGTGATGACATTCGATCCAAAGTGGAAACTCTCGGTGGTCTTGGATAGATTGGGTTTAACCTTGATGACTCAGAGGTTTGTAGTAGTCTGATCTTGTCAGGAAAGCTCCTTTGTTCACTTTTTCTCTTATTTCCCCAGCATCCTGAAATGGAAGAATCAGTCGGTTGTCTGTTGCTAGAACATTTTAGAGAAACATATGGTGAATATGTTTCTTAGTCTTGGCCTTTTTTTCTTCTTCAAATTTTAATGAAAGTTTACAGAGGCTTTGGATTTCCATTAATTCATTGTTGCACACTTTCCTCCCTGCCCACCCTTACCCCCAGTTTGCTTTTCGTTTTGAAAAGTAAAAACACAAACAAAAAAACCACACACAATTCTTTCATTGTTATACAATTCCCCCTGCCCTCCAGTCCACTCTACTATGACAATAATACCTAATCATATATTCCTACTAAACAGTTCTCTCCCTCATCTGTTTCAATGCAGTATACATTATTTATCCCCTCTTAGGCTTTCCCCAACCCTAATGTCAGTCCCACTTTACAACAGTGACACTATGCAGTATTTGTCCTTTTGTGACAGATATATTTCACTCAGCATAATGTTCTCCAGGGTCAACCATTTAGTACAATATTTCATGAGTTCCTTATTTTTTTATGTGTGACTATACCACAGCTTTTCTATCCATTCATTTGCTGATAGGCACTTGGATTGTTTCCAACTCTTCGCTATTGTGAACAAAGCAACAATAAAAATGGATGGTGTGCATATATCTGCTTGGGTGGAAGTTCTAGTTTCTTTGGGGTATATTCCCAGTGGTGGAATTGCTGGGTCAAATTCTATTTCTATTTCCAACATTTTGAAAAAGTGCCATACTGCCTTCCATAGTGGTTGCACCATTTTACACTCCCATCAACAGTGAATAAGGATTCCTGTTTTTCTGCAACCTCACTAGCATTTGTTGTTTGCTATTCTGTTAAATTTTGCTATTTTTACTGGGGTGAGATGATATATCATCTTTGTTTTGATTTGCATCTCTCTTAGAGATAGGAATTTTGAACATTTCTTCATGTGCTTGTTGGCCATCTGAATGTCTTCTTTGGTGAAGTGTCTGTTCATCGCTCGTGCCCATTTTTCAATTGGATTGTGTCATTACCAAATATTTTTCCCCAGTCTGTGGCTTCCCTATTGGAAAAGTTTTTGGATGTACACCAAAATAGAAAACATATAGGCCAATATCTCCCATGAACATAGATGTAAACATCCTGAATAAAAATCCTGGCCAATAGAATCCAACAACACATAAAAAAAATAATTCACCCTGACAAAGTGGGATTCATAACTGGTATGCACGGATGGTTCAACATAAGAAAAACAATCAATGTAATTCATCACATTAACAAAGCAAAGAACAAGAACCGCATGATTCTATCAATTGATGCAGAAAAGGCCTTTGACAAAATTCAACACCCTTTCTTGATGAAAACACTCGACAAAATAGGATTCAAGGGGAATTTCTTCACCATAGTAAAAAGCATATAGACAAACCTGAGAGCCAACATTGTTCTCAATGGAGAGAGATAAAAGGCATTCCCTTTGAGAACAGGTACTAGGCAAAGATGCACATTATCATCTCTCCTACTCAACATTGTATTGGAAGGCTTAGTGATAGCAATAACACAAGAGAAGAAATAAGAGGTATACAGATTGGCAAAGAGGAGGTAAAATTATCTCTAGATGCAGATGATATGATAGTATACTTAGAAAACCATAAGGATTCAGCAAGAAAACCACTGGACATAGTTGACCAATTCAGTAAAGTGGCAGGATACAAGATCAACATACAAAAATCAATTAGAGTTCTCTACAGTGACAAAGAGAATACAGTACTGGAGCTAAGAAAAACAATACCCTTTACAATGGCTAATCACAGGATTAAATACTTGGGAGTAATTTTAACCAGAAGCACAAAGGATCTGTTGTTGTTGTTATGTGCCGTCGAGTCGTTTGCAGCTCATAGTGACCCTATGTACAACAGCCCTAAACTCTGCTCTATCCTGTGCCAGTTGCATTGCCTCTGACACACCCATCCCGATGACCCCAGTAACTGAATCAATCCACCTCATAGAGGGTCTTCCCCTCCTGCGCTGTCCCTCTACTCTACCCAGCAAGATGTCCCTCTCCAAAGACCTGTCTCTCCTTGCAACATGTCCAAAGTATGTCAGACGAAGCCCCAGAATCTTTGCCTCCAAGGAGTAG
>NW_006399839.1:12093440-12094865 GCF_000299155.1 Elephantulus edwardii | reverse complement strand
TGAAGCCAAGCAAACTAAAGCTGTGAACAATCTCAATCTCTTCACCATCCATCCTGATGCTGCCAGTTGGCTCAGTGGTGAGAATCTTTGTCTTCTTGACGTTGAGCCTCAATCCATATTGGAGGCTGCAGTCCTTGACCCTCTGCAGTAAGCGCTTCAGGTCCTTCTCAGTTTCAGCAAGCAGGGTTGTGTCATCTGCATAATGCTGAACTTGCTCAGAATTTCTTACGTTCAAGGAACTGAAGAACAAGTTCAAACCTTGAGTTGCTGTAATCAAGGATGCTCTTTAGGCAGAATATTAAATGATCCAGGAAGTATTAAAAGAAGATGGAAAGAATATACTGAGTCACTGTATTAAAAGGAATTGGCAGACACAGAAGAATTTAATGAAACGACATATGAGCAAGAGCCTATGGTAATGAAGGAAGAAGTTCAGGCTGCTTTGAAGGAAATAGCAAAAAATAAGGCCCCAGGAATAGATGGTATACCAACTGAGATATTTCAGCTAACAGATGCTGCCCTGGAGCAAGTGCTCACCAAGTTGTGCCAAGAAATCTGGAGAACAACCACTTTGCCAACTGACTGAAAGAGATCTATATTTGTTCCCATCCAAAGAAGGGTGACCCAACAGAGTGTGGAAACTATAGAACAATCTCACTGATTTCACATGCAAGCAAGATTCTGCTGAAGATTATCCAAAAACGACTGGAACAACACATCAGCAGAGAACTGACGGAAGTCCAGGCTGGATTTAGAAGGGGTCATGGCACTAGGGATATTGTAGCTAATGTTAGATAGATCTTAGCTGAAAGCAGGGAATACCAGAGGAATATCTATCTGTGTTTCATTGATTATGCAAAGGCATTTGACTGCGTGGATCATAACAAACTGTGGCTGACTCTGAGAAGAATTGGAATCCCAGAACACTTGATCGTGCTAATGCGAAACCTATACTTACTTGGACCAGGAGGCAGTCGTCAGAACAGAGCAAGGGAATACTGCATGGTTCAAAATTGGGAAGGGTGTACGTCAGGGATGTGTCCTGGCATATGTCTTCATACCTTTTCAACCTGTATGCAGAACAGATTATCTGGGAGGCTGGGCTCTATGAGGAGAAATGTGGGGTCAAGATTGGTGGAAGAACTAACCTCGGGGTTGGGGAGAGACTGAGTAAGATGGGTTCGATAATGTATACTGCACTGAAACAGAGGAGGGAGAAAACATTTTAAAAGAGATATGCGACTAGGTATTTCTGTCATCACACGAGTCTAGAGCGAGGGCTACATGGTGGAGGGGACCTGGGGGAGGGTTTGTAAAACAATGAAAGAATCCTTTCTTTTACTTTTCCATAATTTTTGACTCATGTACTTATAACTTGTTAGTCAAACTTGTGTCTTCTAGGTTGCAACACCCCCATGATACATC
>NW_006399839.1:12085156-12093340 GCF_000299155.1 Elephantulus edwardii | reverse complement strand
GCTCTGCATACAGGTTGAAAAGGTATGGAGATAGGACACATCCCTGGCGTACACCCTTCCCAATTTTGAACCATTCAGTGTTGCCCTGCTCTGTTTTGACGACTGTCTTAGTCCAACTATAGGTTTCGCACAAAACATTACTACAAGAAACAAAAAAAGATCTGGAGAAATGGAAGTATATACCTTGTTCATGGACACGAAAACTTAATATTGTGAAAATGACAATACTGCCTAAGGCAATTTACACGTTCAATGCAATCTCAATACAAATACCAATTCCATTCTTCAACGAGATGGAAAGGGCAATCTCTAATTTCATTTGGAAGGGAAAGAGGCCACGAATAAGCAAAGCACTCCTTAAAAAGAGAACCAAGGTAAGAGGCATCTTACTCCCTGATTTCAAATCCTATTACACTGCCTTGATGGTCAAGATAGCATGGTACTGGTACAATGGCAGACACATAGATCAGTGAAATAGAATTGAGAATCCAGAAATCAGCCCATCTACCTATGGTCATCTGATTTTTTACAAGGAGATGAAATCAGTTAAGTGGGGAAAGGACAGCCTTTTTAACACACAGTGTTGCCAAAACTGGAAAACTATCTGCAGAAAATTCAAGTAAGACCCACACCTCACTCCATACACAAAAAACAACTCAAAGTGGATCAAGGACCAAGGACTAAAACCAAGGACTATAAACTTCATTAGAGAAAAGCTTGGAAGAACTCTAGAGGCCCTAATCCATAAAATAAACAATCTTCCAAACATCCTGAAAATCTTACAACCACTAGAAGATAAAATAGATGAAGGGGACCTTCTAAGATTAACATACCTATGCATAGTCTTGCCCCTTTGAAGTTTACAGAATGTCTGGAAAGTAGGAGAAACAATAAAGAGTGATAAACAATGGAATTGAGAAGAGGCTTGAAGAATTCAGTGACATATTTTACCCTCGGTACAGTTTTGGCCAGAGTGTCACATAAAAGCAGTCACAGACTGGCCTTGTGTTATCTGGGGTTGCTTACAGTGTCAGTCAGGACTGAAGATAGTGATTGAGCAAAGCAGTACAACATAGCCTGCTAATGACAAGAATGAGTTCTTGTTTTACTTGAATTAGTCATGTATGATTTTGAATTATTCATGCGTCATTTTTGAACTGTGTATTTTTCTTCCTGAGGAAATTGGGTTGAGAGAACCAGATGAGGTAATCTTTTGAAATTTTTCTTTAGTTTATCGTGTTTATCAGAGGTTCCATGTATTAAATATTATAGATCTGCAAATACCCATTTAATATGTAAGTTATACAGAGATGGCGAGTGTATAAAAAAAATGACTGAATTTCTGTTTGGATGCAGGCTTTCCTCTTCAGCAGATATAAACCTAACACTGTCACATAAAAGATAATGTCACAAGAAGCCTGTAAATATTTATTAAGACTCCACATTATACCACTGTCCCTGTGAATGAGGAGCAGTCTAACACCAAGGGAGATCAGGAAGACAGGATTTGCTCTGTGATCATTGATCTGTAAGATCTTTCTCTCTCCTTCTCTGTCTCTCTCTATCTCCCCTCTCTCTAAAACAAAGTCTAAAGATTTAAGAAATTATTCCAGCACATTACTTCAAGACTTGAAATCTCTCTCCTTACTCTGTGACTCTTAAACTGCATTTAGTTAAAAACACTGAACATCATTTACCCAAGTCAGATTTGGGTTTGGCTACTAACAATTTTACTGTCAGGACTTGTAGAATTTTGCTTTTCCTTTAAGTAAAAGACCCCTTCAGTAAGTCAATATAACACCAACTTTGCTTCCTATGGAATTGATATGTAAGACAGAGAGACCTGGCCTAGCCTTGCCTGGAAGACAATAGTCTTATCACATTTTGGGTCAATTTGAGGTGTTTACAGATGCCTGGCTTGTTAATGTCAGGGATCAGTGCTGTGACTCAGGGTAAGTGTAACTCACCCAGAATGGGTGAGTGACCCTCTGCAATTTTGTTGAAAGACCTTTGTTACAGAAGTATATTTGCTTTTCTAAGTGAGGAAAAAGTTATTAATCATTTCAATTTCTACCCCAGACCACAAAAGTGATTCAAATCTGAGTGATCACACTCAAACCTGATTCTTGAACTCCCTGGGCCAACGCTATTAACTGAGAACAGTGGGCTCGAAAATAAGCTTTGGTCACAAAATTGCTGGCTGTAATTGGAGGTGATGGGTTGTTAAAATGGCTAGGGATTGCAGAAGGTCTAGCTGTTTCCCACCTGCAACTCAGTTTCTCATTTTAGGGTGAAGACTATAGGTTCATAGAGGTAAGAAAAAACTGTGAAGCAGAAGCCCCAGGGAGTTATATACATTTTCCAAATTCTGACACTTAACCTTCTGCTAAAATCAGAAATTCTGCCTACATGGCATGCAATAGAGAGCCCTAGAGCCCAAAGAGAAAACACTACCCCAAAAGCCAGTTGTTAGCTGTGTAAGGCTCCATAGCCTGGGGACCTTCAGTGAGGTGTGGGCCATTGCAACTATGTACAAAGTAGCTTGCTAAATGGTAAGATACCCTCTTAGTTCTCAAGTTTTTTGAGTCTCTGTGAGGAGTAGAGTGACATGGCTTTGAAGAAAATGAATGTATATAGTCAAGAAAATTTCAGATAATTATATAATCTGGATGAAAATATTTAACTGAGGAATATGCGTCTTTTCTTTTTTTTTAAATTTTTTTAATTTTTGTGTGAGTGTACCATCAAATCAGATCTGACTGGTACAGGAGGAGATTGTCCCTCCTTCCCCGGCAGAGCATCTGGTGGATTCGAACCATGCGCCTCTGGGAATATGCTTCTTTTCTAAGAGAGGTCACAGGGTTTGCGCTGTTGTCTTTGACAAGCCAGAAGCCTGCATCCTACTGCCTGTGTTGCTTGCTACCTTTATCGTATATGTAGTGCCATTTTATTGATTATTCTGTTTTAAAATGATACAATTTAAAAGAGCTATCTAGGTGCAAGCTCTGTTGATTGATTCTGGCTCCCCAACAGTATTTATTGATCTATTACAAATGAAATTACACAGTAAATGATTCAACAGTGAGACTAAACATATCTTTGAGCAGATACCTTTATTATTATTTCATTTTTTTATCAAACTCACTAGCATTTTTTCCCCCTTTTTAATTTTTTAAAAATTAATTTTAATGAATGTTTACAGAGATTTTGGATTTCCATACATTTATTGTTGCATTTTTCTCCCTGCCGACTCCTCCCCCCAGTTCACTCTTCTCTTTGTAAAGTAGAAGAAAAATTATTTCATTGTTATAGAATCCCCCCATCCTCCACCCCCCGTCCTGAGTACACTCCACTATGCAACCTTCATTCTGAACTATTGTCATAACCATAATACCCAATTATATATTGTTTTCAAACAGTTCTCTCCCTCCTCTGTTTCAATGTAGTATACATAAATGACCCAGTTTTTCTCAGTCTCACTTCAACCCTGATGTCAGTTCCGTCCTACAGCAGTGGTACCATGCAGCACCTGTCCTTTTGTGACTGAGATACTTCACTCAACATAATGTCCTCCAAGGTCACCCATTTTGAATAATATTGCATGAGTTCCTTGTTTTTCATTGCAGCATAGTATTCCATTGTGTGAATATATGACAGCTTCTCTATCCATTCGTTTGTTGATGGGCACTTTGGTTGTTTCCAACTCTTAGCTATTGTGAACAAAGCCTCAATAAACACGGGTGTGCATATATCTGCCTGGATGGCAGTTCTGGTTTCTTTAGGGTATATTCTCAGTAATGAATTGCTGGATCAAATGGTGTTTCTATTTGCAACTTTTTGAGAGAGCTCCATAGGGTTGTGCCATTTTAAACTCCCACCAACAGTGAATAAAGGTTTCAGTTTCTCCACAACCTCTCCAGCATTTGTTGTTTATATTATTTATTTCTTTTTTTTTTTGTTTTTAAAAAAAACCAGAATGTTTATTAGTCCCAGAAGGGGTGGCCTGCATGGGGTGGTGGGTGGGCTAGATCAGGGTGTGTGTGGGCTGTGAGGAGTCTACAGTCATGGGGTGGGGGGTCTTGGGGGGAAGGAGCTGAGCTTGTTGGCCAGTTTCAATGGTGCTTCAGGTTTGCTAGTGAACATGTTTCATGAAAGAGTCATGGCAGGCCAGAGCAATGCCCCCAATAAGATTAAGAAATTCTTGGAAATCTAGCTTCCCATCAGCGTTGAGGTCCAGTTTCTTCATCATGTGGTCAAGGACACCAGGGTCCTTCTGATTCTTTGTGAAGGCAGCCAGTTCTGTATTCATGAATTTCAGGAACTCCATTTTGGAGAGGGTAAGGCTGTTTCCATCCTGTCCAGCGTACCTCTGGAACACGGCAATCAGGGACTCAATGCACCGCTCGGTCTCTGTGGGGCTAGTGACTTTTGCCATGTCGCAGCGGACCAGAGCAGTGGCTGTGGCTTGGAACGGTGGGTGTGTGGCTTTCTGCCTGTATTATTTCTTTTTTTAACACAATTTTTATTTTACACTGGTTTACTTTCATATTTTGTGTACATTGTTTTCCACACCAGATCATTCTCTTTTTCTTTACCCACCCCTCTCTTTACCCATCAAATTGTGTAACCTTATGATTACCCCCTGTCCATCTCTCTGCTCCTACCCTCCCCCCATATTATTATTATTTCTTAAATAATATTTTATCATAGGAGCCTTGATGAAGGTCAAGGACTGTAGTCTTCGATATGGATTGAAGCTTAACATCAAGAAGACAAAGATCGTCACCACTGGGCCAATTGGAAGTACCATGATGGATGGAGAAGAGATTGAGGTTGTTAATTTCAGTTTGCTTGGCTCCACTATCAACATGCTTGGCATTAGCAGTCAGGAAATCAAAAGACGAATTGTGCTTGGTATTTCTGCTGTTGGGGACCTCTACAAAGTGCTAAGAGCTCTGATGTCAGTCTAGAGACTAAGGTATGTCTGATCCAGGCCATGTTTTCACAGTTACTTGCTGTGCATTAGAGAGCTGGACAATGACTTAAGGAACACAGAAGAAGAATTGATGCCTTTTAGTTGTGGTGCTGGAGAATATATGTGTTGAACATGTGGTGCATGATATTAAACGTACCATGGACTGCCAGGAGAACAAATAGGAGAGGGTGAAACCAAGTTTCTCCTTGGAGGCAAGGATTTTGAAGCTTTGTGTCACATTCTTAGGGCATGTGGCCAGCAGGCTCCAGACTTTGGAGGAGGATATCATACTCAAAAGGATGGAGGGGCAGTGCACGAGAGGAAGACTCCAGATGAGATGGATTGACAGGTAACTGGGACAGTAGGATTAGGTGTGTTGGAGTCAATGAGACTGGTTCAAGATAAGATAGGTTTCAGAGCTATTGTATACAGGGTCTCTGTGAGTAGCCGGCAACTTGATGGCACATAACAGCGCCACCACTACCATGGATATTGCTTGTGGATCTATGAGAAATGACATTGCTGACAACTTCATTCTTTTCTCCGTGTGTCATCATGCTGCCTATTGGTCCATTGTGAGGATTTTTGTTTTCTTGATTTTGAGATGCAATCCATATTGAAGGCAGTAGTCTTTGATCTTCTTTAGTAAATGCTTCTAGTCATAGAGACCTGTAATTTTAACTTATAAAATTATTTTTTTATTTGACTATGAAAAACCTGTATTCCATTTATCATCTATAAGATGCAAATCTTAAAGCCTCTCATTGACTGCACCTTGTTATGTACTTGTCAAGTCCGAACCAACCCATGGGTCATCCTCTAGTGGGCTGTTCCCTGAGACGAGATTGCCCATCTTTCTCCCATGGAGCAACTAGTGGATTCAAACTGAATGTCTTTGGTTGGCAGCACAAATCCTTACCAGTAAGAGCTCTCTTTCCCATTGACCAATACCTAAGAATATGAAGTGAGGTATCCTCTGCTCCTTCAATTAAAAATTTTTTTCTAGTATAAAATTTTTATTTTATACTTGTTTACTTACAAAGTTTTTATACATTGTTTTCCACACCACATCTTTGCTATTTCCTTAGCCCACCCCTCCTCCCTCCACCCATTCTTGATGGAAATGATTACAGTGCTAACAAACCCCCACTATGATTGAATATGTCCTCAAATAAAATTATTTCATCGTTTAGCCAGTGTTGGCTCTGGTTTTCTGTAGCTTAATTTTTTTTTTTAAAGATTGAGTTAAGTGTTCTCTAGGATTATTTCATTATACTTTTCTTTAACATGCTTCAGCTTTAAAATGTCTTTAAGAATGTTGTATTATATCATAAGAGTCTGACTATGGAAGGAATGCGCCATAATATAGTGAGTAAATTTTTCATGACTTTAGCACATGGTTGTTAAGTAAAAAATGACAGCTTCTTGGATTTGATTGCAGTTTAAAATTGTGACTCAGAATACTAGATTCGTAGATGGGACTTGGAAAGAAGACAGCTTAAGAAGCAGAAAATATTTTGCAGGCTTTATAAGATAGAGAAGCAAGTTCTTTGAGAATTTTGAGTGCAGTTTTTGCATTGTTTATTAATGGTAGAACCATTTATTTGAAATGAAATTAGTGTAGAGGCTTGTACTATTTCACCTTCATTCACTGAACCTGAGTAAAAGAGAAAGATGGGTGATTGTAACAATCTTTGGCCATATTTTTACAAGAACCATTGATTTGGTGGTCCAAAATCACCAAACTGCACAGCTATAGGAGGTTGTAGCATAACTACCCATATTCCACATGTGTGACCTGTTTTAACACTTTAATCTTATTGAAGTACAACTCATTTTAAGTATAGAGTACAATGAGTCTAACAACTGTATGAGCCTATGAAGTCAGCAGCATTATCAAGACATAGAACATTTCCATGACCCCTATAAGTTTTCTTGTGTTTCTGCCTAGTCTGTCCTTTATTCCCCTCCCTAAGGCATCCATGGACCTGCTTACTAGCACTGCAAGTCATGTTTGCCTTTTCTAGTTTCCTTTGTGTGTTCAGTCATACAATGTGATTTCTTCTAATTTGGTTGCTTCTGCTAATCATGACGTCTTTGGGATTCAATTATGTTGCTACTATACCAGTAGTCCTTCCCATTTTATTCCTGAATTGGATTCTATTGCAAATTCTAGATAGAACACTGTTTATTCACTTGAGTTTGTGTCATTTTTTAATGCCTTATGAACATTTAAGTGTGTGTCTTTTCTACATATTCATATATTTGAGTAAATCCTAGATAGAAAATTGCTTGGCAGTACACAAGTACATGTGTAACTTTATAAGAAATTGCCAAATTATTTGTCAAAGTGTGCTATTTTACACTCCTGTCAGCATTGAGGAGTAGTGATGCCACAGGATAGGACGGGGTTCAGCTTTGTTGTTCACAGGGATGCTATGCTATGTTCAACTAACAGCATCTCTAGATTCTCTTTTCTTTTTGTGTTCTATTGATTTATTATATATTTATACATGTACATATACTATACAGTGACCGGGACAATGGGGGCAGGTGTATTGGAATCAGGGAGACTGGCTCAGGACAGGGCAGACTTCAGAGCTGCTGTTCATAGGGTTTCTGTGAGTTGCAGATGACTCAATGGCACATAACAACAACATATACTAAATTATATTGATTACTGTAATATTTTCTTTTCTGAGGTGCTTTTGAGTCAGTTTCAACTCATAGCAAGCCATACACAACAGAAGGAAGCACTGCCTGGTCTTGTATCTTCACATTGCTGCAGCCACTGTAGGAGTTCATGCTATTGAAGGTGCCCATCTTTCTCTCTGATCTTCTTCTTTACCAAAAGAGGTGGTCTTTCTATAAGAACTGGCCCCTCCTTAAAACATGTCCAGAGTGTGTGAAATGAATTCTTGCCAGGCCTCACTTCAGAAGAGCATTCTGGCTTCTCTTTTTCAAAGAGAGATTTGTTCATTTTATTGTAAGTTCTTTTGTCAACGCCATAATTCAAAGACATCAGTTACTTTCTACTTCCTTTTTCATTATCCCACTTTCACATGCACCTGAGATAATTGGAAAATACCATGGCTTGCTTGTGCCAAGCCTACCTTAGTTGTCAAAGTGACATTGTTAGCATGTTTAAAGAGGTCTTCGGAGGGAAAGATCTGGTGTGAAAAACAATGTATATGAACTTTGAAAGTAAA
>NW_006399839.1:12075653-12083005 GCF_000299155.1 Elephantulus edwardii | reverse complement strand
GGAGGAGGGTGGAGAGAATGGTGCGGCAATGAAGGAGTGAAAGCCCAGAATCCCTGTGAATGTTCATTGAAACTAATAAAATTTAAAAAAAAAAAGATTGGTGGAAGAGATCCTTGACAACTTCAATATTTTTTATTTTTATCATGTTGGTGTTCATTGTTCCACTTGTGAGGATTTTTGTTTTCTTTTATGAAGTATAATCCATATAATTCATACTGAAGGCTACAGTCTCTTAAAGTCATCAGTAAATGCTTCAAGTCTTTGTTTTCAATGAGAAAAGTGTGTAACCTGTGTATCACTTTTCATAAAATTTAGCTCCATAAAACCCAAATCCAAACCCTTTGTCATCAAATCAAGTCTATTCTAATGCATGGTAACCTTGAACCAGGATTCTGAGGCTGTGAATCTTTAGGGGAGGGCACTGCCAATTTTTCTCCCTCAGTGGCTGGGGGATTTGAGCACCAGCATTTAGCTTAGCAGTTCAGTGTGTACTACACTTCATCACCAACGCTGAACTTGACCAGAAGTTATAGAAGTCTTCTAGCTTTGATCTTCTCTTTCATAATTACCAGCTATCTTATGTTCTTAGTATTTCTAGAATCAGCTTATCAGTTTCTACAAAAGAACTGATTGGAATAAATGTACAGATCAATTTGGGTAGAATAGACATTTTAACAGTCTCGGTTTTCCAATCCATGAATATGAACACCTTTCTAAGTATTTAGATCTTCTTTAACCTCGGCAGTGTTCTGTGTTTTAAATGTAGATCTTTTTTGAGTCAGATTTATGTCTGTTTTATGTTTTCTGTAAGATATTAATATGACATAAAAAGAAAATTAGTTTTATTTTCATTTCTAATTATTTATTGCTAGTTTGGAAGTTTATAGTTTATGGCTGGTATTTTTATGCTGCCCTTATATCATGTAAATGTATTAAACATATTTACTGGTTATATTAGTGTTCTTTTTTTTTTCTAA
The DNA here is from genome assembly GCF_000299155.1 of Elephantulus edwardii. Lineage (NCBI taxonomy): Eukaryota > Metazoa > Chordata > Mammalia > Macroscelidea > Macroscelididae > Elephantulus > Elephantulus edwardii. Next base: position 12,082,028 of record NW_006399839.1, on the reverse strand, counting down.
TTACTGGGACTCTCTTCCCTCCCCTGGCCAGCATTCTGTTGATGAGAAATTGTAAGATTGTTCATCCTCTTTTTCTTATTGACCTTAGAGTGAGAGTATTCAATCTTTCACCACTAAATAAAATGTAAATTTTCTTACAGAAGCTTCATATCAGGTTGGGAAAGTACCTTTCTTTTTCTGGATGATTGTTTTGTAGTTGTTGTTTTATTAGTGTGTGTGTATTGTTAAAAACACTAATTCTGACTCAGTAATGACATATAAAGGGCAAAGTAAACATTAAAGGAACGAATGTTCTCATCACTTTGGAGGAACTAGTAGGTCGCTATCCTGATGCCCCAGTGCTCTCAGGGATCCTAAAGATTCCTCTTTCCGTTCCATGAACATTCATGAAACACTTTTTCAAGCTGTACAGTAGACATGGTCACAAAACCTGTATTTTCCAAATATGAATTTTCCAAGTATGAATCCTTTGCTTAAAACATTTCCGATTAGAAGCGTCAAAACCCAGATTATTCACATCTTTAATAGTTTCTTATGATCTTGGGGGGGAAAAGGAGGTAGTATTTCTTGAGATGCTTTGAAGAGTCAAATTCTGTACCCAGCTTTCCAAGTTTTCCCATTATTTGACACAAACAACTTTCCCCCATAACACTCAAGAGCAATGCATTTTAGAAAGACTAAGATGGTAGGTTTTAGGTTTTGATTGTCTTCACCAAAACAAGTCACCTAGATAAAAGACATTATACAAAAAGCCAAAAAGTATAACAGAAACTTGCATTAAAATCAATGCTATCAATAAATTTCTCTTAGAATGGTCTAACATGCAGGATTCTTCAGTGTTAATTTGTCTACGTGGTCATTTCAGGTCAGACTTGCTTGTTTTGTTTGGTTTTTTTTATAAAATGAATAGACCGTGAGCCTTTGAAATGCTTTTCAAACATATATTGAATTGACCATATAATTTTTCTCAGAAACTGGTTGGAGAGTCACAGTGAATTAGAATACATGCCAGAGCATTGGGTTTTTTGGTTTGATTTTCTTGGGGATACAGGAACCACTGGTAGGTAGTTCAGTGATAGAAGTGTTTTATGCAGGAGACCTGCCTTGATTTCTGGCCAGTGAACTGCCCATATAATATTTTCAGCCACCACCCATATCATTGAACAATCACATGTTGCTGTAATACTGAGCAAGTTTTAACAGAGCTTTCAGACTGAAACGGATCAGGAAGAAATACCTGATGTACGTGTGTGTGTGTGTGTGTGTGTGTGATCTACTTCTGAAAATCAACCAATGAAAACTGTGGATCACAATTGTTGATCACAACTTACAGCGACCCTATGATCAACAGCTCAGAACCTTGCCCTCTCCTGGGCCAGCCTCACCATCTCCAACCCTCACCCCACTATCATAGTCCCTGTGTCAAACCATCAATCCCAGGGCCTTCCTCTCTTGTGTTGACCTTATACTTCCCCAAGTATGACGTCCTTCTCTATAGACTGTCCCATCCTGACAATATGCCTGAAGTATGTGAGACAGAGCTTCACCTCCTCCAGAACAGATCTGTTTGTCCTCTTGGCAGTCCATGATATGTCCAGTCACAATAGTGTGATCATGGGATGATGCAGGATTGGTCAGAAATGTGTTCCATTGTGTATAGGGTCACAGTGTGCAAACAGCAGCTAAAAACAATGTGGATAATAGGAATTAATTATCAAATGTTAAACCAATTACTTGGAATTTATTTCAGGGATACAAGATTTGTTTAATGTTTGAAAATCGATTGATTGTAATATAATATTTTTTCCTATACGTTTGATTTGATTTGCCAGAATTGTGTTTAAATATTTTGCATTTAGGTTCATGAGGGATATTGATTTATAGTTATAATTTTTTCCCATGTATCTAATATCTGTGGATTGTTAGCCTTAGAAGTGTTTTAGCCTTTTATTTTTTTTCTGGAAAAAAACTATGTAGGATTGATTTTCTTTACACAGATGGTATAATTTATCAGTGAAGCTATACAAACCTGGAGTTTTCTTTGTGAGATTGTTTTAATTGCAGATCCAGTTGTTTTAATATAAGACATGTTCAATTTTCTATTTTTTTCTTGAATCAGTTTTGGTAATCAGGTATCTCAAGTAATTTATCTGTTTCCTCTTAGTTGTTGATTTTATCGGAGTAAGATTAGTCATACAAAACAAAACAAATCACTACTATGGAAGCAGATGACTTACAGCTAGCCTGCAGGACAGATAGATGTGCCCAGTTAGGTTTCCAAGTTCTACATCTTTATGGAGGAAAACTGCCTTATCTTTTTCCCCCACAGAGTGGCTAGTGACTTTGAACGACTCACCCTTTGATTAGCAACCTTATGCTTTAACCACACCACCACCCAAACTTCTACTGTTGTAAATTTTATCTTTTCAATATTTCTATGAAATATATTATTGGTCTCCTTTTCAATTCTTGATATTGGTAATTTGTTCCTTATCTCTGTTTGTCTTGATGAGTCTAGGTTCTAGGTAGCATTTTATATTTTTTCCCTGAAGAACAGCTTTGTTCTGTATAGATTAACTCATTTTGTTACATATAAATTATAAAAGGAGATAATGAAAGAGATGTTAAGATTCAAAGATAAGTCATTATAGTAAAAGCTAATATTTTATGTCATTTCATAGGCCACTTTACCTTTCACATTAGTAAAGTGTTCTAGTTCTTTAGTGGTTCTAAATTTCATAAATAATGTCAAGCTTACAATAATATGTCTTTTTTACCAATAGGTAAAGGTTTATTGCTATTTTGTCACATTCTTTTGTATGATGTTGCAGGTTACTGTTCCATCTACTTTTCTGTGTTGTCTCTGAAGAAAGCCTTTTAGTATTTTTTTAAGAAAACATCAAAAATGTTTTCTTTTCATTTTTTTCATTGTTGCACATTTCTTACCCCCTTCTCCCTCATCTCCCCAGCCTACTCAACAATACATCCCTTGTTCCAGGTTGTTCTCATGCATATAAAGCCTAATATATATTCAATTTGGACAGTTCTTCCTCTCATCTGGTCGAATGAAGTATTCATTATCTATTCATTCTTGTCCCATTCTCCCCCCTACCCCATATCTTTCCCATTTTATAATAGTAGTGTTTGCCTTTTTGTGATGGAGATATTTCAGTCCCTTAATGTCCTCCAGCCTCTCTCATGTTGTGTAATACCTTACAAGTTCATTGTTCTTCACTGCTGTGTAATATCCCATTGTGCGAATGTACCATAGTTTTTCTGTCCATTCATTTGTTGATGGACACTTAGGTTACTTCGCGTGTCTTTGCTATTATGAATAACGGTAATAAACATGAGTGTACATACATCTGTTTGAGTCGTGGCTCTAGTTTCTTTAGAGTATATTCCTGGTAGTGGATTTGCTGGGTCAAATGGTATTTCTGTTTGCAACTCTTTAAGAAAGCACCTGACTGCTTTCCATAGTGGCTGTACTAATTTTACATTCCCATCAACAGTGAATATGAGTTCAAGTCTCCATAACCTCACCAGCATTTGTTGTTTGTTGGCTTGTTGAACTTTGCTGTTGTTGCTGGGTTTGGATGATACCTTATAAGTTGTTTTTATTTTCATCTCTTTGAGAGCTAGAGATTTTAAACATTTTTTCGTGTGTCTGTTTGCCATTTGAATGTCTTCTTTGGTGAAGTGTGTCTTCATATTCTGTGCCCATTTGTGATTGGGTTGTTTAACTTTTTCTTGTTGAGATCCTGGAATATTCTATAAATTTCAGATAAAGGTCCATTATCAGATATGTCATTGCCTAATATTTTTTCTCAGTCTGTGGGTTTTCTTCTTACCCTGTTGATGTTTCCTGCACATAGGCATTTGATTTTTAGGTGGTCCCATTCATCTATTTTATTCTCTCCTGGTTGTAGTTTGTTTTTTTTCCCTTTAAATTATTTGTATTATTTTACTTATTAATTACATAAGTAATCTATACAGAATGAAAGAATTTCTTAGGGTTCTTTAAGTATAGATATACTTATGTATTTTTTACAGATATTTCAAAGAATTTGTAAAATATCTAAGTGTATACTTTGCCTCCACTTCAAATTATACTCCCTTCTCAAAAGGTAGCCACTCTAACATTTTTAAAGTGTGTGTTTTCCTAATAACGTTATTTGCATTTTTGAGTTAACATCTAGGACATGGTTGGTAGAGAATTTTGTTTTAAAGTCATTCATTCTCTTTTCATGATTTAGCATAATTTTCAACTGCTCAAAAATGCAGAAGCATGTTGATGTTACTCTATTTCATGTTCTATCTGCTTTTTCTGTAAATAGATACAACATTTTTATATATGGAGTAATTTCCATTGTTTTTCAAATGCATCAACATTTTCAAGACAGAGTGCATATTGCACTCTGGACCAAATAACCTTTCAAACTTCAGCATCTGGAACATAAAATGGTGCGCTTGGATATTTACTTGGATCAGAAGGCACCAGGAGGAAGTGACACCCCTTCCTTTTTTTATTTAGAGACCATTATATCACAGACTAATTATTTTTTTAGTGTTGACATCATAAAAGTGTTCTATCTCTTCAATAGTTGTGGATCATATGGCTAAATAGTGACTGAGACTGCTTGACATATGGTCAAGTCAGTCAGCCATTATTTTCTCTTTTGCATGAAAAATGCTGCAAAATTGCAATGAAATGTTCCCAGAAGAACTCTTAAACATTTTTAGCTACAGGGATTTTGGTGATTGGTTCTTGTGAGTAAGAGGGATCCTGCTCTATTAAAAACTCCCATATCCAAATTTAGTATTATCACACCACCAAAACCTTGTCCCAGGTCAGTAAAACATCTCATTTCAACTACTTTCCCACAAAGAGGGAGAATTACCCACTATGATCTCACTGTTAAGTGTCCAAATTCTTCTTTGATAGCTAATGTCCTTCTTGATGGAATATAGTCTTGCAGCTGACCTACTTTTTTGCCATTCCTCCAGAGTCAGTACTTAGAGTGTTTTGTTTTGTTTTTTTACTTCAGTTTCAGGGTATTCTTTAGTTTCAACTGAAGTTCCTGTATTTCTACAGACACCTTTGCCTCCCAGGCAGATTATTACCAATGCCACAGTGGGTGATTTTGTTGATACCTGTCTTGGCCACTGCAACTGTGGTCTAGATTCAATATTTTTATAGTTTGCTTTTACCTTTATCTTTGGATCATTGTTGTTGTTGATTGCTGTCGAGTCAAGCACGACTCATAGTGAGCTTATGGACAAAAGACCTGAAGCCTTTCTGTAACTATCATTGTTTTTCCACAGTCCATAGTTTCCAGAGGCATGTTGTTTAGGAAGTAGATGCCACTCCTGCTTCAAATTTGTTTTGCTGTTTTTAGGATTTGCTCTGTTGCTATTAGGTATCATCAAGTCAATTTTCAAATCATATGGACTTAATGTGATAGAGTATAACTTGCTAATAGAGTTGATAGGCTGTCATTTTTATGAAACAAACTCTAGGTCTTTCACAAAGCTGCTGAATGAGTTTCAGACACCAGCCTTTCTGTTAACAATCAAGTGTTACCAGGACTCCTTAGAGTTTGGTTTGGAGTTTACAGCTTGTTTGTATTTACCTTATCACATTTTACCTCACAAAGTACCACTTTATATATAGTGTAATGTTTGTGCCATCAAGTCACTTGCAACTCATAGCAACCCTGTGTGCAATGGCCCTGAAACTATAGAAGTTTTTAGTTTACATTGGTTTGTTGATAAAATTCATATCAATTATGTTTCACATTATCCCCCATTCACATTGTGTTTCATACAGTCATTCTGATGAATTATATTTTATAAAATTAATCGACATTGAACAATGCTCACCATTATTTTTTGAAGCACCTGTGGATCTTTGTAGTGGAACTGAACCTCTTAACTTTTTGGTTCGGAACCAAGCACTTCAGTGGTTTACACTTGAATGAGTCACTCTCCTGTTCCCTAGGAGGGTATTAGTAACACCTTGTTGCACCTGTTGTCAGCCAGCAGCTGATGTGCACGGACTGCAATCCTGTTTTCTAGTGAAAATTCACAATGGCTGCACAGTGTCAGGCCCAATCACAATTCATTACTACTTATTTGATAATGTCAGTCCATTTCTTCTTCAGTTGTTGGATGCCCTGTTTCTTTACCGTTTTCTTTTTGAGAATTCCAGGATTGTCATTGTGTTCTGGTACCTTCATTGTAGAGAGTCTGGGCAGGTTTCAGGGCTGTTGTACATAGGGTTGCTATGAGTCACAAACAACAAACATTACACTATGTATAAAGTGGCACTTTAAAAATTATTACTACACAGTGAGGGTTGCAGAGTGGATTATA
>NW_006399839.1:12065236-12072323 GCF_000299155.1 Elephantulus edwardii | reverse complement strand
AGGGGCTAGGGTGTTAATAATAGGGTTGCACAATTCAGTGTGTGGGTAGGGTGAAGGAAATGGGAAGGACCCTTTGTGAAAAACAATGTATTCAAACTTTTTAAATAAAATTTTAAAAATTATAAATTAAAAAAGTATGTCTTTGTTATACTTACTATTTATGTGTAAACTCATATAAGCATGCTGGATAGCATGTTCAAACCAATGTTTCATTGTTGTTGAAACTCGTGTTCTTTTGTCTTTCCAAATTAAAAAAAAAAATCTGCTTATAGAGAACTAGAGTCTAACAACTTCGTATTTTACAGATAATATAATATGTTATAAAAGCATTGCAGTGTGAAACTCTTTTCTTCTGTTGTCCTGTCCCCTTCCTGTGCCCAGTCAGGCTGTGGTGGGTTCACACAGCATCCAGGAATTCTATAGTGCCTAGCACTGGGTTCCTAAGCTGTGGGTGTTCACTACCTGGGTCCAGGGGCAAATGTTCCCCCAGACTCTGCAACATGAGGTGACCATTCACTACGTCCCACAGACCTCGCTCAGCCACTTCAACCACCTGAAACTGTGTAACTAGGATTGGCTTTGCTGGTGATAATGTAATTTAAAGGTGTAATGTTAATTTTGTGAGTAGGGAACTCTTTCACTGCCACCCTAAAGGCTGTGCAGTTCAAATTTGTCAGCTGATGTGCAGGAGAAAGATGGGCATTCTCCTCCCTTGCAATTTACAGCCTCTGAAAACCCACTGGAGGGTCAGCTATGAGCTGATTGAGGTATTGTTGTAATTAATACTTTATGAGATGGAGTGCTAACCAAAAAGTTAGGGGATTGAATCTATTAGAAGTTATGCTTTAAAAACTGGGGATTCATTGAAGTAGAGAAAGACCTTCAAAGAGATGGATTTAACACAGTGACTCCAACAGTGGAATTAAACACAGTGGAGACTGTGAGAATGGTGCCACATGGGGTATGGTTTTGTGCTGCATACAACAGCATGTAGGACTAGTATTAATTAAAGTCAATTCAAATGACACCTGGAAAATCTTTGCTTCTATGTTTTAAGACCCTTTTGGTATTATTTACTGATCTTTAAAGTGTATTTTTTTCAGGAAATCAGTCGTGTCATTTGCGTATGTAATCTTAATCGCACTTTTAAACTTTTACTTTTAGAACAGTATGAAATATTCATGTGGATATGTTTTTGGCATTTTCTAACCTTGGTGAAAACACTTGTAAAGCTTTCTTGTTTAAGCATATTACTTGTTTTGGGCTTGAGATCTCTATCAGCACATATATCTTTATTTTGTACTGTTGGGGAAAGCACGGTGTCTTTTATTTATTTTTTAATGCAAGCTTCCATACGTTTGCGTTATTATATATGTTATTAGTATTTTTATCTCTGTGTCAGCTTGCTTTTTTGTGGTTTTCATTTTCATGCCCATGGATACTTTAGATATATGTTTAACTCTTCTCTTTATGGTGATCGCTTTGAAAAATAAAACAAAAACCCAAGCCCAAAGGATAGTACAGAAATTAGAAAGCAGATAAAAATTAGTTTCCACTAGAAATAGAATGCTTTGTTTGTAAAATCACCAGTGTAGCAGGAATCAAAGTGTTTCCACATTGTGGTCACATTTTCAGAATTATGGCATGAGTTTAATATTCCAATTTAATTTCTGCACTAACTTTTCAGCTAGACCCATTGAAAAAAGTTACTCTATGGATTACAATGTGCATCCTTAAAATCTATTGCAAGTTAAGAGAATATCACTTCATACAAAAGTGTCTGGCAACAGACATTCTTGTTTGACATGATGTTGCCATTTCATATATTATAAACTCCACACTAATTTTTGCTTTAAACAGTTCTGCTTGTGGTTGTCATTATTGTCTCTTTGAGCACTGAAGTGCACTCCAGCACATTCATCCCACCCTGCAGCCTGTAAAGTCGTCATTACTGTCACAGTGGTGAAGTGCAGCAGTCACTTGAGCCCCCAAGGCACTTTGCCACTTGGCACTTTATCATGATCATCCAAGCACAGGTTATAGTTTGAGTAATTGTGATGCTGCTGCCTGGAATGAGTTGCTAGCATGTCATTGGTTAGGAACTTAAGACGTCCCTCAAAGTCAAGGGCACCACTAAAATCCCCAAATCCCATCTTTAGGGGTTTGTGTTCTGGGACAAGCATGTTCTAGCAGTTCTCTACCAGTCTGAACCCATTCAGGAGACAGAAACCATACATTTATTTAAGTATGGGATGTTTAGTGTGAAGAATTATTAAGCTATGATAAAAGTGTACCAATTATTGTTGGGTGCCATCTGGTTGATTCTGACACAGTGATCCAGTAGAACAAAACATTGGCTGGGCCAGCACTATCCTCACAATTGTTGTCATGTTTGAGTCCATTGTTACAGTCTCTACTTCATTCTATTTCACTGACAAGCTTCCTCTTTTTCATTGACTCTACTTTACCAATCATGGTGACTGACCCCTTCTAATAACATGTCCAAAGTATGTGAGATGAAGGCTTGCCATCCATCTTTCCAAGGAGCACTCTTGTACTTCTTCCAAGATAGAGTTCTTTGTTCCTCTAGAAGTCCATGGTGTACCGAATTTCTTTGTCATATGAAGAATATGAAGAATACACAAAATACTATACTGGTATTATGGTATTATTATTTGTCATACAGTATTCTCTGTATCCAATATTCTTGATCATACAAAGAACACTATAATACAAGAAATATTATACAAATATTATAATAGTATTTGTTATAGAAAAAATACAGTAATACAAGAAATAACTATAATACAAGGGCATCAGTCCTTCAATCTTCCTTGTTTATTGCCCATCTTTCACAGGCAGATGAGATAATTGAAAATATCCTACCCTGGTTAGACACACTTTTGTTATTAAAATGACATCTTTATGGTAGAAGTATATCTGTAAGATGTAAAAGAACTCTCCAGGGTATGTTGGTGTTCAGAGCAATTACTTTAAAAAAGGACAGACTTGGAAGTGTGCCCTCTCTCCAAACTTAGAGACCTTGTTGAGAATTGTAGTTAGCAGAGCAGTTTGCTTGTTTTCTTGCACCAGAACTGATAGACAGTTGCAACTTTTTGGGGCCTGGAGAAGCCTCTGCTGATGACCAGTCACAAGAGTATAGAGCAAGTGAGGTTTGCTAGTGTAGGCAGAAGTCCTAATGTTTACCCAGTTTGTGTTGGGAGGGCTGTGGCTGTGAGATGGCCACAGGGGAAAAGAATCTTCAGAGGAGGGGATGTGTAGAGGAAGTTGGGGTACCAGTGTGGGTGGGAGGCCTAGAATATGCAGTGTCTGTGTTGAGGATGTTTAACGAAGGTTATCACTTGAAATTTTGAGTTTGCTAAAACCTTGCATGTTTGGTACATGTAGTTGGGGTAGAGAGCCCTCCACGCCCAAGCCACCGCTCCCTTTAGAGCAGCCAGGATAAGAATCAGGATGGGTGTACTTTGCTGAGAAAGCTGAGTATCATGTGCATTCTGATGTCGAATGTCATCCTTACTGCACAGCAGGAATTAAGGAGTGAATTTGGAGTTAACTGTCACATCATTCTGAAACTGCAGAAATTATCGAACAATATCATTAATCTCACACACAGGGAAAATCTTGCTGCAGGTTATTAAAAAAATGCCTGTAGTAGTAAATTGACAGAGAACTGCCAGAAATTCAAGCTGGATTCAGAAGAGGATGTGGAATGAGGATCATCATTGCTGGTTGAAAGGAGAGAATACCGGAAGGATGCTTTCCTTGCCTTATTGACTGTGTGGACCATAATAAATTATAAATTACATTGATAAAATTTAGGAATTCCAGAATAATTAATTGTACTAATGTCAAACCTATACATAGACCAAGAAGCATCATCAGAAAAAGGGAGGATATTGTGTGTTTAAAATCAGGAAAGATGTGCATTGGGGTTATATCCTTTCTCCATATCTGTTCAGTTTGTATGTTGAACAGTTAATTCAAGAAGCTGGACTATGTGTGAAGATGAATGTGGCATTAGTATTAGAGGAAGATTCATCAATAACCTGTGTTCCGCAGATAAAATAATCTTGCAGAAAGCAAAGAAGACTTGAAACATTTGCTAAAGAAAATCAAAGAGTACAATCTTCAATATGGATTACACCCCAACAAAAATCCTCACAGATAGATCACTAGACATTATAATAGAGAAAAGATTGAAGTTCTCAATGATTTCATTTCACTTGGATTCATAATCAACACCCATAGTAGCAGGAGTGAGAAAGTCCAAAGATAATGTTGCTTGGGCAAATCTGCTATCAAGCTCTCCTTAAAGTACTCGAGCAAGGATGTCAGGTGAAAGACTTACGTTTCACCCAACCTAAGCCATGATGTTTTTTTGTGCTTTGTATGCATGTGAAAATTGGACAGTGAATAAGGAAACAGAAGAATTGATGCCTTTATAAATTGTGGTATTCGCAGAGAGTTGGTGTTGTGTTGTTATGTGCCATTGAGTTGCTTGCGACTCATAGTGACCTTAAGTACAATCACTCTGAACTCTGCTCTGTCCTGAATTAGTCTTACTCTTTCTGACACACTTACCCTCATTACCCCAGTTACTGTGTCAATCCATTTCATCTGAGGTCTTCCTTTCCTGCGCTGTCTCTCCACCTTTCTAAGCAAAATGTCCTTCTCTAGGGACTTATCCTTCCTCGCGACATGCCCAAAGTCTGTGAGATGAAGTTTCAAAATCTTTGCCTCCAAAGAATAGCCTGTTTCACTTCTTGTGGATAAGCCAGTTAGTTTTCTTGGCAATCCATAGTATGCTTACTACTCATCCCCAGCACTACAACTCAAAGGCATCAATTATTCTTCTGAATGAATATACCATGAACTGACTGCCAGAAGAACAAATGTCTTAGAGGAAAGGCAATGTGCATACTCCCTAGAGACAAGGATGTTGAAACTTTGTCTCACATGCTTTGAGCATGTTGTCAGAAGGCAGTAGTCCTGGGGAAAAGGACGTCATGCTGAGACAAGTAGAGGCTCCAACAAAAGAGAGGAAGACCTTCAGTGTGGTGGATTGATGCACAGTGATGGCAACAAAAAGCTTGAACATGGTAGAGATCTTGAAATGGCACTGGAGAGGACAAGGTTTTGATCTGTTGTTTGTAGGGTCACTATGAGTCCTAATCCACTTGATGGCACCCAACAGTACATTTCAAGCTCTGGTGGCCTAAATGGCAGGAAGCTTTGCTGAAATCCCTAAGGCACACAGTTCGAGGCCACCAGACGCTCCATGGGAGAAGGATGAGTAATCTTCTCCCATGTGATTAACTGCCTCTGAAGACCCACTGGAGAGTCAGCTATGGCTTGGTTCCGACTCGATGGTACACAACTATATTAGATAGTTACTGTCTTCCTAATTTTTACAGATGAGGGTGCTGGAGCTCACAGAGGTCCTTATTTTACTAAGATCATGTGACAGAGCAAAGATTCTAGTACAGACATGTTTTATCCTATAGCCTATGTCCCATATGTGTGTAAGAACAAGCAAAACTTTGTTGGCAGTGTTAATATGAGATGAAAAAAAATCAAATTTCTGTGATTATTCTTTTGACTTGTCCATTAGAATTCCAGAAAAAGTGTATTGTCCCATTTTTATGATGCATTGCTATGTTACTAAATTTCTGCAGTATTGGATTTATATCAACTTAAAAAGCTGTGCAAATATTTGTAAGTACTATGGAGTTATTAGATGAGACTTTAATTAATATTCAGGGTATGCGAATGAATTTATGTTATAACCATAGCACCTGCAAAGACTCCATTTAGTAGTGTTTCATGCCTTCTTTGTTGGAAACTTTATGGGGTATAGATAATCAGGCTATTTAAACAAAATTATTTATAAAAGGAAAACTGTAGTCATGTTAATCTCATTTAAAATAGATTTCCCTTTCCCCAGCGTGATCCTACTTTTAATTATCTAGTTTCGGAGGATGTGATGGTGCTTCTGCCTGAAGTATTTATAATACAAAAGAACTATACAGAAGCAAAACTTTGGACTTGAAAAAATTTAGTACCAGCACATTTCATATAAATGCTTTAGCGTTTAAAAGATATGTTCAAAGTACATAGGAAAATCATGAGGGCATTATTTTAAAATGATATGTCCCAAATTCTTTCTTTTTGGCTATAGGTATTTTGGAAAAACTAGACTAGGAATGATTAGATATTTTAATATATAGTGATAAAATGAATGAATGATTGAGCAAACTAGTTTTCTATTTGGGGAAATGGAGGATTGGTTCTAATATTTCAACATTAAAATCATTATTGTGTGAAATACTGCCTATTGTAAGTCTCTGGAATTAGAATTGCAGAGTTAAGATAATCACTTTAAGAATGTCTTCCCAAAATGCTAAATTAATGTGCATCTTCATCAGCTTGTATCCAGATGCGTATTTCACCAAGCCTTTTCCAATGCTGAAAGTTACAACTGAAAAATAAACTTTATATATATTTTTTTTGATGTGAAGAATATTTTCTTTGTATTGATTTGATTTCTGATGAAATCAGAATATGTGTTTATTGGTCACAGTAGGTTTTTGATGGTAAATCACTTGTATTTATGTTCATCAGTCACCAAAAAAGTTTTTTTTATAAAAAAATTCAAACAGGTGCTATTCAAGTTTTTTTCTAAAACTCAGATGGTATAGCAAGATGCGCTGCTCATGGCAAAAGGTGTACGTCTCTGGTGGTTCTAATCCCACAGTGGCTCCGGGAGAGAGAGAGATTGTCTTCTCCTCCTGCAGCCTATAACCTCAGAAACCTGATGAGGGGGTTCGCTTTGAGTACTTGATGGCAATGAGGTTTTGAATTAGTAAAATGATGCCTGACTTAGAACACAGTCTTTCTCCTCCAGGTGTTCCTAGTACGGTTTTTATTTTTGTTTGGTTTTTTCCCCCCTAGTAGATTTTGCTGAGCCTGTCATGTAGGTTTAAAGAAGGGACAGAAATAAGAGGGGGATGAGCTTTTAGTATTCTGCTTTGCATTTATTAAGCACTTTATAGAAAATATTCTTATT
>NW_006399839.1:12064452-12065136 GCF_000299155.1 Elephantulus edwardii | reverse complement strand
CCCCCCCCAGTTCGCTCTTTTCTTTGAAAAGTAAAAGAAAAATTCTTTCATTGGTATACAATCTCCTCCTCCCCTCAAGTTCACTCCACTATTCAGCCTTTATTCTAGATGCACTTTTTGAGGTAAAATGTGGTAAGTTAAACTATGAATCTGGGCTTTAGCTCTCTCAAAATTTGTTTGATCTAGTTAAAAAGTCCCATCAAGGTTGAAAGCAGCTTTAAAGTATTAGATTTTATACATACGTACAAAGGACATTTGTTCATAAATATTGCATGCTCAAACAGCATTTTATGCAAATAGATAGTAAAGTGTTGGTTGATATGTTATCTGTGTGTTTGTGTAGGATCTCATTTAGAAACAACTTCCTGCAGAGAGAGCCATAACTGAAGAGATAGCTAGATATTAAATTCTTAATCCCCATTAAATATTCTCACCCAAGTCCTTTAAAATATTAATTGTTTTGATTCTGTATTGCATGCACATATTTCCAAATCAAAAGGTACTACAAAGGGAATTTGATGAAATGTAAGCTTGTTTCTCTCCCCTAGTAACCCTCAGCTAGCCAGATCCTCTTTCCAAAACTCCTTCCGGAGGTAACACTCATTACGCGTTTGTTGTGTATTTTACTCCAGATAGCCTGTGCATATAAAAGTATGTTTTTAGACTAGGAAAAGAGTTGGATAG
>NW_006399839.1:12045602-12063601 GCF_000299155.1 Elephantulus edwardii | reverse complement strand
GGTCACCCATTTTGAATAATATTGCATGAGTTCCTTGTTTTTCAATGCAGCATAGTATTCCATTGTGCGAATATACCACAGCTTCTCTACCCATTCATTTGTTGATGGGAATTTAGGTTGTAGAAAACATTCTTATTGCTACTGTTACTATTGTGGTTTTTTAATAGGAATTGTGTGTGTGTGTGTATGTGTGTGATGATATCAAGGATATTATCTATGAAGAAAGCAGAAGGTCCTTAAAAAGGCAGGGGAGAAATGGAAGAGCAAAATGGATGCCAGAAGAGACTAGAAAGATTGCACCAGAATGCAGAGAAAAGCCAAAACAACAGGAAGAAATGCTGAAGTGAAAGAAAGAAACAGAATATACTTCAAAGGGTAGCTTGAAAAGATGCAGCAATGCATTGAAACAGAAATGTGAAAAGAGCTGGAGTTAGAAAACCAAAAAGGAAGAATAACTTGTTATTATCATGGAAGGAAAAAACCCCAACAAAACAACCTACCTGTTTTCTATTAAGGGACTGCTTGTGGTCTAGTAGGTTGTGCTGCAAACCCAATCCACCAGCAGCTCTGAGTGAAACGGGAGGGCAATCTTCTGTGTGATTTACAGCCTTTGAAAATCTGCTGGAGCATCAGTTATGCATCAAGTTCGACTTGGTTGAATTTGAATTTTTGTGTTCTCTTGGACGTCTTTGGGAATCTCCCCACAACCCCCACCCATCTAGTTTGCTTGTTTGTTTTAGTCTCAAGAAAGGTTTAAATACTCATGTCCTGAAATGCTGCCACTTAACAGGTGTGACTCTGAGCAGATTCCCACATCTCTCCATTTCTTGGTTTTCATCCTCGTGAATGGGAATAGTACAGGTTTATCAGACCAGTTTATTGTGAGGATTAAATGAGAAAATGAAAATATTGCTTAGCTCATTGTTGGCACACGATAAATGACCATTTGGCACTCATGTGCTAATGGATATTGTTGATTTAATGGGCTAGATCTTGCCAATTAGAGGCTTTCTCATCAAAAGGACCTTTCTGAAATGTATGCTTCCAACAAAGAAATAAGCTCCGCGATGAGAGTTTCGCAGAGTGTGGCAGATGGAAGGGGAAAGCTGTCTGAGCACAGAGCACCTTTTGGTGCCTCTTCTTAGGTATTCGTCCTGCTACTCCTTCCATGCACTGTCAGGAACAGGACGCCTATGGGAAGTAATTATGTTTTTGAAAAGGAAGCACAGCTTTCACTAATACTGAGAAAGCTTACATATGAAAGGTCAGCTGTAATTAAGCTCAACGCTCTCATCTTCATAGGTGCCACAGTTGTGCTCCATTCTGAGTGGTGAAAACATGTGATCAAAAATTACTGCCTAGATTGATAGGAGAGGACAAAAAGCTATTAAGTAATGTCATCATTAGCTTTTTATTTTCCTAATGCAAATCCTTTAGAGAAGAAATTTTCTAATGAAGCCAGAAAGGCTGATTATCTGAATGGAGGGTTTGATATAAGAGATTATAATTAGTACCATATAGTATTATAGGCTTAACAGTGTTTATTGATGATGATGTAGTTAGCTGCTGTCGAGTTGACTAAGACTCGTAGAGACCCTACGTTTATTGTTACCACCAATAGAAACTACCATATAGTTTATAGAAACTACCATATAGATAACAACATATTTGATTTCTTCCTCTGAGATTCAGCAAACATAAAGCTTTGGTAAATTAAAAGGAACTTAAATAAATGGAGAAAAAGGTGGAAATGGGATGGTACTAGATGGAGAAAGAGTAAAGCTATTTATTGGTCAGTCTTTAAACATTTAAATTTCTTCTGAGAAGAAATGAAAAATAGAGAATCTTTTTCTTTTCCCTCATTTCCCACAAATTGTTACTCCACAGGTGCTTAATGCTTAAGTTCGTTCTCGTTCTCGCTCTCTCACTCTCTCTCTCTCTCTCCTGCAAAATATTCCCAAAGACAAAGTTTATTCTGTGTGTTGGAATGTTTAGCCAGCACTGGATTTTGTGACTCAGGGAATTTTTTTCAAGCATATTTACTTATGTGAATTTTGCATTTGAGTTAACATATTGATGCTGATTTCAAGAGCAGATGGTTCAACTCTTTAAAACTCGTAAAAGTAAGGATCTCACTAGTGAGTAATGATTTCCTTTTTCAAAAGTCACCTCTATGAGACCAGCAGGTCAAAGTCTACTCTAAAGCAAAGATGAGGAGGTGAGGGGACAGGGAGACTAGAGTACCAAGAAGGGTATAGCCAGGATGAATGAGAATGATGACACATTGTAAAAAACATTATAAATGTCATGAGTGACTTTTTTTAATTATTAAATTTTATTAGTTTTAATGAACATTTACAGAGATTTTGGGTTTTCATTCATTCATTGTTGTACTATTTTCTCTAACCTCCTCCCCAGTTTGTTCTTCTTCCCCCCCTTGAAAGTCTGTTTTAATTGTCCAGTTGCCACAGTGCTTGTCAAAGCCAGTTCTGATTAATCTTCTTTGTCAGTGTGTCCTTTGCCATTCCCTATCACTCCTCCCTGAGAGAGACTTCACCCTGATTCATAAGGAAAAGGGGATGGCATATTCTTAGCTACTTCCTGCTGAAAAGGAACTCTGTAGGTTTCAGGGTGAAGATCTTCTCTCACTATGTCATGAGTGACTTTTATATAATTTGTTATAAACCTACTTTCCTGTATAACTTTTAATGTTCAGTACAACATTATTTTTAAAACGAACAAATGATTCAGGTGATTTTCTAGATTTTTCGAGTGAGCAGAAATGATGTTGCAAAAGTTACATCGTGGGTTTTTTTTTGTGATTTGGATTATTATTTTCCTCTCTCACTGTCCCCTTGCTAGAAGTTTACAAAGTAATTTGAGAATAACATATTTTTCTTATCTTTTGGATTAAACCCAATTTAGATAGATGGTCTGATGGGAAATTTTAGAATATCCTTTGCAAAGACTTTAGGACACATCTTGTACCATACTGAGGCTGATTATCCTTTATCCTACCTTTTTTTGATTTTATGAAAAGAATGATAATTTCAATGCCAGACTTGGCATTGGGCCGTCACTTTACTATTCTTTCTGCTTGTTAAGTGGCTGAGATCAAAATAATTTAATCTTTCTATGGGTTGATGTCTTTGTTTAGAAAATGGAAGCAATGATGCAGCTGCCTCTTCAGGCTGTTTTGAGGCTGGATGAGATGAGATGGTGAAGTGCCCAGCACATTGAAGGCTCTCAGATAATGGCTTTCCCGCTTGCCTGCACCTCCCCACGCTTAGTATTTTGAGTCTGAAAGAGTAGAACTAGAACAGGTTCTGCCTTGTTCATATGCCTTAAGAGTGTATCACCATGAATGTCCAGCATGACTGTTGGTGACTGCACAGTGCTGTCTGGAAGAGGAGCAAGTCCAAACCTCTCTGGTGTGGTGATTAAGGTGTGTGTCAACTTGGCTGTCGATGATTGTCTGGTGTGGCAGTCTTCTGAGGTCTGATGTAATGATGATCTCTGATGAGCATCCAGACTGGTGAAGGGGAGTTTCCTTAGAGGTGTGGCATACATTGAATTTATATGGACATCTGACAAAGCTCCCTTTTGCTTTACTGGGTTCATCACCATCTCACCTCTGGTTCTTTGGACTGGAGCCAACTGCTTGCCATATTTCTTGCTCATCAACCTCTGAGGCCAGCAGTCTACTATCTGACCTACTTAGATTTGTCAGGCCCCACAATGCTGTGAGTCAAAAGAAACTTCTGTCCTGATGTCTAACCCATGGACTTGGGAATTGACAGCTTCTCCAAACATGTAAGCCTTGTTTTCTATCAGCTTCACCGATTTTGCTTCTCTAGAGAACCTAGCCGAAAACATCCAGTGATGGCATCTAATTATGGTGGTGAAAATGTTATTTGTAAAGGAATTTATGCTCCTTTTTTAAATTTCTTTTTTTATTACTTGCTGTTGAATCAGATCCAACTGGCACAGGAGGAGATTGCCCTTCCTTCTCCAGCAGAGCATCTGGTGGATTAGAACTGCATGCCTTTGGGATTACAGCACATCTTCGAATTTATGGTCCTTTTACAGTAAACTTTCTCTGAGCTGTAGTAATAGCTCAAACACATGACCTAACTCTCAATAGTGTGAAGATACAGGGCTCAGACACATCAAGAATGAAGGATGACATTCCCTAACAAACATGGCAGAAGGCCCCAGTATTTCCTTATTGATTCCTACTCCTTAATAGGGAACTCTGGTGGCCTAGTGGCAAGAAGCTACACTGCAATCCCAAAGGCACACAGTTTGAATCCACCAGCTGCTCCACAGGTGAAGGATGGGTAACCTCCTTCTGTACGATTAACTACCTCTGAAAATCCACTGGAGGGTCAGTTATGGGTCAGTTGCACCTGGGTGGTACACAAAAACAACAACTCAGTGGTGTAGTGAGTAAAGATTTGTGTAAATCTACCACAAGGCTAAATTGAATTATTTCTTTTTAAATGGATAATAGGAAGTTTTGGGTCTCTGTAATGGGTACTGTTCTATCTTTTGGGTAAACCCCAATACTGTAATACTCACCAGGTTCACATTGTAGTTGTTATGCTATGATTCTCTTTTAAGTGCAGGAAATGTAGAAATACAGACTTAGAAGCTGTGATTACAGAGTTTTTGTATTTGTAGACCAGATAGAAGAAAGGCAGGGGAGCCCTGGTGGCCTAGTGAGCAGGGAGCTGCACTGCCAGCTCGGAGATGGGCTACTTGGAGCCACCAGCAGCTGCAGGAGAAAGATGGGCAAACTCTTCCCATGCACTTTACAGCCTTGGAAACCCCCCTGGAGGGTCGTTGATTCTGATTTGAAGATAATGCATGAGTGTAGTTTGTTTTTTTTAGAAGAAAGAATAAATAACATGATAGTGATGATGATAAATATTAAGAAGCAAATAAACAGTGCCAGAGAATAATAGGAGAAAACTACTTTAGTTAGGGTTGTAAGGGAAGAGGAGTCCCTGGGCGGTATAAAATGTTAAGTGCTCAACTTCGAGCAGACAGGCTGACAGTTTGAACTCACTTAGAGACTCATCAAAAGACGGGCCTGACAGTCTGATTCCAAGAGGTCACAGCCTTCCGAATCCTGTGGAGTAGTTCTGTGCACATGTGGGGGCAGCGTGAGTCAGAATTGACCTAAAAGAATCAACAAGAACGAGTCAGGGAAGGCATTTCTGAGACAATGACTCTGAAAGTGCTGTTTGGAAATGAAGAGGCCCTCAGCCTGTGAGGAGTCCTGAAGCATGAATGCTTTGTACTGGAACAAATTGGATGTCCTCTGTGCTGAGAGAGGGCTCAAGAATAGTGCCAGACAGGAGCAATAATTTTGTAAATTATTACCTAACTTGGGAAGGTTTGGAGAGCATTCTTCTGAATAAACTAACTTAGTCCCATAAGGACATATACTGTATAAAACTATTATTGCAGAATGAGTATGAGGATCCAAGGTGGAGAGAGGGTGGAAACGGGTGAGGATGTGTGTAGGGAGGATATTAATCATGGGGTCACACAATTTGATGGGGAGCTACGGAAATGGAAAGGGACTGATGTGATAAATAATGTATTAGAATTTTGAAAATAAACAATAATAGTTAATAATAATAATAATAGTAAAATTTAAAGAAGAATGTGCCAGAGAGTGGAGCAATGGAGAGGTAATTGAACAGGCATGCTGGCCCAGATGATATAGAAGCTATAAGATACATTTAATTAATTAGGGGAACACTTTTATTTTATTTGAATAGAGACTAACTGGTGAGTTCCTTCAGTTACCCTTCAAATTTGGAAATGAAACCATCTCTATGACTCACCTTTCAGGCTTGTAAGGTAATACCAGAGAGGAACACCTTCCTTAGGGCAGTCAGCCATACATACAAAATTAAAAGAGCAGCATTGTCCAGGGAGAAAAATCAGAAGGTGGTAAGAGATAGGAAAGAAGGATGAGTAGAAATGGAAAAGACATGAAAGAACTAAGAAGAGTGCTGTTACATTGTAGGGATTACTGTCAATGACATGAAACAAAATGTGAATTGCTAAATGGAAAACCAATTTTCTGAGTATACTTTCAGTCAAATTATAATAAAAGGATAAAAAAAATAATGCTGTAATGATCATGAACGTGCATATATCTTTTTGTGTCATTACTTTTTTCTGTAGGATATGTACCTTATAAAGGAATTTCCAGATAATAGGGTATTACTTTTCCCAACTTTTAAAGGAACTGTCATACTGTTTTCTACAGTAGCTGTACCATTTTATAAATCCCATCAGGAGGGTATGAGAGTTCCAGTGTCCTCACACCTTCAATCTCACCTGCATTTGTCATTATCTTCATATTTTTAATTGACTATTAATGCTGGCATGAGATAACTGGTAATTGGAATGTAAAATTAAGGATTTTTTTACATTTTAAAAAATTAATTGTAATAGATATTTACAGAGGTTTTGGATTTCCATTCATTCATTGCCACACTTTTCTCCCTGCTCCACCCTCCCCACCAGCTCGCTCCCCCCTTCGAAGAGAAAAAGAAAAGAAAAAATTCCTTCATTAGTATACAATTCACACATCCCTTCCCCCCCTCACACCCCGAGTACACTTCTCTATGCAACCTTAATTCTGGATTCCTGTGCTAACCATAATACTCAATCGTATATCAGTTCTAATCTGTTCTTTCCCTCATCTGTTTCAATACAATATACATAATTGATCCAGTTTTTTCTGTCATACCCCAACCCTGATGTCAGACCCATTCTGCAACAGTGGCACAATACAGTATTTGTCACCTTGTGACTGAGATATTTCACTCAGCATAATGTCCTCCAGGGTCACCCACTTTGAATAATATTGCATGAGTTCCTTGTTTTTCAATGCAGCGTAGTATTCCATTGTGTGGATATACCACAGCTTCTCTATCCATTTGTTTGTTGGTGGGCCCTTAGGTTGCTTCCAACTCTTTGCTATTGTAAACAAAGCTGCGATAAACATGGGTGTGCATATATATGCTTGGATGGCAGACATGGTCTCTCTGGGGTATATACCCAGTAATGGGATGCTGGGTCAAATTGTATCTCTATTTGCAATTTTTTGAGAAAGCGCCACACCGCCTTCCACAATGGTTGCACCATCTTACATTCCCACCAACAGTGAATAAGAGTTCCAGTTTCTCCACATCCTCGCCAGCATTTGTTGCTTACTATTCTGTTTTGCTATTCTTACTGGGGTGAGATGATATCTCATAGATGTTTTGATTTGCATCTCTCTTAGAGCTAGGGACTTTGAACATTTCTTCATGTGCTTGTTGGTCATCTGAATGTCTTCTTCGGTGAAGTGTCTGTTCATATCCTGTGCCCATTTTTCAATTGGATTATTTACCTTTATCTTATTGTGGTGTTCAAGTATTTGATAAATTCCGGATATAAGTCCCTTATCTGACATGTCATTACCAAATATTTTTCCCAGTCTGTGGCTTCCCTTTTTACTCTATTGGAGAAGTTTTTGGATGTGCATAGGGATTTGATTCTTAGAAGGTTCCATTCATCTATTTTATCTTCTCCCGGTTGTAGATTTTTCAGGATACTTGGAAGAGATTTTTTTACTTTTTTTTATGAAACAAGTGAAATATGATTGAGAAATATGGCCTTGGTAATAAAAATGAGACCAGATATCACATGAAAAGATTTTATATGGCCAGTGATTTAATCATTAAAAATATTTTTCACAAAAGCAAATATTAAAAAATATATAGTGACTATGCATGTGAATGTCACCAGATGGAATATACAGGAATCACAGTGATGACATCTGTGGAAAGAAATGGTGGAAAAGCTCAGCAGACCATCAGTTCATATGCAAGTTCAAGCTGAAACTGGAAAAGATTAAAACAAGCTCACAGGAGCCAAAATATAACCTTGCATATATCTCAACTGAATTTAGAGACCAAATCATGAATAGACTTGGTGCATTGGGTCTTCCTCTCCTGCACCTCTACCCTCCCAAGCATGACGTCCTTCTCCAAGGACTGGTCCCTCCTTGCAACATGTCCAAAGTATGTTAGACAAAGCTTCAGAATCCTTACCTCTAAGGAGCAGCCTTGTTTAACCCTCTCCAGGTCAAACGTGCTTGTTCTTCTTGCAGTCCATGGTATATTCAATACTCCAGCACCACAGCTCAAACGCATCAACTCTCCTTCTATCATCCCTAGTCATTGTCCAGCTCTCTGGTGCATAGCTAGTACTTGCAAAGACCATGGCCTGTATCAGACACACCTTAGTCTCCAGACTGACATCACTGCTCTTCAATACTTTGGAGAGGTCTCTGACAGCAGACTTTCCTAATGCAATTAGTCTTTTAATTTCCTGGCTGCTGATACTAAGAGTGTTGACTGTAAAGATGACATTAAAAAAAAATCCTGGGAACTATGGTAGCCTAGTGGCAAGAAGCTGCACTGAAATCCCAGATGTGCACAGTTCAAATCCACCAGATACTCTGCTGGAGAAGAAGAGGCAATCTCCTCCTGTACCAGTCAGATCCGATTTGACGGTATGCATGGGAAGAATACAATTGGCGTTTCGCAAAGTGAAATGACTGAAGAAATGGAAACCTTGAGTTGCAATACTGAAAGATTCTGTGGTCAAAATATTGGATGGCTCAGAAAGCATCCAAAGATGGAAGAAGAAATACTTATATCAAGTCATTGTACCAGAAGGAATTGGTCGATGCACAACCATTTCAAGAGGCAGTGAATGATCCAAGAACTGAGGGTCCTGAAGGAAGAAGTCCAAGCTACACTGAAGGCATTGGTGAAAGATAAGGCTTCAGTTGACTGAATATCAATTAAGATGTTTCACCAAACAGATGCAGCTCTAGACATTCTCATTCCTCTGTGCCAAGAAATACAGAAGACAGCTTACCTGCCCAACCAACTGAAAGAGATTCACATTTGTGCCCATTCCAAAGAAAGGTGATCCAACAGAATGTGGGAATTACAGAACAATATCTCTGAAATCTTGCAGAATATTCCTTTGAGGCTCCAGATTCCAGGATTATCCGCGCTCTTGTGCGTTCTCTTTAGCTCTCGCTCTCTATCATCTGTTTTATTTGGTTTCCTGTGCCTTTCTTGTATAGAATCTGAGTAGCTTCTTTGCCTAGTCTGCCATCTTACCAGTTATCCTCTTTTTGGGATATTTCTGATTGAAGAATTGGTATGCCATAAGCTAGTCTACTACCTATAATTAATAGTTTGATGTAATCTGGGTGACTTTTCTTATTAATTAATCCAGTAGTCCCAGTCAGAGAAATGTACTAACATTTGTAATTTTATGATATTGTGCAATTGACCTCCAGTTATTCACTATAAGAAAGAAAGGCTTTAGTATGAATCGCTCCAAACCTTGGGGATTTACGTGTAAATGGGACAGGAGTTTGTGCAAGGATTTATATAATTATCAGTTCTACAGATGTTAATTCATTTGATCCTTTTGATTTTGTGAAGATAAGCATTTTTACTTTCAGTTTTTCCAGTGAAGCGTTGACCTTGAAAAGACTGTGATTTGTGTAAAAAAAAAAAATTACCTGCTTTTTTCCCAGTAGCGTTATGTCTCAAGTCTAGATCATATGACACAGTAATATACAGTCTTTTTGTCCCCACTTGTATACAGTTGGGAGTGTGGAAATGGATTTTTCTAGAAACCAATTTCTTACTGTATAATGGAGGTGTTATGAAGTAGAAGTAGTGTAAAATGGTGTAACGTTTATAGGCATACGCAAGTATCTCTCATTTGTCCTAAGTGGAACATAGAGCTCACTGATAGTACTGTTTTGCCTTAACTGTCAACACTTAAAAGTAATAAATTTTCCTTCTAGTTATTTTTCCTCCAATCTCTAGTTTGGAAAAAGTCACTAAAGCAAAACTTAAGTTGTCAGAAGAGAAATATGACCCTTGAAAAACTCCTCTGTTGATGAACTTGGAATTCTATTCTTAACAGATCCAAGTTCCTGTGATCCGATGTTTCAGCTATTTTAGCTACTTCCTCTTTGTCACCTGTCACCTGGGCCATCATAAGCAGTTTGTTTCCTTTTTTACACCTCTCTCCAAGTTTTTTATTTGATTACTTGGAAAATAAAAGAATAAGAATATCCAAATTATCTAACAACAACAGTAACAACAGCAATAATATAATCTTGGGACTTTAGAGGACAGCTAGAGTAGCTTTTCTTTATTTTAAATAAGAAAGAAGTAGAGAATTAAGAAAGTTAAATGCTTTGCACAAAACATAAAGTTAGTTAATAACTAACACAAAACAAGAAGAAATGAATGTTGTGTTCCATATAGCAATTTATGTTCTTAAATTTTCATGTAGTTTTTACTTTTTAGGTCCTGAATGAGGGTCAAGGAGATGCTAAGGAGTCAAGCACATCTATTTTGAATGTTTGAGTCCTTTTTCTTCTTTTTTCCTGATTGATAGACCAATTCTGCCAGACATGTATAAATTTGAAGCATGTGTGTGTGTGCATCTGTGTTTGTGTCTGTTTACACTTATTTAATCTTATATACTAAGAAGTACATACTTGAATCTTATGTACTTGAGAAGAATAGAGATCCGAGGATACTTGATTGTGTTCATGAAAGCCAATACCAGGAAGCACTTGTCAGAACCGAGCAAGGGAACACTGCATAGTTCAAAATTAGGAAAGGAGTGGATCAGGAATGATCCTGTCTCCAAACCTTTTCAATCTAAATGCAGAACAGATCATCTGGGAGTCTGGGCTTTATGAGGAGGAATGTAGCTTCATGATTGGAGAAAGACTCATCAACAACTTGTGTTATGCAGATAACACAACCTTGATTTCTGAAACTGAGAAGGCCCTGAAGTATTTGCTGCAGAAGGTCAAGGACTGTAGTCTGCAATATGGATTGAACCGCGACATAAAGAGAACAAAGATTTCTTACCACTGGACCAATTGGCAGCACCATGATGGATGGAGAAGAGATTGAGGTTGTTAACAATTATAGCTTGCTTGGCTCTGCAATCAACACTCTTGGCACCACCAGTCAGGAAATCAAAAGACTAATTGCACTGGGAAATTCTGCTATCAGGGACTTCTCCTGAGTGCCAAAGAGCAATGAAGTCGGTCTAGAGATTAAGGTATGCTTGAGCCAGGCCATGGATCTTTGCAGTTACTTGGTATGCATCAGAGAATTGGACAGTGATCAAAGATGACAGGAGAATTGATACCTTTTGCGTTGTGCTGCTAGAGAAGAGTATTGAACTACT
Source organism: Elephantulus edwardii (assembly GCF_000299155.1). Lineage (NCBI taxonomy): Eukaryota > Metazoa > Chordata > Mammalia > Macroscelidea > Macroscelididae > Elephantulus > Elephantulus edwardii. The sequence continues at coordinate 12,052,279 of NW_006399839.1, read as the reverse complement.
AAGTTCATAGTAGAGTATGGATTGCCAAGAGAACAGGCAGGTCTGTCCTGGAGAGGGTGAAACCAAGCTGCTTTTTTGGAGGCAAGAATTTTGAGGCTCTGTAACATATACTTTGAGTATGCAGCCAGGAAGGACCAGTCCTTGAAGAAGGACAACATGCTTGGAAGGGTGGAGGGACAGTGCAGGAGGGGAAGAAACAGATGAGATGAATTTACACACTAAAGAGTATAGGTGTGTCAGAGACAGTGAGATTTGCTCAGAATAGAATAGGGTTCATAGGGTTACTATGATTTGTAGTCGACTCGATGGCACATAACAACATCAACAACAACAATTAATTCTGAAAACCCTTAGTTATGTTTAATCTTGAAACAGGTTTCTGTTACTATAAACAAACCAGTGAACATCTCAGCTCACTGGAATCCATGCAGCTGAAATGCTAAAACAATCTTCATTTACTTGAACCTGAAATTTCCATGCTGATGACAGAAAAAGCCAGTGATGGGATTGTGTGATGGTTTTTGCTAAAACTTGCTGAGCATAATTTATCTTTACATCAACCCCAAACCCATGCCATTGAGTCAATTCCATTGAGTTTCCAAGCTTGTGAATCTTAGTGGAAGGCGATGGCCTATTTTTCTCCTGATAATATACATCCATTCTTCCATTGATCTGTAGCTCCCTATATTTATATATATTTGTTGTTGTTGTCATCATGTACCATTGAATCAAAACTGACTCATAGCAGATCTGAAAACTAGTTTCAGAGGCAGTAAGTCATAGGAAAGGAGATTGCCCATCTTTCTCCTGTAGAACAGCTGGTGGACTAGAACCACTTGCCTTTAGATTAACAGTAACTCCTTATCACTAAGCCACCAGATTGTGTGTATACACAGATACACACACCCCTAGTAGATGTTTGGAAAACAGCCCATTTAAAACTTCAAAAAAAGGGAAAATTACCCAGTAGCTACTTTGAATGAGTTCACATTTATCTGTGTTTTGGCATTGTGGAGGCTGTCATTCAAAAGGACTCTCCAAGCCATTGAATTTGACTTTGACTTGTGGATGGCCAGGCATTAGCGAATAGGACATGTTAGGCTAGCCACAAGGAGATTGGCTAGTATCACCAATCCACAAAAGAATTGGCTAGTCCTGCCATTAACTTGAATGGATCTAGCAGCAGAAGGAAGACCTTCCATCAGCAGAGAACACAGTTTGTCCTTCAGGATGCCAGACTGACTAGGAGGGCCTGTGAGAGCAGTAGCCATAGGAGCCACAGCAGAAAATCAGAGACCTAACATGAGATGGGATCTTGGGACCAGAGCTAAGAGCCTTTTGCCCAAGTATGTTGGAGGACTTGAGAGAGGAGAGCCATAATTGGCAGGACTGAGAACTTTGTAACACTGACCTAAAGCCAAGAGACTCAAGGCTGAGGTGCCTGCAGGCACATTTCAGAAGCTGTCCTAACTGTATCCCCTTACTAACCTGGATTATAACTTTTTGACTTTTCCAGTATGGTTCTGTGTGGCCTGTGAGATATTGCATCGGATTTTGGACCTAGTAAAGCAGTAAGCTTGGTGTTGAGATGAGTAGAAAGAGGTGTGGGAGTGTTGGAGACATGCCTGACTTCATGGGAATTGGTTTTGTGTTGTTGACACTGCTGGGGGGACAGTTCCCCTTTGTGAAGTTGGTAAAGGTCAGAAAGGGCCATCCTTAAGCAACCCTTGCTCTCTTTGCAGATATGTGGGAGCAGATATGTTGGAGTAGAATTGGAAGCATGCTCTCTCTACAGTTATTAAAATAGTTACAGTGTTATTTTAAATAAGCATATATGTCCAGTTCTTAAGATACTTAAATGACTTTCCAAAGTTTTTTCAGTATGGATAAACTGTGAGACCCTGAATAAACATGACTTTGGTGAATGGAAGTTCTTGAAGTCTGATGGCTGAGACATTTACTAGCTAAGAGTTTAAAAGGGTTTTCCTCACTACAGTCTTGCCATTGGCTCCCATAGGGGTCTATGTAGATTGATGTGGTAGTTTTATCTTCCCAGGATCTCCATAATAATCTACATTTTGTTTTGGGAGATAGCTGCCTATCTTTTGTGGAATTCCCTCCCACCCTCCACTCTACTCACTTTCAGATCATTCTGCTTTGCCTAAAATAGAACTGTTGATTGGAAGACATTTATTTACCACTTACTTAGATTTTAACAGTTAAGATGAAGTGATTTTTACCTTTAAGAAGGCAGTTTTATCTGTTTTTAAGGGACGGCTGTCATTAAATATTGGATCATAAATGAAATACCAGAATTAAAATATACCAGGAAGTACGGTAAATTCCGTTGGGGAGTGATTTACTAAGTAACTTAAGAGTTACATACATTTTAAATTAATAGTTATTCCATATCTTTGACAGCTCTGTTTTGAAATCCATACTGTCAGAGTTTTCTTTAGAAGCAAGAATGGTAAGACTTTGTCTCACACACTTGGGACATGTTACTGAGAGGGGCCACTGCCGGTGAAGAACATCTTGTAAAAGTAGAGGGGTCAGTACACCAGCACCATGTAGAGACTGCAGCAGTTGGCTTAAGCACACAGTGAGGATTCTGTAGGGGCAGGCAGGGTAGGGTTGTGATGAGGCAGGGTCAACTCCACAGCATCTATAAATAGCAATATACTTTTTCTCTTATTTATATAGATGGGTTGTTTGCTTTTGGATTATAAAGAATGGTAGAGGATTCCTGGGTGTGTCCTGTTTACGTTCCTATTACACATTTGTTTCCTTTCTCCTCTGGTATCATCTGACTGGTCCTTTGAGACCTTGAGCTTTATACCTGTACTGTTTGTATAAATGTGATCAGTGAGATGTCTAGGAAATCTGGTGTCCTTCAGAGTCAGAAATACTTGATGTGAAAACCTAGTTCTGCTCGCTAATTTTGCAATCCTGGACAAGGTATTTATGTTTTGTAAGCACCCATTCCTTGTTGGTAAATTGAGTATTAGAGTTGCAGTATTATTGATACTGTGTGAAAAGTATTATATTATCCTGAAGTGTGATATATATTTCGCAATTTAATTATTGATTTTTTTTCAGAGCCCTTCTGTGTCTTATGCTTCTAAATAGATTTTGTTTTTCAGTGCTTCAATATTTCTCAAGCATTGCAGTGTCTAAGAGACATTCAAGCTTCTGAAAAATTTCATAGCATTACTGTGTTAGCTTACTGCTCACATGAAGATGTGAATAACAGAAGCATCTCTTTCAAAGAATGTAAAATCCACTAAAATTTTCTGGTGAATGGAAATAGGTTACCTATTTAATTTTTTAAAAAGATGTAATAAATATATAATAGAAATGCTTGTATTTTACTAAGCTTTAGATCCCTCTGTGTGCCCCACTTAAGGCACTAACTTCTATCCCAGCTTCACATGTGAAAGGCCAAATGGAGGGATAGTGAAGTCTTCCAAAAGGGTGTGCTGGGCTGTATTGCATTGTCCAGTCATTACCTGTTTGGGGTGAGGAAGAAGCATATATTATGCAAGAACTGTTTTACCTAATCTCATAATTTTAAGACATTTAAATGAATTTCCAGAGTTATTTCCAGTATGGCTAAACTGTGAGATCCTAGAGAAATGTGACTTTGGGGAATGGAAGTTCTTGAAGTCTGATGGCTGAGACATGGTCTTTATGTGGGTATCTCATTGACTTTGGAGAACTTGGAGTGGGGTGTAGCCCACTGGGAGTAGTGGCACTGACCCAAACACAGCACATTTCTCTGGCAGTTCCAATCCACTGCAAGCTCCCTGGGAGAAGGATGGACAATCCTCTTGTGCAGTTGGCAGCCTCCCGAAAGACTGCTGGAGGGTCAGCGATGAGTCAGTTGTGACTCAGTGGCATTGAGTGCTTTGTGTTTTATTCATATTTAATTGTGAAAAACAAACAAAATAGGACAAATCTCTGGATAGTCACCTTAAAACCCTGAACAGCACTACTGTGTTCTGCTAGTTGTTAAAGTACTTCGGTAACCAGCATATTGCAGAACGAGGTTACACCTGAAATCTTTAAGCTAGGTCCTATTTTAGTTTCTTACACTTAGACTTACATGTGTGGTTTTATGTTATAGGCCAATGGATGAAAATAGTTTGATATGAGTAGTGTTTTTTTCTGCAAGTTTTCACCAGTTTAAAAAATTAAGAAGGGGCCTCTAATACATTTTGAAAACAATTATCAATGTTTTTATTATCTTAGAAGAACATGGGACCCATTACATAGTCTTGTTGCAATTCTATAAATAGGATGTTTAAATGAGAAGAATCGGAATATTACTGAGACCTTTTTTATTTTTGCAGAAAGGCAGCTTTGATTTTTATTTCATCATCATTAATTAAAAAATATCAGTGACAAGAATCGTGAATTATAATGCAAATAGCAATCCCCACAATGAAAATTCACTCTGTAATCTCTTCCATAAAAGAGATAGTAAACAGCACCTGCCAGAGTGCTGGAGCAACAAGAGCCATCAAGTGTATATTCACTCCACAAAACAACGGTGAAAGAGTTAATGGAAACGGAATACATTATACGATTACCAAGATTTTTATTTATTAGGGGAGAGGGAGGGCATGGCGTATATGGGATGAAACATTAATAACCTTTCCAGTCTGCAGGACCGACCTGTTGCTTTGGAACTACGCGCTAGGCCCCGCAGGGACTGTGAAGCAGTGTTTTGGTGGTCTTTAGGAGAGGTTCGACTTGGCAACTGCTCTGGTGAATGATGTCATTGAATGCATACCATATGTATTGAGAGTCAGCGAGCACTAGTCTCACTGCCGTGCACAAGCATATGTAAGCGTTGGAATGGAAAACCCATTTTTATTTAAATACAGAGAAGTGAAACAAGAATGTTCTGTCCCGAGTCTGGTCAGAGCACCAGTAGCTGCCAAGTACGAATCCTCCTTGTAAGTTTTTCTCTTCTCAATTCTCCAGCTTCCGGCCTTCTGTTGGCTCGCAGAAGTTGTCCATTTTGACGGCCTTATTCAGCTTGTTCTTTCTGTTGATGGAGTATAAACTCCAAAGGGGAAGTTCCAGCCTCTCCCTTTAAGTGAATCTGGGGGAGCACTTCAGTATGCACAGTTTGCAGCAGATGGAAATGATTAATTGATTTCACGAACTCTCCAAATTGTTCTCTTTTTATCCCCCAGTGGGGCAGGGTTATCTCGGGGAGATTCCTACTGCTAATCATTGTTCTTCTCATTAATAGATCAGAAAGAGTATAATTGTTGTATTTTAATTATCCTCATTACTATTATTCAAGACATTATACAGTAATAGATACATCAAATAAATAAATCAATTGATTCCTATTTAGAATTTTTAGTCTATTAAGGTAGATGAATACACGGAAATTAAAAAAATGTGAAATAGCCAGCTATTTTATTCTTGAATTCTTTTTAACAAGCTACACTGCCCTTAGTTAATGTACTTCTTAAGTTTGCACACATGCTAGCTTGAGATCGTAAACTTGTTTTGTTTTGTGTGCAGAGAGTACTGTGCATAACAAAACAGTATGGTATTAAAGGAGTCATTTGGCAGCACAAGTGGTTAAGTACTCAGTTCCTAACCAGAAGGTTGGTGGTTGGACCCTACCAACATGCTCCTCAGAAGAGAGGTGTGCTTGTCAGCTTCGGAGAGCTCACAGCCTTGGAAACTCATATCCGAGTGTTCAGGGTGCTGCTTAGAAACACCTGGGGCTGCCGTGAGTCGGAAACAACTTGACAGCAACTAGTTTGTTCATTTGGGTTATAATTTTAAAATAAAATAATTTTTTAAAATAAATTATGATAAATGAGTGAGTACTCATTGCCATCGGGTCCGAGCCAGCTCACAGCTCACTCTCCAGTTAGTTTCCGAGGCTGTGGATCACACTGGAGGAGATCGCCCATCTTTCTTCCTCAGAGATGCCAGTGGATTCGGATGTCAGAAAAGTGCTGCCTTGGGGTGGTGGTGATTGTGGTGTACCATTGAGTCAGAACAGACTCATAACTGACCTTCCAGTGGGTTTTCAGAGAGGGTTGATCACACGGGAGAAGATTGCCCATCCTTCTCCTATGGAGCAGCTGGTGGATTTGAACTGCATGCCGTTGGGATTGCAGCACAGCTTCTTGCCAGTAGGCCACCAGAGCTCCCAATAGAATATGCCATGAGAGCTCCTTTCAGAATGTATGTGATTTACTGTCTCTAAAAACCCACTGGAGGGCCAGCGATGGATCGGTTCTGACTCGACGGTACCCAACAACAAAAACAACAGTACTACAAATGTTGTTGTTGATTGCCTTTAAGTTGAGCACAACTCATAGTGACCCTATGAACAAAATGGTTTGAAGCCCCTCTACAACTGTCGACATTTATCAGAGTTCATAGGGTTTCCGGAGGCATGTTATTTAGGAAGTGGATGCCACTCCTGCTTCCAGTTAGTATACTAGAATTAGTAACTGGCAGATTTCTGTGTCTATATACGTAAATCATGAACATATATGTATGCTTTTATACATTTTATAAACATTAAATTTAACATTTTCTATACTTTGTTTCTCTGCTTTCAGCCAAGATCCATCTAACATCAGCAACAATATCCCTAGTACCACGACCCCTTCTAAACCCAGCCTGGACTTCCA
>NW_006399839.1:12030721-12043667 GCF_000299155.1 Elephantulus edwardii | reverse complement strand
GGATAGAGCAGGGTTTAGGGCTGTTGTGCATAGGGTCGCTATGAGTCGGAAACGACTCGACGGCACATAACAACAACAACAACACTTTGTTTACTTCATATTTTATCACGATATTGTCTCTAGTAAGTGAAATAGACATCAAAATCTTATTTATAAGGGAAATACTTTTTGTTTTAAAAGAAATTGCTGCCCTGCCCTTTGGACTAGAAAATGTCAGTATGTGTCCCCTTCTTTTCCAACGTCTAAAATTGGAGCCAAAGACACAGGAGAATTTGATAGCCATGCGGCTGGAGCTGTGACAGTGACACATCAGTGATACATTCCCTCCAACATTGCCTGTTTTCATCCTCTGGCAGGATGTGACTCTTGAGGGAGCTCTGGGGGCCGAGTGCCAACCTAAAGGCAGACAGGTTGAATCCACTGGCTGTTCTGCAGGAGAAAAGTGGACTTTCTTTCCCCATGCAATTTATTGCCTCTGAAAATATGTTGGAGGGTCAGCTGTGAGTCATTCCTGACTCTGTGGTACATAGAGCAGTATTTTCCTGGTTTTTGCATCAAATTAAAAATGTAGGCTTGGTTAGTAACCATTACTTACTGTGCTGTCCTGAGTATGAATGAAGTCAGTACACACATTTATATAAAAACTTTTTTTTTTCATGAAAATGCTTTATAATGGAAAATTTCAAACTTACAAAAGTGGGATAATGAACCTGGTAGCTGTCTCAGAGTCTCAAAAATAATCAGTTCATAGACAATCTCACTTTACCTCTTTTAAAGCAAAATACCAGACATTGTGTCTGAAAGCACTTTTTATTAAGAGCATGTCTTTATTCAGAGCTGTGAAGGGCAATCGCAATAGCTGGCTCTTGTGTGGTGTGAGTCATATATCAGAAAAATAGTAGTCAAAGTCTTTCACCAGATTCTTTCACATCATGACAGTAGGTGCTGACGATACTGGCTTAAAAGACATTAACCAGGCCTTCAAAGAGCTCGCTTTTTGGGAGAATTACTAAAGCATCATAATACAGTTGCTTAAGTGCTGAGTTATAGGGTGTGTGTGTGTGTAACAGACACTAGTGCGTATGTTACATATAGGCATTGGTGGCCTAGTGGCAAGAAACTGTACTGAAATTCCAAAGGCAGCACATGGTTTGTATCCACCAGCTCCTGTGCAGAAGGAGAGATGGTTTCCTCCTGTGCAATTAACTGCCTTTCAAAACCCACTGGAGGGTCAGCTATGGGTAGTTTCTGTTTCAGCAGTGCACAGCAACAACATGTAACATATTTTTATAGGCTTCTATAAGAACAGGTAGGAGAAGTATCTAAATCAGGGTGAGAAAGGGAATGTGATTAATAACAAATTAGGGAGCTCTGGCAGGCTGTTGGTAAGGAGCTGTGCTGCTAACCCTAGGGCACATGGTTCAAATCTATGAGCTGTTCCACACAAGAAAGGTGGCATTCTTCTCCTGTGCAATTTATTGCCTTTGAGAACCCCCTGGAGGGTCAGCTATGGGTCGGTATGGACTCAATGGCACATAACGATGACAGCAAACATAATGAACTATCCTTTGTGTATCTACTGTCAGTTGTTTACATTTTTTCTTTTTTTGAGTCCTGTCTTCATGAAGCCAGTTACCAGGAGATACAGCGAGGTTAAAAAACAGTTTGATTTCTATTTATTATAAAGATGAACAGGAAAATAGTTCTGCCCCCACCCCCTTACCATATTCAGATACCATGGTCAAATTGCTTTGGAACACAAGAAAAGAAATGTATGTTGTTTTATTGCCAGGTTTGTATTAAAGATCAAAGTCTGTAAATGTAGCAAATATAACAAATTATTGATTTACATGAGCCTATCGATTGAAGTGCAGTTGTGAGTGAACTGGAGAAGCTCATCTTTCCACTATTGATCCACACTTTAACTGGTGTGTGTGTGTGTTGGTGAGCCCAGCTCCGTAGGAAACACTTTCTGTCTGAAGCATGAGTCACAGTGGGCCTGCCAGGCTTTCATGTGAGGTGGACAATTACTGTGAAACAGCAGTCATTAGATCAGTGCTTGGAATCTGTCACAGGCTGCTACTGAGTGGAACTAATGACTCCTTATTAATTTTTGTCAGAGAGTTCCATTATTTATTATCATCTCAATGGTCTGTAAGGGTCGGGTTGTGTGTTTTTGAAAGATCTTAGCTAATGCTGTTAAGATATAGCTGAAGACAACATTAAATCTGAACTTTCCTTACTGAGAATAATAATTAACACTGTATACATTTTCAGGCTAAGAGTTCACCACAAATCTCAGAGCCTCAGTGAGAGAGGCCATGCCATTGTTCTTACTTCCCAGAGAAAGAAACTGAAGCCTAAAGATACAAAGTGACCTTCCTCAGTTTGCCGGTGAATTGTTGAAAGCAGGATGCATGCTCATTCCCTGGTACACACAAAAGGGATTTTGAGGCTGCTCGTGAAGGGCGCTGGGGATGAAGTTGTGAAAACTCCTGGCACTTACATCTTAAGAACGAGCCAGATATTAAGCTAATCAATCACAGATTTAATTATTGAATTGTAATGGTGATAAATGGCACAAAGACATACAGCAGAGCGTGAGAGCATGTGAAAGGAGGACACGCTCTAGTCTGGGCATTCCCAGAGGAAATATGTTATCTGCATTCTGAGGAAAGTAGAGGGGGTGAGGGAGAATGCTCCAGGCGGAGAAGACCACATGCGTTAGTCCCATCCTCGGAGGGAAGGAAGATGCTGAGATTTAGACACTGAGATGAGGAACAGAACGTGTCTGGTGTGGATCCCTTGTATTTTTCAGCCAAAACAATGACAAAACCCTCACATTGTTGAGTGACTACCATCCATGAGACTGTGTGCGAAGCAATATGAAACTTCTTATTTAAAATGTACAAAGCAAGAAAGAAATTAACTGCCAGATAAAGTAGGGAGCTCTGGTGGCCTGAAAGGTAGGAAGTTGAACTGACAGCTCCAGAGCAGGCGATTCAAGTCTATCAGATGTCTCAAGTGAGAAAAATGGGCAGTTTCACCCCATTCATTTTCAGCCTCTGAAAATTCACTGCAGGGTCAGCTATGAGTCAGTTCTGACTCCAAGGCAATGAACAATAAACAGCAAGAGTGTAGAGTAGTAAGCCAGCCATGGACTTTCAGGGCTATTATTACTATTACTACTTGTTAATTATTATTATTTCAGGGCTTTTCTATTAATATAATAATTTATTTTTATTATTATTACTTGTTAGTGAAACATAGCTCTGGTGGCCTAGTGGTAAGAAGCTGTGCTGCAGTTTCGAAGGCAAGCTGTTTGAATCCATTATCTGCTGTGTGGGGAAAAGTTGGGGAATCTCTTGTGCTGTTAACTGCCTCTGAAAACCCACTGGAGGGTTAGCTGTGGGTTGGTTCCAACTCAACGGGGCACAGCAACAGCATAGTCCAAATGAATTTATATTTGTGTTCATCCTTGGTTTGCAGGCTTAACCCCTTTCCTTTCTTTCACTTTATGAAAAATGGAAAAAAAACTGCATTATCTAATATTTCTACAGTGACAGCCTGTAGTTACAATACAATGTATGGAAAACTGTTTAGAAAGACTTTTGAATGCTGCCTTCACTTTGCCCTTTATGATTTCTTCAGAAGTGTTCACACAGTTCATTGCTAGTCAGTAAGCTACCGCCAGGTGAGTTTCACACAGAGTGAACCTCGAGGGCAGAGTGGAACTGGCCCACAGAGTCCCCAAAGTGAGAATCTTCAGAGGAGCAGACTGGCACATCTTTCTTCTGTGGTCAGCTGGTGGGTTTGAACAGCCAACATTTTGGTTAATAGTTGCATATGTCACTATTTTGTCACCAGGGCTCCTTAAGTAATATCTGGTGATTTGAAAAAATCATTTGCTGAACATATTCCAAGCTGCAGCTCTCCAGTAAAAGGATGATGGGGATTAAGCTGTATTAGAGCGATATAGGTACTCCTTTCTAGAAACAGCTGTTATCTCTTAACTGGAAGCGATCAGCTGGATTTTCAAGGCTTTGGTTATAGGCCATCCCCCAAAATAGTAATACTGTTCTGCTCCATTTTGGAAAGACATGTAGGGATACTACATTAACCATGTAAGAGAGATTTGATGAAAAAGCATGTGCTTTTCTAGATAATAGAGAAAGCTTTTTGTTCCAATAAATTGTTCAACTTAAAACATCAGACCACTGTTAAGTAAAACTCCAAGCGTAATGACACTTTCAAAATTTGTTCCATCAGAAGAGGTGTAAAAAAGTTAATAGGTGAAATTTTACATTTAAAAATATTTTTAATATTGCAGATACTAGGTTAAAAGCAAAGAGATTAGTATAATAAAACTCTTGCATTGTTAAACAGACAAATTAACCCCCTCTTGCATTGTTTATTTGGAACTTTACTTGGAAAAGAAATTATCAGTAAAATGCCAGTTAATTTTTTTTAAAAAAACTAGGTCAACAAACAGGATTTATTAAAATTTATATGAAAGATATTTTAGGAGAGCTTGTTAAGATGTAAAATAGAAATTAATATGTATTAAATAGATTTTTATCAGATCTAGAGTACTGGTGGCCTAATGGCAAAAAGCTGCACTGCAATCTTGAAGGAATGTAGTTCAAATTCACTAGCTGCTTCACAGGAGAAGGACTGATGATCTGCTTCCGTGCAGTTCACTGCCTCTGAAAATCTGCTGGAGGAGTTGGTTCTGACTTGATGGCACATGACAACAACAACAGAGTACAGGCCTAGAGCTCGGATGGCCAAGTGGATAGGGAGTTTCACTGCCAACTATGCTTTGAATCCACTGGGTGCTCTCAGGGAGAAAGATGAATAATCACATCCTGTACATTTTATTTTTTTAATTGATATTTTAATGAAAGTTTCTGTGACACTGATGTATCAAATGCATTCATGGTTCCCCGATTAAAACAAGCTTGGAAGAAGGAGTGGCATCTACTTCCATGATAACTTGCCTCCAGAAATCCTATGAACCTGGAGAAAGGATGAAAGTCACACAAGGGTTGAGGACTTATGTTCATAGGGTCATTATCAGTCGCCTATGACTTGATGGCACTTAACAACAATAACACCAACATAGAGACCAGTTGGCCAAGTGGAGAGAAAGTGATGCTACCAAGCCAAAGATGGGTGACTTCTAATCCGCGGCCCTCAGGCCCATTTTTCATTGTTTTTGTTCAAATATTCTTCTAGGTCATATAGCCCTGGTTGGTGTGTCCACTTGCTGTACAGAGGTAACCTGTGGTTGCTGTGAAGCTGAACATGGGGACACTGACGTGTCAAATGCGTTCGCGGTTACCCATGGTGGACAGTGTTTGGTGGCGCTCCCTGATTAAAACATGCTTGGAAGCAGAAGTGACATCCACTTCCAAAATAGCTTGCCTCCAGAACCCTATGAACCTCGAGAAAAGATGAAAGTCACACAAGTGTTGAGGACTTTCATTCATAGGGTCGCTATTTGTTGCCTTCAACTCGATGGCACTAAACAACAATAACAATGAAAGTTTATAGAGAACTTGGGATTTCCATTCATTCACTGTTGCACATTTCCCTCCATTTCCCTTCCCCCAAGTTCGCTTTTTCTTTGGAAAAAATATTTCAATGTTATACAGCCCAACCCTCCTTAGTCCACTTTACTATGCAGCTCTTATTCTGGACTATTTTCATGGAAATAACAACAAATCATATATTCTTTTTATAGAGTTCTCTCCTTCATCTGTTTCAATGCTGTGTACATTATTTATCCCCTCAGTTTCTCCCCAACCCCCATGTCAGTTCTGTTTTCTAACAGTGGGATTGTGCAATGTTTGTCTTTTTTTGTGACTGAGATATTTTACTGAGCATAATGTCCTCCATGGTCACCCATTTTGTGTAATATTTCATGAGTTTTTGGTTTTTCAGTTCTGCATAATATTTCATCATGTGAATATACCAAAGCTGCTCTATCCATTCAATTTTTGATGGGTACTTGGGTTGTTTCAAACTCTTTGCTATTGTGAACAAAGCAGCAACAAACATAGGTGTGCATATATCTGCTTGGGTGGCAGTTCTGATTTCTTTAGGGTATATTCCCAGTAGTGGAATTGCTGGGTCAAGTGGTATTTCTATTTCCAACTTTTTGAGGAAGTGCCACACCGCTTTCCACAGTGGTTGCACCATTTTACACTCCCACCAAAAGTGGATAAGTTTCTCCACAACCTCACCAGCATATATTGTTTGCTGCTCTGTTGAATTTTGCTCTTCTTACTGGGGTGAGATGATATCTCATAGCTATTTTGATTTGCATATCTCTTAAAGCTAGGGACTTTGAACATTTCTTCATGGTTTGTTAGCCATCTGAATGTCTTCTTTGGTGAAGTGTCTGTTCATATCCTGTGCCCATTTTTCAATTGGGTTGTTTACCTTTATCTTGCTGTGGTGCTCCAGTATTCTCTAAATTCTAGATATACATCTCTTATGAGACATGTAATTACCAAATATTTTTCCCTTCTGTGGCTTCCCTTTTTATCCTGTTGGAGAAGTTTTTGCATGTGCATAGGAATTTTATTCTTAAAAGATCTCATTCATATATTTTATCCTTTCCTGGTTTTAGGTTCCTGTACATTTTACAGCCCCTGAGAATCGAGAGGGTCAGCTATGAGTTCACAATGAGAGGCAGGAGGGGCAGGGGGAGGAGGAAGAGGAGAGGGAGAGAGAAAAAAACACCAAAAAAATCCCCCAAACCCCACCCAGATATTCTGACAACCTAATATATGGTTTTGAGGTAGTTTCTTGAGCTTATAGTGTTCATTTTTTCATTTCTCATCATGTGAGATATTGCATGCTGTGATGAAAATAAATCATCTTCCCCTATCATTCCCAATATTCCTGTACTAGTTTTGACTCACTTTAACCTAAAAAAACACCTTTGTTGATATATAATGCAACTCTCATATATAATGTAGCACCAAGAAAAGGACACAAATCATGCATGTAGAAGCGGGAATCCACCCATGTAAATACCAGTCATGCTGAAGAAATGGAGTGTTTCTGTTATATTGGAAGTTTCGGCCCACGCATTAACCCTCATTTCTCTCCAAACTTAACCACTATCTTCACATCTAACACTTGTTTGCTGAACTTTCTAAAGATGGAATGTGATGATAGGTATAGTTCTGTGACTATCTATTCTAACTTCTTTTTTTCAGAATACATTTGTTAGATTGCTTTCATATTGGGTAGAGCAGTAGCTGGTTCTGGTTCATTGCTGTCTATAGATGATTTACTTATTTAAAACCATAATTTTTTTACTGACTTTTTTCATTAATGGACATATGGGCTGTTACCAGGCTGTGACTATTATGAATAATGCTACAATGATCATTCTTGGGTGTAGCTTTAAATACACGTGCGTGTACATTTCTATTAAGTGTATGTGACTTGGAGTGCAGTTGCAGCATCATAGGTTGTTAGAGATTGAATTGTGTGCTCTTCTCCCTCGCAGCTACCACCAAATATGTTTACTTGACATAGCTGTGATTCTCAGTGATTTTGGGTTTAAGATGTAATGTGATGGTTGTATAATAGTATTCTCCTTGATGTGAAAATCCAGTCAGTTGTAAAAGGATTAAGGGTGGGTTCTTAGGCCCATTACAGCCTTGATCCTTTGGAAGAAGATTTCCTCTGGGTTATGAGCTGTAACACCTTACAAGAAATAAAAGAAGGGAGAAAGAAGCAAAGAGGGGGAGGATTTCGGTACCACTAAGAAAGAAGAACTGGGAGTAGTAGAGAGTGTCTTTTAGACCAGGGTCCCTGTGCTGAGAATCCCCTTGACACTAGAGAATGCTGAGACACATGGAGCTCCCCAGAAGACACTGGGAACACACATGGTGAATGAAGACGAGTCCTCTTCCTCCAGATGGAGAAATCCTCCTGCTCTAGCTGGGTCCCTGAATTCAGACTCATAGCGTCCCAGACCTTCAGACAAACAATCATTTATTAAAGCCTTCAACTGATGTTATTTCTGTTACAGTAGAATTAAATAACCAATACATGTTAAGCAAAGGCAAAGTCAAGCAGTCGTACCCATTGGAGCTCTCAAAAACAATTTATGAGAGTACTGGTGTCTCCATGACATGCTAGCACTTGATATTGTTAGTCTGTTCAGTGTTAGCTACACTGGTGATTGTGTGATGGTATCTCATAGTGACTTTCATTTATTTTCCCATGATGACTAATAAAGTTAACTACCTTTTGTTTAATGACCTTTTAGGCCCTCATGTAGGGCCAATAGGCGACATCATGATAGAGAAAAGATTAAAATTGTCAATGATTTAATCTTGCTTGGTTCCACAATCAACAAACACCCTTGGCACCAAGAAGTATAGCCAGCCTACTGTCAGGGCAAGTCCACTGTCAAGAACCTCTCCAAACACCTGAAGAGCAACTATGTCAGCTTAAAGACTAAGTTGCTTCTGATCCAAGCCATGGCCTATCCAGTAATCATCTATACATCTGAGATCTGGACAGTGAATAAGGATCATGGAGAAAAAAAATTAATGCCTTTGAGTATTAGAGAAGAATGCTGAATATTCCATAGATTGCCAGAACAAACAGGCATGTCTCAGAGAAAGTGCAACCAGAAATACTTGCATGTAAGGATGGTGAAGCTTCCTCTCACTTACTTTCACTATGTTGTTAGGAGAGCTGGTCTCTGGAGAGGGGCATCATGCTTGGAAAGGTGGAAGGTCAGTGAAAGAAAGGAAGACCCTCAATGTGTTGGATTGATAATGACTGTGACAATAGGCTCAAACATGTCAAAGGTGACAGAGATGATGACATGGGGTAGGACAGGGTTCAGATCTGTTGTTGATAGGTTCACTGGGAGTTGTACTCAACCTGACAGCACCTAACAACAGCAGCAACATTTCTAGATTCTTCATTTTATTTTACCCTACTCTGGAGTTCTCCTTTGCATGGTGCCTTTTGATAAAAACTTCCACAATCAGAGAATTCCTGATAAAAAAAAAGTAAAGGAAGAATGACCACATTTCCTCAGTGGATTTGAAGGAAAAGAAAAGAATCATCACTCCTTCCTCCAAAACAATAACAACAACCAAAACTCTCTCAAAAGATGTACTGCCTCAGAAACTGGAAACAGAGTTGCCGTGAGTCTGAATTTACCTGCTGGCTCTGGATTTAGGATTTTTTCAGTTTTACTATGCTGTCTTAATATCCAGCAGTGTAACTGCTTACACTTTGTTCTGTTTTTTTCAAAGTTCTCTTGACTATTCTTTGTAATTAAATGTACATTTTAAATGTACACTTAACCCTGTTCAAAAATCAATTTGTCTTTTCCACATATGTGTAATTTTAGATTGAAATTGTAGAAATTTGAATAGATCAGTAATGGATCAAATCAAACTCACACTCATTGCCTTTGAGTTGGGACCACTTCATAGTAGACCCTCCAGCTGCTTTTTGAACCTGTATCTTACAGGGGAGATGACTTATCTCTCACTCTTGAGCAGCTGGTGAATTCCAGATACTTGAGGGCACACACAGCCTTTGGGTCAGCAGCTCTGCTCCTTACTGCCTACACCGTCAGAGCACCATAGATCAGATTAGGGAGAATGAACATTTTGTTAAAATGAACCTAGTGATAACTTTTCTTTTTATTCATAATATTGATTACCTGGGCCTACTCTCTGCAATTTTTTCTTCTTTAGCTTTTGAAGAGTATAAATTTTATTTGCCTACTCAAAGAATCAAGATTGGTGGAAGATTTATCAACAATCTGTGATATGCAGATGATACAACCCTGCTTGCTGAAACTGAGGAGGACCTGAAGCCCTTGCTGCAGAGGCTCAAGGACTGCAGCCTCCAATATGGATTGAGGCTCAATGTCAAGAAGACAAAGATTCTCACCACTGGGCCAATTGGCAGCATCATGATGGATGGTGAAGAGATTGAGATTGTTCACAGTTTCAGTTTGCTTGGCTCCACAGTCAACACTCTTGGCACCAGCAGCCAGGAAATTAGAAGATGTATTGCCATGGGAAAGTCATCTGTTAGGGACCTCTCCAAAGTACTGAAGAGCAGTGGTGTCTCTCTGGAGACTAAGGTGCATCTGATACAGGCCATGGTCTTTGCTATCATATGTGATGCATCAGAGAGTTGGACAATGACTAAGGAGGATAGAAGGAGAATTGATGCCTTTGAGCTGTGGTGCTGGAGAAGAGTATTAAGGGTACCATGGACTGCTAGGAAAACAAACAGATTCATCCTGGAAAGGGTCAAACCGGGCTGCTCTTTGGAGGCAAGGATTCTCAGGCTCCGTCTAACATACTTTGGACATGTTGTAAGGAGGGCCAGGTCCTTGGAGAGCGACATCATGCTTGGTAGGGTGGAGGGACAGTGCAGGAGGGGAAGACCCTGTATGAGGTGGATTGATTCAGTGACTGGGGTAATTGGGATGGGTGTGTCAGAGACGGTGCGATTGGTACAAGCCGGAGCAGAGTTTAGGGCTGTTGTACATAGGGTCACTATGAGTCGCAAGGGACTCGATGGCACATAACAACGACAACAACAATTGAAAGAATCAACCTTGAGATGATGTAGAACATGGTGAGACCAGAGCATTCCAGGAGCCTGGGTCCAATCAGGGCATCACTGTTTGCAGTGTGTTTCTGAGTCCATGATAATGCTGTGGGAGTTTCCATAATAGTGGACAAGGTATTTTAAGTCCAAGAATGGTAGTCTTGTCAAAAGCATTGCTTTCAGAAAAGGGAAACTCAGATTGAGAACAAATGTCTTTTACAGGAAGAATAAAGCATTGACCTTTATCATGTAAGTGAGTCAGTATAATCAATGTGTCACCAAGGTGCTAGTTGATTTCACTAAGGAATTGGTTTCGTATCAGGGACACAATGATTCTTTCTGCTGCTGGTACATTGGACACTCAGCGGTAGCCAAATACATCTTGGTGAGTGGAAATCCATGCTGCTGAGCCCATGCATCATCCCCAGCCCTGCCACTGTGGTCACTTATAAGCCCGTTTCCCACGTTGTAGCTTGGGAAAGAGAGTGACTGGTTTCCAAAACGTATGCCATCGTATCCACCTGCATACATATATCCTCCTCTGCTGAGGCTACCCTTTTGTGAACATTCACACAAGACTTGTCTTCACTTGTTTGGCCCATTCAGAAAGGTCTACTCACATTCCCCTTTTGCACATTGCTATTAATAATTTGGTATGATTCACACATTCAAATTGTATAGTCAAACAAAGGTCAACATCTTTCTGATATCCTCTGCTTTTAGCCAAGGTCCACATGAAGTCAGTAATGATAACCTTCATTCCACATCGTCGTCTCGATCCAGCTTGAGATTTTGGCAATTCCCTGTTTATCTATTGCTCCAATGTTTTGTGTTATTTTCAGTAAGACAATGTCTCATGGCATTTCATAAGGTTTCCATTGTCCCATTATTTCAGAAGTGGATAGTCTGTCCTGCTTTCTTTACTGTCTTGATCTGGAAACACTGATGAAATGTGTCCACCATAGGGAACCCTACTGCTATTTAAAATACCACTGATATGGCTTCTAATGGGAGCTTGGATGGCTTGGTGTTAAGAAGATGTGCTGCCAACCCAAAAGCATGTGGTTTGAATCCTTCAGCTGCTCAGCAGGGAAAAGATAGGCAGTCTCCTCCCATGTGATTTATTGCCATTGAAAATCTGCTGGAGAGTCAGCTATGCATTTGTTCCAACTTGTTGGTACATAACAACAATG
Source organism: Elephantulus edwardii (assembly GCF_000299155.1). Classification (NCBI taxonomy): domain Eukaryota; kingdom Metazoa; phylum Chordata; class Mammalia; order Macroscelidea; family Macroscelididae; genus Elephantulus; species Elephantulus edwardii. The sequence continues at coordinate 12,031,851 of NW_006399839.1, read as the reverse complement.
TCATAGCTTCTAGTACTACAGCAACACATAGACCACAATAGTATAGCAAACTGACAGACAGGTGGTGGCATCTACCTCTAGTGCCTAGCAATCTGTCTATATCGGTATGTTATTGTTGTTTGGTAAACACTTGTTAAATGGGGATTATTATGAATTTATTAAATGACAAAAAAGTGCATTATTAAGTGGAAGTAAAAGGTTTCATTTAAAAAAAATAAAATAGTAATTGCTATTACTATTTATATTAAAAAAGATGGAACTAAGGGCATATTAACTTGTCTTTCTGCCCTTGGTAAGATTGCAGACTTTTGGCAACAAGCCCATTTATTGAAGGATATAAAAATTGCAGTTTTTTTCCTAACTAACATCATGTTTTTCATAGTTCCCATCAATTAATTTTCAAATGCTTGACAAAGTTTGTTTTTCTTTTAGAAATGTTGAGACAATCTTTAAATTCCCTTGTATTTTCACTTTCCTCTATGACACTTTCCTGATCTTGTGAGAGATGGAGGAAAAACATTCATTGGGTATTAATACATTGTCAATATTTTATTTATCTTGGCCTAATAGGGAGCTTCAGTGGCCTAGTGGCAAGAAGCTGTGCTGCAATCCCAAAGGCATGCGGTTCATATCCACTAGATGCTCTGCTGAAAAAGGAGGGTCAGTCTCCTCCTGTACCAGTCATATCTGATTTGACAGTACACACATACAAAAAAATAATAAAATAAAAAATAAATAAAATAATTCATACTGGCCAAATGAACTGTTTAAAAAGACAAACTAAGAACCTACTTTCTGTCTCTATGGATATTTCTTATAAATGTTCACAACTCAAGCTGCCCATATGGAAAGTCAATTAGAATGAGCTATATAATATAGGTTGATTCCTATAATTCTAGAACATTGTAGAGAATTTCCTGGGGCTCTTTACATACCGGAAGCACAATTAGATGCTCTAACATGCGGAGGACCTCATGCACTTGCTGCAGAGGGTCAAGGACTGCAGCCTTCAGTATGGACTGAGGCTAAATGTCAAGAAAACAAAGATTCTCACCACTGAACCAATTGGTAGCATCAGGATGGATGGTGAAGAGATTGAGATTGTTCACAGCTTCAGTTTGCTCGGCTCC